>NC_140520.1:34815614-35258615 GCF_964339955.1 Pipistrellus hanaki
TATTTTTTTTAAAAAAGAAAAAAAATGATCATTTATAAAAGTCTTCATTGTTAAAAGTATTACACAGGTCCTCCTTTTCTTCGTATTAATCTCTTCCAGCCTGTCCTGGCCCTTCCACCCCAGGTCCTTACCACCCCATTGTCTGTGTACATGGGTTATGCTTATGCATGTATACATGCAAGAGAACAAACATATGATCTCTTAAGAGACTATGAAGCTTTGGGCAAAATTTGGTCTCAGGTCTAATAGATTCCTTAGGCATGGGACAACAGATTTATGAAAAGCAGAGGGGGTGTGTCTGCATCTGAGAGACCACTGACCACACCTGGTTGGAAGTGAACGGAGAACTTGTATCGCAGTGAGTGGCTCATGGCGGCCTCTAGAGTAGAGCTTCCTTTTTACAGACTCAGGGGCCTCCTCACAAGTTCTTCACCCAACACCTGTTACTAGCCGCTCAAAGCAATACAACGTCTGACTAGCCCTGCGTTTTGTGTGTCAGGTTCTTGGAGCTGTCCTGGGCACTAAGAGAGGCCTATTCTCTGCGTCCTTGTTGTAGGTTTATTACATACACCGCCAGTTTCGCTTTTCTGAGCGCCTCCCTAGGTCCTAGGTGAAAGGCAAGTTTGGTTGGAATCTGCTTTTCCCCAGATGTTAGAGTCTTCTCCTTGCATCCTGACCGCACCACGCTGGTCCTGTTCTCTCTCAGATCTCGTTCTTGGGGCCATATGAATGGGCAGGGAAGTGGGAGATAGTGTGATGATCGCCTTAGAGTTAGAAAGGCCCTTAAAGATCTGTCAAATGAGGCTCTTCATATTGCCTCTTGCTCTTCACCTGGCCATCAGCTGACCTCAGGTTGGAGGGGGCTATTTTGTGTTAGGATGGAAGTCAATTGGTGTGCCCAGAGCTGTGGGCCGTAGAAGCACACGCTGAGGAGAAAGAGGAAGGAGTCTGAGCCTGCGTTCTGCTTTTATTGTAACCCTTTGAGCGGGAGTGCTGTGGTGAATACTGAACCAAGGGCTTTACATTAATGCATGATCATTGGCACATAGAGGCCAATTGCCTCTTGACACATCTGGGAATCAAATAGAAAAATACACGAGCTGGAGGTGAGGTAAGAAGGACTTAGATTCGGCATTCAGAAGGACTGGCAGAGTGGAACCTAAAACCAACAGTGATGATGGGTTTGTCTTCTCTAGGAAGCATTTAAAAATAGGAACTATTTTTTTTTCAACTGGCCTGCTGCTATGAAGGCCTTCATACAGGGGTGGGCAAAACTAAGCTTACAGATGTGAGCATGTGAAACACAGGGCTTATTCTTGTATTATTCTTTTTTATTCATTATTGTGTTACTTATTCGTGTTGCGATTGTAACCCTGTTTGCCCGCCCCTGTGTATGGTTATGAAAGGATGGTCACTTGGAATGTCCCAGGAGGCCTCTGGCCAGCCCTGGCGGCTGAGAAACCCTCGTTCTTTACTTAAGGCAGCCTTGGGGAGAAAAATGACAGCAGCTGGGAGCCAGGGAAGGCGGGGGAGGGGAGCAGGTATTCACAGAGGGCTGTGTGAGGGCCATCTGTATTTCATTAGGGAGCTAGCTGCCACTCTCGCCCTCCTCCTCCCTGCATGCAAGCGCTGGCTCGCACTCTCTCATCTCACACACACACACACACACACACACACACACACACACACTCACCGCTGTTCTGTCTGCTCCTCCATCCTTAATTCCAGTGAAGACACTGAAGGGACAGCCCACCACCCTCCCAGTACCTCTTCCTTGGGCTTGACCACAACAGCTCTCCACGCGGAGAGCTTGGCTGGCCTCCTGGAACCCAGCTCCCCTGCTGGCTTCTGCCGCTGCTGCTCACACTGTTTCTTTACAGGAACAACTCTTTTGTCTCAGGGACCCAGGGTTTTCCGAATCCCCCAGCGTTTTGGTCTGAGAATAGCGGCACTGGGATGAAAGGACAGTGACAGGGAGGGGTGGAGGTAGAGATAGCTGCTGGCAGGGCGTGCTCTGCGTAGTTAGCATAAGAATAGATAAAGCTTTCCCCCTGTCTGCCCTTAGGGATGGAGAGGAAAGGACAGCGGAGCCTCTGGCTCTGTCCTCCCCAGCTTGAGATTCTGGTGCTGGGAAAGTGGCCACCCTCACATTCTTCCAGTCCTCCGAGGACCAGAGGACCCCGCAGTGTGGAGGAAAGCGTTGAGGGAGCCGGCTGGGAGATCTCCACTCCAGATTTTCCAGCTGTCCTTGTCCCCACACTGCCGAGAGAGCAGGATGCTGAGATGGCTCTGTGATGCAGAAGGTATGTGCTTTTTCAGTTCTGGTGCTGATGCTGTGTATGTGGTGAGGTCTCTGTGGCGCAATGGACGAGCGCGCTGGACTTCTAATCCAGAGGTTCCGGGTTCGAGTCCCGGCAGAGATGGTCACCTGGCAAGCTCTCTTTTATTTTTTATGTTGTCATGCTAGGTTCATAATTATATTTATCCCTCCCCGGAGGCTCTGGGACGGAGAAAGGAAACCCATTTGCCTGGGAATCTGGTACCTCCTCCCCCTTTCCCCCTCCTCCCTCTTCATTCTTTCTCTGCTCCTCCCTGCCTGGCTGTCATTGTCAGCAAAGGCTCAGCAGCCGGCTGCACCTCTCTGCTCCCCCTGCCTGGCACAGCTCTCCCATCTTTTGCTTCGCAGGAGAATCCTGGGACATGGTGACTGAGATGCCAGAATCGCTGGTTCTGGGACCACAACGGCTCCCTCTTTTTACCTCTGAAAACACACAAAGAGGCAGAGTGGCCCCTATGCCAATGGGGACATGCCCGGTTGTCCTCTCAGGTGACACCCGCCTTGACCCAGACAGGTCAGGCGATAGATGGGGCCACTCAAGGGTCATCTCCTGTGCCATCTTTGTCACCTGCACATGTGCTTTACTGGGGCTTTTTGTGTGAAATGTCCCCCTCCCTCACCCCCCCTCCCAAGGGGTGAGATGTAATCACTGCTCTTTGTCTCCATGGAAGGAACTACAGGCGGCGCACTCACTGCCAGTGGCCCATGAACTTGTCTCCTGAAACTCACAAACGTCCCACTTCCATGCTGGTTCCTGTGAAAAGTTTCCAGCTTGTCCTGTTTGCCGGGCAAGCTTTGAGACTTGTATCTAATATTTTGATAACTCCTGGTTTCCAGCAAGCCCCCTTCTGCCCATCTCTCCCACCCCACATTTGCTTCTGCCCCCCCACCCCCTTTCTGTCTCACCTTCAGCAAGATGGGGAGGGAGTGTGGGTTTCTATTTGGGGCTGGGCTGGCTCTCTCGCCCTTGCCTTTGCAATCACCAGCCTGTTAGCCAGAGGGTGCCACCCAGGCCGGGAGCTGACCCCCACCTGCTCCCGCTGCCGGGGAGTCCACATCTTCCCCACGTGGGGCTCTGGATGGGTGGCCAGAGGACACGCTGGCCTCGGCCTCTCCTAAGGACGCTGGGTGATGACCAGGGGGAGAATCCACACACGCCACAGTCCCAAGAGGTAGGAGCTGATGGAGCAGACAGGGGGACTCTGGGGGGGAGACTGATCTGTTTGCCTTTGGGGCAGGTGCATGTCTGTGGCAAATGGAAACTCCTGAGGTTCTTTTGAAGTGCGGTGCTTTACAGGACTTGTGATTCTTGCAGAAAGAGCCCACATCGCTTTCCCTCAGAGCTATGCTGATGGAATGCAAACTTGGAGATAACTCCAGGTCAGGTCAGTCCTGTGGGCATGCCCCTGAGAGGAGGCGACTGTGGCCCAAAAATGCTGCCCTGCTGAGCTCGGCCTGTCCTAGGAATTTCTGCTGTGAGCTTTGGCCTGAAGGGAAAAAATGGGTGTGTGGGATCGGGAGGGGGGTGGGTGTGTGGATAAGGGTGAGGTAGGGCCTTCAGAGAAGGGGCTGTTACATTTTTCAACCGCACCCAGAAGCTCCATCGTGCAAGTTCCCCTGGCATCGTTCCATAGCAACTGGGCTGCTCAACAGTAAAGAGAAGTAAGGAGGCTGTCCCTCCGTCCCTCTTAAAGGTTGGGGCAAAGGTCTAGGGTCATTATGGCCCACATTAAGCTTTGCTCAATTCTAGAAGCTTTCCAGGAATGAAGACTTCATGACACTGGGGAGGCTAGAAGTGGGGAGTTAGGAACTGAAAGGAGATGTGTAGCCAAATCGACATCAAACCGATCTATGTATTTTCATCTTTATTGTTGAAAGTGTTACATATATTCCCCTTTTCTCCCCCCGGCCCCTTCTAGTCAGCACCCTCTTCCCTACCCTGGGCCTTCACCACACTATTGTCTGTGTCCCTGGGATATGCATGTATACATACAAGGTCTTTGGCTAGATGAACCAAACTGATATTTGTTCAAATGTTTGACCACGGTGCAGTGTAGCCAGCTCCTTAGGTGAAATTCTGTACCAGTGAGAATGAAAACCCACAGACAACCCCTCAAACCTGATTCTAGTCAATCATTTTTATTTTCTAACTAGGAATCAGAAGATCTTGGTTTAAGTTGCTAAACCTTTCCAAACTTTATTTTGCTTTTTTATATGATCTACCCTTCAAACATGAAATGAATGAGAAAGTTCATTGTGCAGCTCTGTACAGATATACCAGCCATGCTAATGTGCTAGGGCAGTGGGTCGGCAAACTCATTAGTCCACAGAGCCAAATATCAACAGTGCAACGATTGAAATTTCTTTGGAGAGCCACATTTTTTAAACTTAAACTTCTTCTAACGCCACTTCTTCAAAATAGACTCGCCCAGGCCGAGGTACAATATTTTGTGGAAGAGCCACCCTCAAGGGGCCAAAGAGCCACATGTGGCTTGCGAGCCGCAGTTTGCCGACCACGGTTCTAGTGGCTTTCATCTCTCTCCTCAGCCTGTGAGAAAGGTACAAGGCCACGAGGTGGGAAATGCAAGGGTCTGAATGACAGCCTCTGCCTGGAGCACCCAGGGGGCCTGCATACCTTCAGTGGGGGCTGATGTGGGCTTGTGTCCCCTAAGAAAGAGGACGGATTGGACTCTTCTAGCTGTGGGTGGATCAGAGGACAGATGGCCCCTTTGTACCTTGCTTAGCCGGGGACTTCATCTCAGCAGATAGCTGGAGGTCCAGCTTGCTATTCTACTTAAGGGAACTAGAAGCTTGCACCTCCTCAAACATCCTCCAGCCTTCAGCTCCCTCACTCTCTGAGAATGGGGGTGGGGGTGGGGGGAAGAGTGGTGTTTTGGGGACTTGAAGAAGACTATCACAGGACTGGGGTGCAAGAGTTTCCATATTGGTCGAAATTCCTCTTTATTCTTAATACTGAGAGGCAACTCCTAACTTGTGAATATAATGAGTGCTGTATTTTAAAGACAGAATATAAAGTAAAATGAGTGGGCTTTTATAAAGTCACTTCCCTATAGAACTCAAGTGCCGCACAGGTTTGGAGCTGATCATTAATTACAAGGTAAGCCAGCAGGATGGCTCTTACCAATTATTGTAATCATAGTGCCTGGAAAGTGGTGGGCATCTGATTGATCTATCTGAAAGAAGTGATGCTGTCTTGGATCGGCTATAAGCTATGTAGGTAGGAAAGAGAAAGAGATCTCACTCCTGGGGATCACACACAGGCAGTATCTTCATGACTTAATTCACTCGCTTCACAAATGTTCGTCAAGCGCTCTTTTGTGCCACTTTCCATGCCTCAGGCACTGAGATCCAAAATAGCAGCAGTCTACCTGGCATGGATGCATATTCTTTTTTTTTTATTTTTAAAAATCTTTCTGTTGCAAGTATTACATATGCTCCTCCCCCATTGACCTCTTCTAGCTCAACTGGACCCTACCTCCCACCCCAGGCCTTCACCACCCTTTTGTCTTTGTTCATGGGTTACATATATATGCGTACAAGTTCTTTGGTTGATCACTTCTCAAGCATCTGACCCCCCCCCCCTCTTCCCTCTGAAATTCTGCAGTCTGTTCCATGGTTCCATGTCTTTGAATCTATTTTGTTCATTAGATTCCACAAATGAGTGAGATCATGTGATACTTGTCTTTCTCTGACTGTCTTATTTTGCTTAGCATAATGCTCTCCAGGTGCTTCCATGCTATTTCAAAGAGAAAGAGATCTTTCTTCCTCTTCTTTTAAAATATATTTTATTGATTTTAGAAAGGAAGGGAGAGGGGGAGAGAGATAGAAACATCAATGATGAGAGAGGATCATTGATTGGCTGCCTCCTGCACACCCCCTACTGGGGATTGAGCCTGCAACCCAGGCATATGCCCTTGGTCATTTTGCTGTTCAGCTGTTCAGTTGATTTGTATATTACACTTTTATTAAAAAATAAAAGCATAATATGCTAATTAGACCAGAAGGCCAAACAGCACAATGACCATCCAGATGACATTCCAGGACCACGCTATGACACCCACTGGTGCCAGGCCAGCCAAGGCAGGTGGGATGCGATTGGTTGGGGGCCCAGCCATCGCCCCATGATCACCCCACAGAGAGAGGCCCCGGCCACCAGCCAGCAGGGCGATCAATCCGGGGCTCCATGATTGCCCCAAAGAAGTGCAGTGCTAAGGGAAGTAAGAAGTGCACAGCCGACTGGTAGGGTGGGTGGGGCCTCCCTCTGCAGGGGAAGCCAGGGTCCTAGGTGCCAGAAGGAAGCCAGAGCCGGCAGATGGGGGAAGGAAGGCCTACTCTTACACAAATTTCGTGCACCGGGCCTCTAGTAAATTATAATGGAACTGAATGTCTTAACTTCTCTGTGTCCTCCTTGGAACTTGGATCTTTTGCTTTTGTAACAAGTAATGTTCCGTGCTGGGTCTGTTGAGAGAACAAATGGTGAGACAAGAGAAGCTGAAAACATGAGCTTAGTGGGAAAAGCAACTTCATGAGAATGACACGGACCTGGGTCCGCATGGAGGCCTTACGATTTTCTTGTACAACTGGGCACATGCTAGGACTCTTGAGCCTGGATTTCCTCATGTAGAAAATGAGCCGATATAATAATTCCTAGAATTGAATAAGGAAGGATGTGAAAGTGTCTGCATAGTTACACACATGGAGGGTGCAAACGCGATGCCAGCTCACTTTGTTTATGAACAGCTCTTGCAAACAGGCTTCTTCACATTGCATGCATCAAGCTAGTTTCTTTGTAGATCAGGGGTTTGGGGACTTAGTCGGGGACCTCATTTTTCTGTCCAAATGCTTGGACAAGGTGCAGTGCTTAGGGAAGTAAGGAGTGCATTGTATGTCTTTGACCGTAGTCACCCTCCAAAAGGACTTTCTCTTCCCTGGGTAGTGGTGGGAGCCCTGAATTTCTTTCAGGGGCTATGAGCATAGGAACTTCACAGCAATCCTTAGTGCAGCCTGGGCACACGTTTCACAGATGATGTGGGCTGTGGGCAGGGTCCCGGGAAGCCTCTTTGCAGGGAGCAATGCAGGGCTTTAAAACCAAGGATGAGGGCAAGTGAATGTACCTAGAGAAGGTGGGCAGGTGTCTCCGGAAGTGGAATTAGACTAAAGACAAATTGCTGAGGGGCGGGGAGGAGAGAGGAGGCCTGATCTCAGCCGCTGTGTTTCTGGTAGGGCCCTTTCTGTGTCTTCCCTGCTGTGCACCCAGCCCAGTCCTGAGTCTCAGAGTGGCATCTGCTGGGAATCACCAACAACGCTTTAAAAAAAATTATTATTTTTTATTGGTTTCAAAGAGGAAGAGAGAGGGATAGAGAGATAGAAACATTAATTATGAGAGAGAATCATTGATTGGCTGCCTCTTGCATGTCCCCTACTCAGGACTGAGCCCACAATCCAGGCATGTGCCCTTGACCAAATCGAACTCGGGACCCTTCAATCCCCAGGCCAACTCTCTATCCACTGAGCCAAACCAACTAGGGCACCAACAACTCTTAGTCATCTTTTCTCCTTTTGCTACTTCTACAGGCCACTTTTGAGGCAGGAAATGGTGCCATTCAAAATAGCAGACAGTTTAGAACCAATTATGTTTATATTTATTTTGAATATGAAACGGTTTCTTGGTTTCTTTTCTAATTATGTACAAGCTTCTAACTGAGCTTTTTAACTGCTCAAAGGAGGAGAGTGATTGCCTACCCCGAGGTGTCAAGAAGCAGAGCCTAAAGTGGCCTTTGGCAAGAAAACATTTCTTTAAAGTCTTACACTTTCTGTCCCATTCTAATAAACATGTAGGGTTCTATTTCATTGTTCCTGCATTTTTTTTTAAAGTATAAAATTATCCTCTGTCCCCAAATCTTATAGTAAAAGTAAAACCCTAGCATGCCTCACATAGGGGTGCCTGGCATACCCTAGTTATAAAAACACAGAAATAGATTACTATTAAAAATGTGTTTGTGATTCCTGAGTATCCAGCCAGAGGAGAAGATAAGATAGTTCAGAGACAGGTTAAGTTGATAGAAACCTGAGAGGGAATAAACATTGATTTATTTATTTAACAAGTATTAGTTTAGTACCTAGTAGATGCAAAACATTGAATACGGTCCTAGAATACAATGAGAAGCAAAGAGAGACAGACATGATCACACAAACCTGTGAAATTGCAACCGCGAATGAAGGAGAGATCCGTGGAGCAGGGACATTTATGAGGGGAGCTGACCCCTTCAGAGAGGCTGCAAAAGCTTCTTCCAGGAAGTGTCTGGCCTGGAGTCTACTTGAAAGATCAGTAGAAAATAATGAGGCAGAGAATGAAAGAAGGTGCTTTCCAGACAGGAACAGGGCGCACAAAGGGCCTGTGTTGGAGGAAGAAGGAAGGACTGGAGAGCAAGTCTGGCTTGGCTGCAGAGAATGAGGCAGAAGGAGGGGAGAAATGAAGCTTGAGGGAGAGACAGGAGGCTGGCCCCACAGGGCCTTGGAGTGACTGGAGGGGGGTTTGTCCTTGACAAACACGGGCGATCGCTGGAGACTTTAAAGCCAGAAATAACATGATTACATTTTGTTTTAGAAAGTTGGCTCCATCCAGCTGCTGCTCAGAGAACAGAGCGGAAGGGTGCTAGGACAGAGCTGGGGCTGAATGAGCAGTTACTGCCAGTGGTTGTTGTGAGAAGGGATGCTACCTCGGGTGAGGAGGGGGATGGTGGTGCTGGGGGTAATAGTGGAGAGCAAAGATGGGTTTTAGAGAGATTTGTGAGCTTACATGTGCAAGATTTGGTGAGGGTTAGAAACTTAAGCAAGAGGACGTCATTAAAGGTGACACCAAGATTTCTGGCTTTATAACATTGACCAAGCTAGGAAACAACGGAAGAAGACCAGGTTTGGGGGAGAAATGGTGAGCTTTTTTTATTTTTTTATTTTTTTTTTAATTATTTTTTTATATATATTTTATTGATTTTTTACAGAGAGGAAGGGAGAGAGATAGAGTTAGAAACATTGATCAGAGAGAACATCGATGACAGAGAAACATTGATCAGCTGCCTCCTGCACACCTACTGGGGATGTGCCCGCAACCAAGGTACATGCCCTTGACCGGAATCTAACCTGGGACCTTTCAGTTCACAGGCCAACACTCTATCCACTTAGCCAAACCAGTTACTGCAGTGAGTTTACTTTTGAGCTTCAAATATTACTTTTGTGCTTTTGAGATATCCAAGAGAATATGTCAAGTCTGTATGATGTGGGGAGCTGGGTCAGGGTCTGAATAGACAATTTGACTTGGGAAGGCATCTGCATGTTGGTGGAATTTGAAGCCATGAGTATGAATGAGATCACCT
The DNA here is from genome assembly GCF_964339955.1 of Pipistrellus hanaki. NCBI lineage: Eukaryota > Metazoa > Chordata > Mammalia > Chiroptera > Vespertilionidae > Pipistrellus > Pipistrellus hanaki. The sequence continues at coordinate 34,825,347 of NC_140520.1, forward strand.
AGGACTGTGGTCAGCAAATTGCGGCTCGCGAGCCACATGCGGCTCTTTGGCCCCTTGAGTGTAGCTCTTCTACAAAATACCATGGCCTGGGCAAGTCTATTTTGAAGAAGTAGCATTAGAAGTTTTAAGTTTAAAAAATTTGGCTCTCAAAAGAAATTTTAATCGTTGTACTGTTGATATTTGGTTTTGTTGACTAATGAGTTTGCCAACCACAGACCTAGGAGAATAAATGGACTAAAAGGAGTTTAGCTGGTCTCTGTGTCATCTGTCATATCTACATATTTAATAATCTATTTCTTATTTATGCCATGTCACATAATTCTGTTATTTTATTCATGCTCTTTCACGTATGAATCATGGATGAGTTTATAGACAGCCAATGCATTGAAATGAGATAGATGCAATCTTAGACCAACATCAACTACATTTGATAGAGTAGAGTAAATGGGGTTAGGAAAGCAGGGGCTGAGAGGGAGGGGGCAAGTCAGAATGTTCCCACTTCCAAAGCCACGGGAAGGGAATGTTCGGAAGGAACTTGGTTGGGCACCGTGTGCTACTGAGACATTAAGAGCGATCATAACTAAAAAACATACATTAGGTTAAATATACATGGAAATTAGTGGTGGCGGTTGTTTCAGTTTCTATGGAGTATCAGGGCAAGAAACCAGACTGGAGTGGACTGCAGAGGGTGTGGGAAGTTAGTACATTGAAGAAAAGCAATGCCAATAGGCAACCATTAAAGTTTAGCTGAGAAGATGAGAGGAAAAGGTGGTGATCTGGAAAGCATGCGGAGGCAAACAAAATTTTATTTTCTTATTTAAGAATTGTTATTTATGGACAATCATAAACATAAATAAAATCAGAATAGTGTTATGAACCCACATCACTCGGTTTCAACAGTGATTAACTCATGATCAAACTGTGTCCTCTAACCTTTTTGTTTGTTTGTTTGCTTTTCAGTGGGAAAGACCTGAGCTAATTTGAAAGCTATGGGGAAGGAAATCATTGAGGAATAGAGTATCAATTAGTTATTGTGGAGAGAGAATGATATAGGAGAAAATGTGGAATATTTACTAGACCCATTTGGAGGATGTGGATTGGCTCTGAGAAAGAGATTAAATTCACATATATTTTGTACATCTGAATTATTAATGTTCACCTTCATAATAATAGTAGCATAAAACAACATAATAGTGTTGCTACTCTATTTCATTTTCTAATGGAGGAATGTGTCCATGCACATATTTATGTGTGTTTTGCTGCGAGCATGGATTTTACAATCTCCTGAATGTGATCAGAATATATATATTTCAAAAGGGAGGTAATTAAAAAAAAATACTCTTATTGATTTCAGAGAGGAAAGGAGAGAGAGATAGAAACATCAATGACAAGAGACAGTCATGAAGTGGCTGGCCCATGTCCCTTGACTGGGAATTGAACTGTGATCTTTTGGATCATAAGTCAATACTCAACCATTGAACCATGCCAGCCAGGCTGGAGAGGGAGGCGATTTTAATGATTAGCAGGTGTTTTTAAAAGATCATTCAATCCTCTATTTCACATTAATTGGTTCAGGGCTCCACCTGCTGGACAGCATGCTCAGTCAGCATCACCAACCAGATTTTTTCAATGCAAAATCTAAAACCTTTATTCTCTGAAAAGTCAACATTTCCCCCATGATTTGTAAGTTTCAGTTTTTAGATACTTTTTAAAAAAATTTTTATTTGTGTATTAAACAGGAACATTAAAACGTGAGGATTTTTTTTTTTCCTGACTTGATTTTGATCTAAGATCACATCTATCCCATTTCAATGGATTGGTTGTCAATAAACTCATCCATGACCCATACGTGAAAGAAGAGGAATAAAATATCAGAATTACTTGAAATGGCACAAATAAGAAATATATTATTAAATATGTAAAAATTATAGATGGTACAGAGACCAACTTTTTCCAGATTAAGAAATGCATTCTTTGCAGTCCTTTAAATTTGGGTTTTATTGTTCACTTGCTTCCTGGCTCAAAAATCTTCTCCTTTGTATTCTTCAACTAAAATATGTGTTTCTTTATCATTTCTTACCTGAGCTTTCAGGAGACTAGTCTGCCATAAGTGATCTTTCTTATAGTCTATTGAGCATAGTGTCCGTTAAAACTTTTTCTTCAAGGTTTCTAGGTCACACCACTAAAGTGCTCCTAGTTTCTAGACTTTCATTAAATAATTCATTTCCTTCCAATTAACTTATATTATAGAAGAGTTCTGGGATAATGAAATGACTCTAATGGTTTCCTCTTCTTTAATTCAGGCAATAACTCCCATTAATTATGGTCACTTCACATACACAACTTCGGTCATGGTTCATAAGGAATGTGGAGAAATGCCAGTAGAGTGTACGAAGTCATTTTCAAGAAAAACAGAGTTGGTTCATTTACTCAGTCAGGCTTTATAAGTGCATCCCGTGTGTCAGGAGCTTTGAGAACATGGAGTTACACAGGAAACAAGACAGGCATGATCTGACAGAGTTTGCTGTACAATGTGGAAAACAGACACGGATTAAGTCCTGGAGGCAGAGGGCTGGGAGGAGGTGCCATGTTGAAGTGTGGCACATGCATCTAGCTTGGGGTTAAGGAAAGGAGAGTGCACAGCAGCAAGGAGTGTTCTTGGCTCAAAGCCTTCCAGCTGGAGGAGTTCATTGGAGAAGGTGAGGCGAGCCAGTGGCTTCTCAGATCTGTACACGTCACCTTTATTCCACTTGGCATGCCCGCCCTCCATGTCTTCACCTGATGGCTTAAAACAGTGTTCTCAACCTTTCTGATGCTGCGACCCTTTAATATAGTTCCTCATGTGGTGGTGACCCCCAACCATAAAATTATTTTCGTTGCTACTTCATAACTGTAATTTTGCTACTGTTAATGAATCATAACGTAAACTTCTGTGTTTTCTGATGTTCTTAGGCGACCCTGCAAGCGGTTCTCAACCTGTGGAGGTTGAGACCCACACACATGTTGAGAACTGCTGATGTAGAGCCTAAGACCCACAGGTTGAGAACTGCTACCAGGGTCGCCTAAGACCATCGGAAAACACAGATATTTACATTACGATTCATAACAGTAGCAAGATTACAGTTATGAAGTAGCAACGAAAATAATTTTATGGTTGGGGGTCACCACACTATGAGGAACTCTATCTATTGAAGGGTCACGGCATCAGAAAGGTTGAAAACCACTGGCTTAAAACAACCCCCAAAATACCAGACTCCTCTGTGTAGTCTTTCTTGACTTGCCATCTGCCCCAAACTTGATCAGGGGCCTACCTTTGTCTGCCTGTCACATCCTGTGTATGCCTCTGTCGTGGCTCACCATGTTATACAGACTTGTCTTTTATTTCTGTGTTCCCAGCACAATGGCTGACATAAGAGATGATGAGCTAATTTGTACGGAAGTCATGTTATTGTGGACTTATGATGAATTTGTTATCTTGCTTCTGTCCCCATATCTAGCAACAGTTTTATGCCAGTCACTGTGCTAGCACCTGGGAGAATAATGATGAATGAGGTCCCGACTCTCATGAAACATATATTCATTCCAAATGAATTCAATCAGAAACTGACTAAAGGGAAGGCAGCATTAAAAAAAAAAAAAAAAAAAAAAAAAAAAAAAAAACATAAGTGAAGTGGCTACCATTTGTCATTAGTTTGTTATAAAGGGAATAAATGAGACTGAGATGGAGACTGACAGGCTTACCTACCTGGGGAAAGAGGAGTAAGAAGTCTTTCTCAGTTGGTGATGAGATGAATACTGCAGGCAGTGAAAATGGCAGCATTGAGGCTCTGAGTGAAATGTGGGTGGAGAAGCATGAGCTGGCAGCCTGGAGAGTCATGGGAGTGGGTGGGGTTATACAGAGATGCTGCCCCATAGTTAGGAGTTTAACGCGAGAACTTGGGAGCCCAGTAAGGAGACACTGAGTCAGACCATGAGTGGTGGAGATATTACTATCTTAGCATGTTGTCTTGGCAGTGAAGGCAGAATAATGTAGGTTTGAGATTATGTTTTAAAGATAAAAATTGATCTGATTTGATGGTGATTTGGATGTAGCTGATAAAGAAAATAAGAAATCAAGACTGTCCCTGACTAGAACAATGGATGGTCATATACTGTTTTGGAGAGATTTGGAAGAAGGAGAAAGAAACAGGCCCAAGAGAAAGTTCAGTGTTTCATTTACACTTGAGAAGTGTGTAAGTTGTCCGAGTGTAGGTTCCAGGTGGGGACTGAATATAAGTTTTAAGCTTGAGGAGCTCAGTGGTGCCACATGTAAAGGAAAGGCTTCCACGTAAAGATCATATATAGATCTGTAGGAATCAATGAGATCGTTTAAGGAAACAATGTAGAGAGAAGAGCAAAGAGGGCTCAGACAAGATCTTTGAGGCTCCAAGGTTTGAAATTTAGGTAAAGAAGAAGGACCCATTAAAGAAAACTGAGGAGAAAGAGCCAGTAAGAGGTGATTTTTGGAATAAAAAATAAAAAAGAGGAGGGCTTCAAAGAAGAAGGGAGTATTGTTGCTGAGTTTAGTAAGATGAGCATGGCAAAGTGTCCACTGAACCTTGGTAACATGAAGGGTGCTTTTGCAATAATGGTTTCTGTTAGTGGTGAGGTCGTAAGCTAGATTACAGCAGGATAAGAGTGAATGAGAGTTCAGGAAGTGGACAAAGCATGTGTAATGAGCTCTTTCAAGAAGTTTGGTTATAGAAGGGAACAGAGAAGTGGACCAGTAGTTATGGAGAGGTGCCGGTCAATGAGGAACTTCTGTTGTTATAGTCCTTTATAATAGTAGAGGCTCAGTGCACAAAATTCGTGCACAGGTAGGGTCCCTAGCACTGTGGGCTGCCGGCTGGGGCCTCCCTTCCCCTGGCTGCCAGCTGCCTGCTGCCACAGCTGGCTGGGGCCTCCTTTTGCACTCACCTTGGCCTGGCGCCACCCACTCACCTGTTCTACCATCCTGCCATGGTTCTGTTCTGGTGGGGGCCCATCGGGGCCGGCAGCAACTCCACTGCAGCCCACTGCCAGTGCTGCATCACCATGTTCCATGGCATCCCCTGGTGGTCAGTGCATATCTAACTCCCAGTCGGTCAAACTCCCATCCCTGGAGATAATTGGCATAGTAGCCTTTTATTACATATATAGTTCTCCTAAACCTGCTCTCTCAGACTCTGACTAAGCATGCAAGTTTAAGTCACTTTATTTTATTTCATTTATTTCATACTAGAGGATTCATGCACCAGTGAGGTCCCTTGGCCTGCCCTGTGCCCTCTCACAATCCAAGACCCCTTGGGGATGTCAGATAGCCTGTTTTGGCCCAATCCCTGGAGACCTGATCCAGACAGGAGGGAACCCGAACCTTGTGTGTTAAGCGTCTGTCCCCTGGTGGTCAGTACACATCATAGCAACCTGTCGACCCATTGTTTGGTCGCTTAAGTTTATATATATATATATATATATATATATATATATATATATATATATATATATATATATATATATATATATATATATACTGATTTCAGAGGGAAAAGGAGAGGGAGAGAGAAATAGAAATATGAAGGATGATGCCGAAACCGGTTTGGCTCAATGGATAGAGCATCGGCTTGGGGACTGAAAGGTCCCGGTTCGATTCCGGTCAAGGGCATGTACCTTGGTTGCGGGCATATCCCCAGTAGGGGGTGTGCAAGAGGCAGTTGATCGATGACTCTCTCCCATCGATGTTTTTTTTTTTTTTTTTTTTCCTTTTTTAAAATATATTTTATTGATTTTTTACAGAGAGGAAGGGAGAGAGATAGAGAGCCAGAAACGTCGATGAGAGAGAAACATCGACCAGCTGCCTCCTGCACACCCCCCATGGGGGATGTGCCCGCAACCAATGTACATGCCCTTGACCCGAATCGAATCCGGGACCTTTCAGTCCGCAGACCGATGCTCTACCACTGAGCCAAACCGGTTTCGGCTCTCATCGATGTTTCTAACTCTCTATCTCTCTCCCTTCCTCTCTGTACAAAATCAATAAAATATATTTTAAAATAAATAAATAAATTAAAAAACAAAAACAAAACAGGGAGCTCCAGCTTTCTTTACGATGGTCAAAACTCCCACTTGACTAAATTAATAAAAAAAAAAAAAAAAAAAAAAAAAAAAAAAAAAAAAAAGAATGAGAGAGAACCATTGATCGGCTGCCTCCTGCATGCCCCACACTGGAGGTCGAGCCAGAAATACCTTTGACTGGAATCAAACCCGGGACCTTTCAATTTGTGGACTGTCACTCTATCCACTGAGCCAATCTGGCTAGGGCTAAGGTTAACTCATTTTAGAGCTAATAACCTGCCTACTTAAATTAAGTAGGTCTTGGCCATGAAGCTTGCTCTGGTGGATTGCTGGCTGTCTGTTAGTTTGCTTTCCTTCTGTTTTGCTGACGGAGAGCATCTTTTCCCTTGAAATAATCAGAGGTGTGAGCGGAGGCTTTCCCACAATATGCGTTACAGACTGACAGTCCTGAGATTTGTCTCAGAGACATACCCAGGCTTGACAGTGCAGTCAGCTTGCCCAAACCCTGATCCCTGGGCAGCCTGCTGCCATGGCCTTCCAGGCTCCTTACCTCTCTGGTCACATCTTGGCCAGCTAACGGGGGAACTGGAAGCAGAGCACGGAGGGACCATTCAAGTGTGAAAACATTAAAGTCCACTTCCATCTTGGTGTGGCCTGGGAGATCCAGTTGTCACCATAAGGATGCACTGGGAGGTCAAGTTTTATCCAGGCCTTTCTCCCGTACAACCTTCTCTTTAGGTTGTTTTCTCTAAAGGCCTTCTCTTTACCTGTTTTCCTCTTACTTTCCTGGGTGGAGAGAGGGGTGCTGGTTCTTCAGGGGACCACTGATACTATGGGAATGTAAAGACCACGCCTGAGGGGTTATTCTCTCTGACCAAAAACTCCTGCACCAAAGCAACAAATTGAAAAAAAAAAAAAAAAATTCTAAACTTTTCAAATAATGGTCATGCTGCATAAAGGAAACCATGAGAGATCTTAGGTTAGAGTTTTTTCTTTGTCAGTTGGTTAGTTGGTAGGTTTTTAAGCTGTTGCCCCTTATAGTCCACTTTAAAACTGGGAGAGACTTTCCAGGAATAAGAAAGATTCCTGAAGGTAGCAGTAGATAAGAGCCCACGAGTTTTCCATAGTCTAGAACAGAGACCAGCAAACTTTTTCTGTAGAGGACCAGGTAATAAATATGTTAGGCTTTGCATTTCTGTGAAATATCAATCTTCGATTGGATTTACCATCTTATCTTCGGGATCATTACAAAAATGGACCACGGGCACAGTTTGGCCTCTAGTTGGCCAGTTCCTGTTCTATAAGTTCATTCTCAGTTTTACAGTAACAAAATGTCATGGAAAAATGTATAGAGTCACAGTAAAGCATCGAGGGAATATCAGGATTAAGCACAAATAATTAGGAAAGAATTTCTGGAAAAACAATTGAGCAAAAGAAAGGAAAGGGAATCTGGCTGGGTAACTCATTGGTTAGAGTGTCATCCTGATGTGCTAGGATTGGGTGTTTGATTCCCGGACAAGGCACATACAAAAGTCAACCAATGAATGCATAAATCAGTAGAATAACAAATTGATGTCTCTCTCTCTCTCTCTCTCTTTCTCTCTCTCTCTCTCTCTCTCTCTCTCTCTCTCTCTCTCTCTCTCTCTCTCTCTCCTTCTCTCTGTATAATCAATTTTTAAAAAGGAAAAGAAGAACAAATATTATGAGAAAATGATTTAAAATTACTTGGGATGTGAGAAAAAGGCAGGGATATGGGATAAGGACTGATCAGAGTATTATGAACAAGTAGAGAATCTGGAAAAATGGAGTAAATGAGGTAGGTTTACTAATAAGCATGGTTAGTGGCACATACACAGGAGTCTTGCTGTGTAACAAAAGGGGTTTGCATGCAAATTTGAGAAGGAATTTGCTTACAGCCACATATGTAACCATATGTGTCAGAAAATCGGCCCTTGCTTACTTCCCAATCCAATGCTGTAATTTAGTGCTTGTTCAATTAGCTTTCGTGATTTGGAAAAATGGCAGGGGTCGGGGTGGCAGTCAGTCACTGCTCTGGGGTGTAGGTTGGGAGGGTGAGTGGGAGGAGCAGCAATGATTGTGGAACACTTCCTGTGAATTGAGAAGTAAATGAAATGCTATCAGCTGTGTAACTTTAATCAAAACGTAACATTTCTCCTCCCAGATAATTGACCGTCAGAAAATACTCAAGAAGGAGAGAAAGTGAAATCAGAATGCGAACTGTGAGATAATACATGTCAAAGAGAGAGGGAGGAAATTCATCCCAAATATGAGTCCAGGTTGGAAAACAGCTACTTTTTGCTGGAAGATAATTTGAAAGACAGAAACTTCTAAATACCTCAGAAATATCAGACATCGTAGCAAAGTGCCCATTTCCCCAGCATTGTGAAGGAGCACTGCATGAGGAGTGCTTTCGTCTTTAGTCTGCTTTTTGCTCGCCTTGTGACTTCTGCAAACTCTTAGCTTCTCTGCGTCTCAGTTTCCTCATCAGTAAAATGGAGTGTTTCCTCCATTTCATACTGCTGTTTTGTTCATGGCTATAAAGGGGCTCTGTAGAGTATTAAAACTATGACAATGACAGATTGTATGAGTAGTAGTATTTTATTATTGTTTATTAGTGTGTTGTCAGTACGTTGACTTCACTCATGCATAGCAGGCTGTCCACTATGACTGAGAGATTTCCATGGGACTACTGCCTGTCCAATCCCCTCGCGGTTGGACTGTGGTTACGTGCTTAAGTCATTTTCATGGGCTCCAAAGTTTCTATAGTTTCTATAGTCATCAGATTATGAAAATAAGGAACATTAAAATGCAAATGTATCAGAGACGGGACTTGATTTAACTGCAGGCATCTGAGCTCTTGATTAGCTGATCACTAGCAATGTCTGGAGAGAATGAGGCCCAGTTGCCATTCAGCAGAAGGGGCCAAAGAGCTTGGGGTCACCATGGGTACATGAAGTCCCCTCCGAGCTCAGAGAGGAGCCAGGCATTGCAGGAGAGAGGAAAGGCCTCTGTAGACGACTCCACAGCACAGACCTGGTCTACTGCTGCTTAGCTTCAGGGTGTGTGGGAAATGGCAGCTTGTGACCTTTTTCCTGGTGCCCCATTCTTTTCCTAAATAATTGTTGTCAGAGCAGGATCCTGACAAGACCTCCTGGAGCTATTATGGGAAAGGCAGCTGACTTTCAATAAAAAATTCATGCTCATCTTCCAGGGCCGCCTTTTCAGCCTGCCCTGAGCTGAGTCTAGAGGGGCCTGGGTGCCAGTGGCACATGTGTGGATGTAATGTGTGCCCTTGCAAGCTGAAGCCTTAAAGAGACAATGGATCTCTCTCTCTCTCTCTCTCTCTCTCCTCCCCTCCCCTCCCCTCTTCTCCCATTTCCTCCCCTCTTCTCCCCTCCCCTCTTCTCCCCTCCCCTCTTCTCTCTCTCTCCCTCTCTCTCTCTCTCTCTCTCTCTCTCTCTCTCTCTCTCTCTCTCTCTCTCTCTCTCTCTCTCTCTCCTGCTTCCTGGATATTGATATCAGTGGCCGTGCTGGAAAGCAAATCTTGAAGATGGAACAGAAGTGAAGGGAGCCTGGGCATCTGAGTCACTGCTTGGAGAAGAGCTCCCCAAACAGGCACACGTAATTGAATTAGAATGTGAGCAAAAACTCCACCGGGGTTTGGGGGTTTTCTTGTACAGCTGCTCGTCTCACCTTGACTGTGAGCGATTGATTTTTACCAAACCTCTTCAGACTGTTCTGTTTTCCACAGATTGTAATTGGCTAGCCTTTCCCTGTTCCTTTTCTCCCCAGATGCTTCCTGCCCTCCTTGCAATCATGTCCTCGGATAAATAATGGCATCAACACAGAGCAAAGAGAACAGAAGACTAATGCTTATTTCATGCATAAATGCATGCATGCATTCATTTTTTTTCCTGCTTGACTTCACTTCGCAGTAGTCGCCCAGGGGCTGGATGGGAGCCAAGGACAGATGTCTAAACTCTTGTGCTCGATTTTTAAAAAAGTATAAACAGTGAGGGCCATATGTTTCAATTACATGATTTTAAATTGAGAACCAAGGGGAGGGGTGCTTTCTCACCACTTTGCACCCATGGAACTTGTTTCTTTTTCATGTTTACTTTCCACTTGTCAGGGTGCCCTTGAACTGTAAGATTTGTCTGTGGAGCACCCTGAGGTCATTACCTGAATAACAAAATTGGCCTAGGGGCGCGGCTGGTGTGGCTCAGTTGCTCGAGCATCATCTCATGCACCAAGAGGTCATGGGTTCATCCCCCGTCAGGGCACATGCACAGGTTGCAGTCTTGATCCCCATTTGGAGGCATGCAGGAGGCTGCTGATCAGATCAATGGTTCTCTCTCATCGATGTTTCTATCCTTCTCTCCCTCTCCCTTCCTCTTCCCCTTAAATAAAAAAACAACAACACATATTTTTTAAAATTGGCATAGGAAGATGGGAGAGTTGTTTCTACTGAAAACCAAGCTCTGTGCCTGGAGCAGGGATTAAATCCTTGGGTGGGAGAGAAACCGAGAGCCCACATATGGAAGGTAGTCAAGCCACACCTACACAAGTAAACAAAACCTAGAACCAAAAACAGCTGAAAGGAAGAGCACAGCAAACTGGTCGCTGAGATCTCACACTTTCCCACTTACACAGACTGTGCCACAGGTTCACCCACAAAATGATGGGAGTTTTCAAACAGCTGCCAGCCTGCTATTGGCGTAGTAGAGGTGGGGGAGATATGGCTTCTAAACAAGGAAGTTACTACATGGTCACGTGGGAGGAAGTGACGTAACTGGAATTGAAAACATGGTTTGAGGGCTTCCTCAGAATAGCTTCTGTCACCAGTTTCATAGGCCGCGGAGGACCGCACTTGTTTGTTTGTTTATTTATTTAATAAATCTTTATTGTTCAGATTATTACAATTGTTTCTCCTTTTTCCCCCTCCCCCCATAACTCCCCTCCACCTGGTCCCCACTCCACCCTTTGCCCTTACCTCCTTTACCCCCCCTCCCGTCCCCACTCCACCCTCTACCCTTACCTCCTTCACCACCCCCCTGTCTTTATTCATAGGTATATGATTTTTGTCCTCCGTTAACAAACATCACACAGCTGAATGCATGGCACTTGGGAGAAGAGCTTATGATGTGCTGGATCCTGGATGAGACTCTCCAGGTGGAATCTGTCATTTACTAGCTCTGTCATTTACAAAAAGCCCTTTTTGCCTCAATTTCCAAATCAGTACAATTCAGACAATCATAGGACCTACCTCACAGAGTTACCAGCGGGACTGAATGAGCTAATAGAAGTAAGTCACTACAAAAGCATCCACTATTTTTTATTTGTTTCGGTTCCATGCGTTCCCTCTTGTTCGCGCTTATTTTGAACTAGAACACAGTGGGTCACGCTCAGACATGTTAAGGTCATGACTTGGGTGCCTTCCACCGTCCGCAGAGCATGCTCCCTGCCCTAGATGCCCAGAACTAGCCTTTCCCTCTGGCGCTCACAGACCCACAGCCTTTCCTCTTGAGCGGCGGGTAACGCTTTATCTTCATCTTCTCTCCATTGATTCTTCCCCTCCTCCCCACAATCATATCCGCACCCCATTGGCAATGTCATGCGTGCTAATTTCATCTTCTAAGTCTGGTTCAGGAGTTATAACGATGAAGGATTTCCTTTTGAATCGGAGTGGACAGTTCAGTGTAGGAGCAGGAGGCAGAACGACAGCTGTGATAGTAACACAGCCTCTCAGAAAGAGGGGCACAGGTGACAGGCTGGGACCCTTGGGCAGGACAGATTGGACATATTTTGTCTTCCCAACTAAAAGCTGTAGCAGATTAACGTGATTGCATACCTAGTAGATAATGACGTCTAGCTGCACAGTAAAAAGAATTATTTCAAGTGTCGTTTGCACACAGGGCTCTAATGGTGCTTCTTTTGGTGGCATGTTTCCTAAAGACAAGAAGAACTCAAGGGAATCTCAGATTTCACTGAGGCGTCTTATTGTTGATATAATTTTGAAATTATTGCATGTGTGGTGTAAAATAAAACAAATAAGCAAAACCAAAATTTTAATTTTATTTAATTTAACATTTAAGAATACTTGGGCCGAAACCGGTTTGGCTCAATGGATAGAGCATCGGCTTGGGGACTGAATGGTCCCGGGTTCGATTCCGGTCAAGGGCATGTACCTTGGTTGCGGGCATATCCCCAGTAGGGGGTGTGCAAGAGGCAGCTGATCGATGACTCTCTCTCATCCATGTTTCTAACTCTATCTCTCTCCCTTCCTCTCTGTACAAAATCAATAGAATATATTAAAAAAAAAAAAAAGAATACTTGGTATGCAATATTACATTCCTTTCAGGAGTACAATATAGTGATTTGACATTTATATGCCTTACAATGTAATCACCACACTAAGTCTAGTATCCATCTGTCACCATGCAGTTATTCACAATATTATTGACTATTTCCATTCACCTTTTTCTTTTTTCTTTTAATCTCTCCCCGGCTTCCTCTCCTTGGCAACCATCAGTTTGATCTCTGTTTCTATGAGTCTCTTTTGTTTTGTTTATTCATTTGTTTTGTGTTTTCAGATTCCACATATAAGTGGAACCATATGGTATTTACCTTCCTCTGTCTGACTTATCTCACTTAGCATAATGCCCTCTGGGTCCATTCATGCTGTCATGAATGGCAAGATTCCATTCATTTTTATGGCTGAGTAAAGGTCCATTGTGTATACCACATCTTCTTTACCACTCTTCTGTTGATGGACACCTAGGTTGCTCTCCTATGTCTTGGCTATTGTAAATAATGCTGCAATGAACATAGAGGACATATATCTTTTCAAATTAGTGTTTTTGTTTTCTTTGAATAAATACACAAAAGGGGAATTGCTGGGTTGTGTGACAGCTCTACTTTTAGTTTCTTGAGGCATCTTCATTTTGTTTTCCATAGTGGCTGTGCCAATTTTCATTCCTACCAATAGTGCACGAGGGTTATTTGTTGACTTTTGATAATAGTCATTGGTGTGAGGTGGTATCTCATTGTGGTTTTATTTGAATTTCTGTTTATAATTTTAGGGTCCAAGGTTTTCAATATATGAAAAAAGAGAAAATAAATAGAAACAAGGAAGTTAATGTGGTGGGAGGACACCTATCATATCAAATCTAATTGCAAATAGCAATATGAACACAGGCTTATATGATATAATCTACACACAATCTATGTAAAATATAGCATGTGTTACATACAATGTAATTTATGTAACCTATATGTATTTATCTGCATATAATCTGTGTCTGTATTATCTTAAATAATAATAGACAAGCATGTAAATTGACCATACCTCCGCTATGCCCATAGCCAATCAGGGTGAGTATGCAAATTAACCCAACAAAGATGGTGCTTAATTTGCATACATAGGTGCCCAGCACCTGGGTCCCGGGAACATCCTGGCACCCAGGTCACTCTGAGGTAAGCCCTGAGTGGACCCTGAGCAGCCTGGGAAGGGCCTGAGCCAGGGGGCTCCTGGGCAGAGCCAGTGATTGGAGGGAACTGGGGGAGGAGCCAGCCATCAGAGGGAGCTGGGGGTCCCTGCCCAGGCCTAAAGCCTTGGCCAGAGGCTTTCGGCCTGGGCAGGGGTGGAACCGGTGATTGGAGTGCTGTATACTTTTTTAGGAGATAGTTTTCTTCTTTCCTCGGATGCAGGAACAGAGTAAAATGCCTCCCTGTACTGACTCTGTGACTTGCTTTGGCTGATGCAGTGTGAGGGGAAGTGACAGCATGTTGGCCCGAAGCAGAAACTCTTAAGAGACATCTCATGATTTTATTCTCTTTTGTACTCATGCATCCAACAAAAGAGCAGCAGGCCCCTGGCAGCCATTACTTCTTTTTCTCTTCCAATTTTATTTTTCTATCTATCTATCTATCTATCTATCTATCATTTATTTTTACTTTAAATATATTTTCATTTTTCAATCACAGTAGACATAGAATATTAAATTAACTTTAGGTGTCCAACCCAGTTATTAGACATTATATAACTTCCTAAGAGATCACTTTGATACATCTAGTACCCATCTGCACATACACAGTTATTACAACATTATTGACTATATTCCCTGCGCTATACTTCACACTCCTGTGACTACTTTGTAATTACCAATTTGTACTTCTTAATATCTTCAGGCTTCTGGTTTGAGAGACACAAAATACTGATCTAGACCCTAAGACAAAGCCCAGAGGAGTTACAGCTGAGACCCAGGCAAGTCACAGAACTGTGAGCAAAAAATGTTAGTTGATAGAAGCCACTAAGCTTTGGATTGTCTGTTACTGAAGAGAAAGCTGTATAATACACTCACTGTGTGCTTAGAAGGGAGGGAAAACTTGACTGCTGGTGAACAGCCTAAATGACTACCACGTTGCCTCTTAAAGGGAAAAGTGTTGTGAATATTTCAGAAGACCACCAGCTAATACATGCAGAAGGAATGAAACCACTAGAATCACCTTTTGCCAATGGGACATCATGGACTCAGGTAATTGTTATCAATGAATTTTAGAGACATGGGTAAACATTTGTTAGGAAGTAGAATAGTTGGATGAGGCCTAAGTATCACCCTGTGATTACTTGCTTTTTTCTTTTTTTGTTGTTTGTTATTTCTCACCTGAGGATATTTTTTCATTGATTTTTAGAGAGAGTAGAAGGGAGGAAGAAAAACAGAGAGAGAAACATCAATGTGAGAGAGACACATCTATTGGTTGCCTCCCACATGTGCTCCAATTGAACCAGGGATCCTTCTGTCCGAGGGCCAACTCTATTCACTGAGCCAAACCGGCCAGGGCTACTTGCTCTATTCAAAAGGTTAAATGCACCTTTACAGTAGAGAGAGCCATTATCATTATTGTCTACCTCACTGACAGTGGGCAAGTTGACATTGTATGCCTCCTGGTGT
This sequence comes from Pipistrellus hanaki, assembly GCF_964339955.1. Taxonomy (NCBI): domain Eukaryota; kingdom Metazoa; phylum Chordata; class Mammalia; order Chiroptera; family Vespertilionidae; genus Pipistrellus; species Pipistrellus hanaki. The sequence goes on from NC_140520.1 coordinate 34,840,412, forward strand.
AATGCAGTGTGAACCTACAGCTTCTTTTAAATGCTCTTGCCCAAAATGTTTCATTGTATTTAACCAAGACTATGCAGAGTTCCAAGGGAACAAACATGTTACATAGTGCTTGCTACAAGAAAAAACACATCAGGAATAAGGTATATTGATAAGGTGATCCTGTTACTGCAGACAGTTAGTTGGAGCACCGGAAGTCTCACCCACTGGCAAAGATGGTATGAAAAGGGGGTTCTTACACTAAGTGCACCAAAAGCTAGAAATGAATGGACAGACTCGTCATATGGAATTTGTCTTTCTCTGACTTGCTTATTTAACTTAGTATAATAATCTCCAGGTCCATCCCTGCTGTTTCAAAGGGAGTTTCTTCTTTTACACAGCTGTGTAGTATCACAGCTTTTTTATCCACTCACCTATTGATGGGCTCTGGGCTGTTTCCAGATCTTGGCTATTGTAAATAACACTGCTATGAACATAGGGGTGCATATATCCTTTCTGATTAGTGTTTCAGGATTCATAGGATAGATTCCCAGAAATGGGATCATTGGATCAAAAGACAGTTCAATTAAAAAAAAAAATTTTAATGAATCTTCATATTGTTTTTTATGGTGACTGCACCAGTCTGCATTCCCACCAGCAGTGCACTAGGTTTCCCTCGTCTCCACATCCTCCCCAGCACTGGTTCCTTGATTTCCTGATGGTAGCCATTCTGGCAGGTTTGAAGTGACAGCTCATTGTACTTTTAATTTTCATCTCAATTAGTGATGTGGAGCATTTTTTTCATATGTCTCTTGGCCATCTGTACATCCTTTTTGGAGAAGTGTGTATGCAGGTCCTTCGCCCATTTTTAAATTGGATTGTTTGTCTTCATTTGTTAAGTTGTATGAGTTCTTTATATATTTTGGAAATTAACACCATATCAGATGTACCGTTGACAAGTATGTTCTCCCACACAGTGTGTTCCCTTTTCATTTTGTGATGCTTTCCTCTGCTGTGCAGAAGCTTTTTTCTTTGGTGCGATCCCATTGTTTTGTTTTGCTTTTTCCTTTGCCCCAGGAGATATATTGGCAAAATTATTTCTAAGAGAGATGTCTGAGATTTTACTGCCTATGTTTTCTTCTAGGATTTTTATGGTTTTGTGACTCACATTTAAGTCTTTTAACCATTTTGAGTTTATTCTTGTGTATGCTGTAAATTGGTAGTCTGGTTTCAATTTTTCCAACAACATTTATTGAATGTCTTTTCTCCATTTCTGCTCTTGCCTCATTTGTCAAATATTAATTGGCCATAAAGGTGTGGGGTCCTTTGGGGCTCTCTGTTCTGTTCCATTGATCTATATGCATGTTATTGTGCCAGTACCAGGCTGTTGATTATAATGGCCTATAGTATAGTTCAATATCTGGTATTAGGATAATTCCAACTTTGTTTTTCTTTCTCAATACTTCTGAGACTATTCAGGATCCTTTTCAATTCCATATAAATTTTTGGAATATTTATTCTAGGTCTGTGAAATATGCTATTTGTATTTTAATTGGAATTCTGTTGAATCTATAGATTGCTTTGGGTGGCATAGACATTTTAATGATGTTGATTCTTCCATTCCAGAAACATAGTATATACTTCCACTTAATTCTATCTTCCTCAGTTTCTTTCATCAATGTCCTATAGTTTTCCAAGTACAGGCCTTTTATGTCCTCAGTTAAATTTATTCCTAGATACCTTATTTTTGTTGTTGTTGTTATAGTAAGTGGGATTGTTTTCTTAGTTTATCTTTCTGATAGCTCATTACTGGTGTATAAAAATGCCAGCAATTTCTGGATATTGCTATTGTATCCTGTTACTATGCTGAACTCATTTATTAGATCTAGTAGTTTTTTTGGGGAAACTAGGATTTTCTGTATACATTATCATATCATCTGAGAATAATTACTGTTTTGCTTCCTCCTTTCCAATTTGAATGCTTTTTATTTTTTTCTTCTTTTCTAATCACTGTCGCTAGAACTTCACCACAAGAGTGGTGAAAGCCAACATCCCTATCTTGTTTCTGATCTTAAGAGAAATGCTTTCAGTTTTGCCCATTGAGTATGATGTTGGCTATATAAGTTTTTCATATATGGCCTTTTTCTGTTGAGGTATGATCCCCATATTCTCACTTTACTGAGAGGTTTTTGTTTTTTTTATCATAAATGGATGTTGAATTCTATTTAATGAATGTATTGATATGATCATGTGATTTTTATCTTTCATTTTATTTATGTGATGTCTCATATTTATTGGTTGGTGAATACTGCATCTCTGAAATAAACCCCACTTGATCATTGTGTATGATCTTTTTAATGTATTGCTGGATCTTTTTTGCTCATATTTTGTTGAGAATTTTTGTATCTAAATTCATTAGAGATACTGGTCCATAATTTTTTTCTTTGTAGTGTCTTTATCTGATTTTCAAATGAAGATACTGACCTTATTTGTTCTTTTTAAAAGCTTGGAATTCTTTTCTCTTCTTGCATTTTTTGGAATATATTAAGGATATGTACTAGTTCTTTGTCTGTGTGGTAAAATTTCCCTGTGAAAGCATCTGGTCTAAGACTTTTGTTTGCTGGGAGGTTCTTTTAAAATTATTATTACTGCTTCAATTTCATTAGTTGTTCTTGGTCTATCCAGATTTTCTGATTTTTCCATGATTCAGTTTCAGAAGATTGTATGTTTCTAAGAGTTTGTTCATTTCATTCAATTTGTCCAATTTGTTGGCATGTGGTTATTCTTAATATTTTCTTACAATCCTTTGTATTTGTGTGATGTCAATTACCTCTTTTATTTCTGAATTTATCTATTTGGGTCTTCTCTCTTTGTTTGTTGATAAGTCTGGAGAAAGGTTCATTAATCTTGCTTATCTTTTCAAAGAACCAGCTCTTGGTTTTATTGATCTTTTGTATTGGATTTTTAGTCTCTGTCATTTATTTTCACTCTGATCTTTATGATTCCCTTCCTCATACTTACTCTGGACTTTTTTGTTTTACTTTTCTAGTTATTTTAGGTATAGGTTTAGGTTATTTACTTGAGATTTTTCTTACTACTTAATGTAGACCTGTAATGCTATCAACTTTCCTCTCAGGACTGATTTTGCTGTCTCATATATTTTGGGTTGTTGGGTGTTCACTTTCATTTGTATACAGGTATTCTTTTTTTATTTCTTCTCTCATCTCATTAGTAACCTATTCATTGTTTAATATCACTCTAGTGTTTGATTAGTTTTGAGTATTTTTTATTGTAGTTGGTTTTTAGTTTCATACCATTGTGATGCGAGAAGATGCTTGATATGATTTAATTCTTCTTGAATTTTTAAGACTTATTTTATGTCCAAACGTGTAGTCTGTCTTTGAGAATATTTGTGTGCACTAGAGAAATTTTGCTGCTTTTGAAGAAAATGTTCTGTAAATATCAATGAAATCAATCTGATCTAATATGTCATTTCAGGTCCATCTTTCCTTGTAAAATTTTCCCTAGAAGATCTATCCAGTAATGACAGTAGGGTGTTAAAGCCTCTTAGTATGACTGGATTATTGGAAACATCTCCCTTAAAGTGTGTGTGTGTGTGTGTGTGTGTGTGTGTGTGTGTGTGTATTCATACTTTGGTAGCATATGTTTACCACATATCAGAAATATCAGAATCAGAATCACCCTGGAGAGCTTGCTAAAACACAGCTTATGTGTGCCACCCCAGAATTTTGGATTTATTAGGTCTGGGTTGGGGATCAATACTTTTTATTTCTATGTGATGCTGATTCTGCTGATGCAGGGCCACACTTTGAAAATCACTACTTGCCTGAACAAGAAAGCAGAAAGCTAAGAACTTTAATGGGATGAGCCTTAAAATCCTGTAATAATTACTTCCCCTCTTTCCCAGAGCTTTGCACTCAGTTAAACAGTAAGAGCTAGTCCAATTTTCAGGTGCAGTTTGCAGGTAGCACGTTTTCCTTGTTATGTTTATTTTCTTATCATGTCCATCATTAATAAATGAACTTTACCGCTATTTCCTTCTACCTAAGAAGACAAATAGTGTTCTCTCAAGCGTTGACTCAAGGACTAGTTTGCTCTGCAATGAGAATCCATGGGGAAAGGCTGTGAGAAGTTTTATAGAACAAGCTCTGGGGAACCAGTTGCTAATCAGAAAATTAGGAGAAAACAATAGTTTTGGGTTTCCGTGATGGGGAAAAAGGGCTAATGTTGACTATGTTCCTGAAAAGGAAAAGCTGTGGGTAGTCTCATTCTAAACCTCAGCTGAGTAAAGGGACAGAAATCACATCCTTGCCAGCAGTTGTTGTTGGTTGATTTGTTGATAGCTGCCACTCTGACCTGTGTGAGATGATTCCTCATTTGTATCTCTCTAGTGAGTTATGACCTTGAGCATTTTCTCCTTTGTCTTTTGGCCACCTTTGCCCATTTCCTGTAGGATTCTTTGTCTTCCTAGCGTTGAGTTGTGTAAGTTCTTTAGATATTTTAAAGATTAACCCCTTACCTTAACCCTCTCCCCACCGGTGTCTTTCTGTGGGACTCTTTCCTCCTCCACTCTTGGGAATCTATACTTGTTCTTCAATAAATCTCCACCATTGCTGGACAAAAAAAAAATAAATAAAATAAAACATAAAAATTAAAAAATAAAGATTAACTCCTTACCTGATGGATCATTGACGAATATGTTATAATACCTCATACTGTGGTTTCCTTTTTTGTTTTGCTGTGGAGAAGTCTTTTAGTCAGATATTGTACCATTTGTTTATTTTTTCCTGTGTTTCTCTTGGAGACATATTGACAAAAATATTGCTGAGAGATGTCTGTGATTTTACTGCCTATGTTTTAGTCTAGTATTTTTATGGTTTCACGACTTACATTTAGGGCTTTTAACCATTTGGAATTTACTCTTGAGTATGGTCATCCACATGTTCCCTCTTTTCTTTACCCAGCTTCCCCTAGGAATTATGGCCTTAAATTCTGATCTCTGTCTCATCACATTCAATTTGAAGTAATAAAATCACACACAAGCTAGCATTCAGTACTATACAATTATCTCCATTTCCATTATATTATTTCCTACTTTTATTTCCTTTTCCTTCATTTTATTTTTTCCATCACAATTTATCCCCTCTGTGCCTCTCCCACCTCCACCATCCCTGCTCCCCCCACTGCAGTCACCACACTGTGGTTCATGAACTCCTTTTTTTCTTTTATTGCTCTATACCTACCTCCCACCCCCCAAACACACACACACACTGATATTCCCTCCTACCAGAGTTGTGTATAATCTTTTTAATTTATTGCTGGATCTGATTTGCTAATATTTTGTTGAAGATTTTAGTAGCTAGTTCATCAGGGGTATTGGTTGTGAGGAGATGATTTCTTCATGGTTTTCTATCTGTATTATTTATCTTACTTTATCCTTTATTAAATATTTTTTTTTGCCACCTTCCTATGTTCAAGCTTTCCATAGGACCACACAAGACAAGTTCTATAAAGTAAACATTGGCATGAAGTTTTTTATTTAAAAATAATTAATCTTTCCTGCTTGCAGGCTGAGTCTTTATTCTCTTATTTCCATTTGAAGAAGAAATTAAAAGGGAGGGAAAGTCAGTAGGAAATTACTCAAGAAGAGGGATTGCAAGAGTGATTTGAGTTTGAGTGTTTGAGACTGAGTCACTTCTTGCTAATGTAGTTAAGTAGAGTGAGTTTATGCTAGTGAAAAAAATTTGCAACAACTTAAAAGAGAGTTTTACCCCAAAGAGGGGTCAAAAATTACTATTTCAATAGTTTTCTAGAGCTAAACCAGGCAGTACACACAACCAATATTCCAGGTAGTCAGCAACATAGCTTTTGTGTGTCTCATACATGTACTACTCCATTACCAGAGCCAATTCAATTACTTCTGAACCTCCACTAAACCTGATAATGTTAAAATAACCCTATACCTGTTCCATCCATCTTCCCTATCTCTGTGCCCACCTGATGTCCCAATTAGATTACTCACCCAGGGTATCCCTGGTTGCGTTAACTCTTTCCATCATTTCATAACTTTCCTCTCATCTACTTTGGTAAATAAGACATAGGGAAGGAGCAAGAGTAAACTGAAGCCCTGTCTGGTGTGGCTCAGTTGGTTGAGTGTCATCCCATGCACCAAAAGGTCATGGGTTCAATTCCCGGTCAGGGCATATGCCCAGGTTGCAGGTTTTATCCCTGGTCGGGGTGTGTACATGAGGCAGCCAATTGACATTTTTCTCTCACATCAATATTTCTCTTTCTCTCTTTCTCCCTTTCCCTCCCCCTCTCTCTAAAATCAATAAAAACATATTTTAAAAGAATAGTAAGTTGCAAAGTTTCTTATTATGCAGAAAACCTTAGGGATCAAAGGACCATTTGGCATAACCAACTGTGCTACTTGTCACGATTAAATGTAAAATTAGACTCTCCAGAATAAATGAAAAGCCTGGGGTTAGTTTTAATAACACACAAATGGTTTGATAGATTATTATCATTACAAATTCATTAATAAATGATTAATATAAATTTGGAGATTTAAATAGCAAAATCCCCATTCGGATACCCCTGTCCTTGGTTGAAAGAACAGTTAGCACAAGGACACCACCTTCAGCCAGGCTTCTCAATGATAGAGGTCAACTTAATGTCAGGGCCCGTGGTCAGTTTTATTTTTTAATCCTAACCCCACCTGCTGGCCATCATCCCTACCATCACCCCTGACGCAGCCTTGTCACTAGTATTATCACATGAACAGCATTGACTAGATGTAGGGACCAAGGAAGAGGAAAGGGTTTGAGATGGCTACGGTTTGGGGCCTTGCTTATTGGGAGAACAGTGATTCCTTTAACAGTAAAAGAGGAGTCGGGATGAGAAGGTGCTTAGAGGCCTAAGGTAATTACTGACTGGGGATATGTTGAATTGGAATTTTTCGTTATACATCTGGGTAGAAATGGTTAGCATGAAATGTTGAGTGCACACCTTGTAATCTATGGGGGGCAAGGTGGTGGGGAGCCTTAGGCCTTTGGGTTTGGGATTATGTTTTACATGTAGTGCATACGAATTGCCTATTTAATAAACCTGCATTGAAGGTTTACTCTATTCCAGTCCCTGTGGTGACTTTTTAAAAAAAAAAAAAAAACAAAAAAAACAAGATATATTTAGTTTCTGTCCCTGTTGAGTTTGTATTTCAGTGAATTAGTCAGATAAGACATGAGGCCTCATAAACAATCTGATGAGAATGCTAATACTGATGATATGAATAATAATGAACAATGTTTACTGAGAACTTTCTATCTTTTGGTTACTGTGCTTAGCGATTTAAATGCATAATCTTTTCATATTTACACCACCTGCTTTGATTAGGTACCGACAGCCTTCCCCAAGTTAAGAGATTTGCCCAAGGTCACACAGGTTTGCAGAGCGGGGATTTTTAAAAAAATTTTTTTATTAAATTATTAACGCTCTGTAGTAGAGTGCCAGAGCCCTGTGTGCGTCTCCACACAATAGTGCTGTAAGAGAAGTCCTGGGCACAGTGGGAATGAGTGGTAGAAGCCCTGAGCCCAGACTTAGGCTGGGAGAATTTGAAAACAGTTTTAAACACAGAGAAACAGAAAAAGAGACATGGAGGTGAGTAGGAGTGAACCAAATGTAGGAAGAAGATGGAATGGAGGGCGAGGCATGTCCAGGGTAGCCTGTATCTTAGTGCGTTGGGGCAGAGGGACATGGGGGAAGACCTGACTGTGGTGCACTTATTGTAGAGCATGTTTGCAATCTTCTTATAGATCCTAAGGATGACCCAGTGGGAAGGTACGTTAGTCTGAATCCAGTAGAGTCCTTTATGCTTTAATTTTTATTATTATCAAACTGGAGGCCCGATGCATGAAATTCGTGCAAGGGGCTCAGCTCTCACAGCCCCAGCTGCCTTGGCCGCCCTCACAGCCCTGTCTGGCCCTCGCGGCCCCTCACAGCCTCAGCTTCATTCAGAAGGTCGTCTGGACAGTCGTTCTGCTGTTCGGTCTAATTAGCATGTTAGCTCTTTATTATATAGGATGAATACATTACTGTGGATTAAAATTTAAGGTGTGTTACAAAGATAGTGAGAGAGAGCACCCTGACTGCCTTCCCAATCCCACTTACCAGCTAAAACCACTTTTAGTCTCTTTCACTAAGATGCTTCTGTCCAGTTTTCAGTTTTAGCCACTCCCTCCTTTGTCTATTGATTTTCTGCACTGGAAGATGAACGTTAAGTTTTATTACACTTCTTTTTTGGTGCATTGTGAGAGCCCTGCATCTCCCAAATATACATGATTCCCTACTCCCATTTTCCCAGGATAGTCCATTTCATAGTATTTGAATAAATCAATAGATTTGGTGTTTTATATTACCATAATTATTTAAATAAAACTCACAGTTAAGCCAAGTAGTCTATTCTATTTACATTTTATTCCTTATAAGTTTTTAATTTTTTGTTATAAACTCAATGACATGTCTCAATGTTAGGTCCTTATCACAAATTCTTTCTCAGCTGCCAAAATTGTAAAATTACCCTCAAAATAAATTCAGATAATTAATCAGTAACCACTCCTCCTTTCTTCCTTGAGTTTTTTGTCCCCCCTAATCAATCTGGACAAACTGCCTCCTGGCCCTGCACATGTCAAGGTTCAGGGACTTCCCTTCACTGGGATTCCCTGAGTAACTTTGCTTATTCCTTACCTTTAGGGGCAATTAATTGTCACCTGAGTATAGGATACCAGGCTGAAAATGGTTTTCCTTCAAATGTTAAATTGCTCTATTGTCTTCCAGCTCCTGGTACTGCTGTCAAGATGCCAATGCCACCTGGCTGGCGACCTATGAACCAGGAGGTAGCAGTTCGATTCCCGGTCAGAGTACACACAGTTGTGGGCTTGATTCTCAGTGTGGGGCATGCTCTCATCATTGATGTTTCTCTCTCTCCCTTCCTCTCTGAAATCTATAATAAAAATATATTTTTTTAAATGCTAAAAAAAAAAAAAAAAAAAAAAAGATGGCCAATGTCATTCTTATTCCTAGTCCTTGGGATGCAATCTAATTTTTCCCTGGAAGCACTTAAGGTCTCATCTCCCCTTGGTATTTTGGCATTTTAAAATAATGTGCTTTTGTGTTTGTTTTCCTCTCATTCATCAAACTAGATATTATTTCTCTGATAACTTCCTTTCCTCAATTTTCTTAGTTCACTCTTGCTTGAGCACCTAGTAGCTGGTAATTATTCATTCTGTCACAAATCTATAAATTTCTTAATTTTCCATCTCCTTGTCTTCTAGGTATACTCTTAAAGAAAACTCTTTAACTTTATCCCCTACCACTCTATTATCTTCAATTTTCTCCTATCACATTTATAAAACATATCTCTAAAAATTCTTCAGATATTGTTTATTTTTCACACTTATTAGTAACATTTTGTCTCATTGATACAATGCCTTCTCTTATCTCTCTGATGACTCTCTCTGTATATATATATATATATATATATATATATATATATATGGAGAGATGGGCAAAAGTAGGTTTATAGTTTTAATACAAATAAATAATACAATAATATATATATATATATATATATATATATATATATATATGGCTAATATGTTAAGTGTCTGACTGATAGCTATGATGTGCACTGACCACCAGGGAGCAGACACTCAATGCACAGGCATGGAAACATGTAACAGATTTATGAATCTCAGAGAGAAAGGAGGGGGGGGAAGGACGAAATTAACCAAAGATCTTATATGCATACTTTGTGCACTGGTAGGGTCCCTTGTCCTAACCTGAGCCCTCTCCCAACTTGGGACCCTTCTGGGGTTTTGGCCTGATCCCCACAGCCAGGCTGAGGGTCCCCACTGGTGCACAAATCTGTGCACCAGGCCTCTAGTAACTAATAATATAAAAACAATCTGTTTTGTGTACTCACAACTCTAAATCTACTTTTGCCTACCCTTGTGTGTGTGTGTGTGTGTGTGTGTGTCTGTGTATGTGTGTGTGTGTGTGTGTGTGTGTGTGTTCTTTCTTAGCAAATACCCTCTGCTTTGTCTTAATTCTTTGAAGTTTCTTTTTCATTATTTATTTTTCTATCTTTTATAAAGTTTTTCTGAATGTGATTTGTGTCTGTTTACACATATTTAAGAGTAAAAAAAAAAACCACACACACACACATACACAAAGTGATTGGAATTCTCTGTGTTTGAACCAAGTGTTTACTTAGAGGATGGTTTCCTTGTAGCATTAACAGGAAAGGGCCTAGGTATTGGAGGACCCAAAGGTATTGGAGCACCCAAAATGTCAATAACTATTGTGGTTTTTCTCCTCTTGGGCCAGTTAGTATTATGGGGTGCTCCAGTCCCCTGCTTCTTACACAAATCTGGCTGTCAGGACTCTAAGAACCAAGGAGGAAAGTGCTTGGAAATTCCACTTTTGTCTGTGTAGAATTTTACTTAAAACTCTCTTTTTCTGCATGTTGCCTTCACAATACTCTCTGTGCCCGGTGTTCTACAGTCTGGAATGTCTCTCTCAGGATGAGCACTCATCTGGCTGCCCCAAGGAGCGGAGTGTGCCTCTCCACACAGACTTCAATACGTGCTCTTGTTCCTGGCTTCATCCCTCAACATCCCCCCCACCCCCCATCCACAGAAACTGAAGGCGTGACCTACTGGACCTCCCTGGGGTTGTGTGGGGTAAACATAATTGGTTCTTATTGGAGACTCCCATTTACTAAGTTATTTATCCCACATCCATCCACTATCCACTTCCATACTTTTTTTTTTTCAGTTCTTTCTTATTTTGCTGTGTGTTTTTTTAATTAAATTTATTGGGGTAACATTGTTTAAAAATTATGTTTCAAGGGTAGAATTCTGTAATGCATCACCTGTGTTTTGCATTTTGTGTTCACCACCCAAAGTCAGATCTTCTTCCATCACCATCTATTTGACCCCGTTTATACTTTATTTACCCCCCGAGCTCCTTCCCTGTGGTATGTCTATGAATTTTTGTTTGTTTTGCTTGATTGTTCATTTGTGCAAAAAATGTGGTGGTAAAAAAAAAATGTGGTGGTAATTCGTATATGTTGTTGTCTTATCTTTGCTACTCTTTAGTTTTGTGGGTTTCATTCATCCAATTAATCAACAAATATTTTTTAGTACCTCTCACAGGCCTGGCACTGTTCCACGTGCAGTGGATTTAGTAAGCAGGTAGACAGAAATCCCTGCCCTCAAAAGGCTTGCATTTTATGAGTGGAGGTCAGAGAATAAACCACACAAGTGAAATGTATAGTGTGTCAAATCATGGTTGGTGCTCTGTGTTTGGAAAACTAATGTGTGTGTGTGTGTATGTTGTTGTGTTTTTGTTTGTTTGTTTAATCCCTTCACTTTTTCGCCCATCCCCTAATCCTTTTTCCTCTGAAAGCTATCAACTGTTTTCTGTCTCTATGACTCTGTCTCTATTTTGTCTGTTAGTTTACTTCATTCACTAGATGCCACCTATAAGTGAAATCATGATACTAGTCTTTATCTGCCTTTCTTCACTAAGGGGACTTGACTTAGGGTGATGAACACACAATACAATATACAGATGATGTATTATAGAATTGAACACTTGAAACCTATATAATTTTATTAACCAATATCACTTCAGTGAATTCAATAATTTTTTAAGAAGCTAGTAAATTCCCCCCAAAGAAAAATAATATAAGGTAGTGATAGGGGCAGAACTAGAATATTGGGAACCAGTTATAATTGTAAGAAATATTAGTCATGCTCTGTTTACCATGATTGTTTTGTTCTGATTAAAGAAAGCACATTCTAACCTGGCTGGGAGCTGCATGTGGGACCTGGGAGCTCCCCAGGAAGCTGCCTGTTAGCATGGAAAGATGAGCAGCCGTGTTGCAGAAACGAGAGCCACCAGCTCTTTGCATCTAGCCAGCCCTTTGAAGCCCCCCAGCCTTTGCATAGCCACAGGCCTTTGCAAATCCACAGCCCACGTGACCTGTAAGCTGCCCATTTGGCATACCCTTTGCCTACTTCCCCGTGTAATCTTCGTCCTTCTATCCAATATAAGCAGCAGATTTGGTGGGGTGCAGCACATTTGTGTGGGTGACCTGCTGCTCTCCCATGCGGCCGGCAGTATTGAAATAAACTCTCATGTGATTCAACCCTGTCTCTGCTGAATTGGCTCAAGTATTGGCAGGCCGCCCGGACCCATTGATTGCGGGTTACAGAAGGGGTAGAGAACATGCTGATAAGAGGGTCTCACTAATAAAGTGCTGGCTGAGCCACCATCTGGAGTGTGGGGGGCAAGAGGTTTGCAGAGCTTGGATAATTACCTGAGATGGGTAAGTGCTCTTCCTCTCGTAGATACTGTGAGCATGCTGAAGTTATAACACTCATCATCATGCAGTGTTGTAATTATTAAATTCCATGTTTATTTTCATGACTTGGCAGAGCCACTCGATATCTAGGATCTTGTCATTAATTTTTGTATTTCTTCGAGTCTAATATATCACATTAAGTATTCAGTAAATGTTTTCTTTCCTAGCTGTATTGAGGTATAATTGGCGAGTAAAATTATAATATATTTAAAGCGCACGATGTGATGATTTGATGTACGTATACATTATAAAACGATTAACACAATCAAGTTAACTAACACACCTGTCACTTTATAACGATGCCTTTTTATTGTGAAAATGACGGGGAACTCAAGAAGTTAAGCATTTTTAGCTTTAGTTGTGTAGCTAGTAGGTTGGTAACAAATGCATGTAGATAGCATGGTTCCGGGAACTGAAATGTATGACTGAACCTACCCTGACTGAGGGGACCGCAAGCGATTCGATCTTTGTGCCCCAGGAGGACTGAAGTGATCAAGATGGTATCTGAGCCACCGTGCTCCAAGGAGAGAAGGTTGGATGTAGAAAAAGAATCACCCGGCAGCAGGAGAAGGGATGCTAGAAAAATAGTCAACTGCAGCTGTCATCTGATTAACTTTTCCTGAATTCCCAACCCCTTACCTACTTTTTCCTGAATTCCAAATCCTTTACCTACACTTTCCTTATAAAAAATGGTGGGCTTGAGATGAGATGTAAGGCAGTCTGTAGGGTAAATAACCGCCGTCTTCTCAGATCACCGGCCATCTCAATAAAGTGCCCGTACAGATTCAATCCTTGTCTCTATGTAGTGGTTCTGGGAGTGACAGGCAGCAAGAATGCTGACTATTCTGGTTTCATATTTTGGTGACTCTGGTGGGACAGCCTCGGGACTCTCTGGTAAGTCTAGGTATTTGAGGGGAAGTCCCATTGGCTGTCTGGACTACCCCTCCCTCCCCTGGAATTGGAGACTCCCTGTCAGCTGTCAAGTGATTCCACTTGAACCCTCTTTCTCGCCACTCCCCATCGCCTTTGCCCTTCACTTTCGATTGAATGACTGCGCTGTCTGGTTCAGGATTACAGTTCCAGGTTACGATCAGTGGTCAGGAAGTAAGGTGACTTGTGGTTTGGTTTGTGTCATATTACAGAGCTCTGTCTGGTAGGATGGGAAGGAGAACTTCCATTTTGGGAAACAGTCACTCCCTTCCCACAGGAACCTCAGGTAAAACTCTCAGTGGAGTTTTGTCTGACTGGTCGACCTATGACCAAAGAGAAAATTATAGCAATACCGCTTGGTTTATGCATAATCTGGACTCAGGAGAGTGCTGGCCACCAAACAGGCCTCTAAATGACTATAGTTTACCGCAATTAGAGTGGTTTCACCAAAGATTGGGGAAATGGCACAAAATACCTATGTACAAGCTTTCCTGACTTTACATAATGAAGATGCAGGGTTAAAAGGAAATAGGTTAATGATCCAGAGAAAAGGGAATTGCCTGTGCCAGATAGCAGAAGCTCAGAGGAGAGGGACCAGGAAGATGTGGATGTTTTGGCCACTGCGGGCATGGTCAGGGTTCCATGGCCCTCCACCCTGGGGGATCTTCCTCCCAATGAAGCTGAGGGAGCGGGAGGAGGTGAGCCCGAACTGGTCTCTCCATCCCGAACCCACCAGGGAACCACATTCAGTGGAGGACAAGTCCCTCCCAGGGCAGGGCAATGCCTTTTGGGAAGACTTCTAGAGCCAGCCCTCAGGATATTATTGGGCACATACTCTGTTTTCTACATCAGATCTGTGACACGGGAAAAATTTACATCCTTATAGGAATGATCTTACTAACATGACTAATTTAGTTATGTCAATTTTTTTTTGCCACCCACCATCCTAATTGGGCAGAGATATGTTTTGCCGGGGAAGGGGGTGTGAGCCGAGGCTGGTATTGGAGAAGGCAAATGAAGAGGCTCGGAGACTGTGCCAAGGAAATCCAGATGGGGCTCCCAACCCTATGAAGGCAACACCGTTAACTGAGCCCGCTTGGGACCATAAGGAGAATGGGCTTCCTCTCTCAGATCATCATCAGAGGTGCATCCTTGAGGGACTGAAGAAAGGAGTCCCTAAGAGAAAAGTCTGAACATGGCACAGGGGATTCAATGAAAGCCCTCAGAGGACCCCTCTGGAGTCTTGGAAGAATCTGCCAGGCCTACAGAAAACATCCTGATTTGGACCCACACGCCCCTGCAAACATTAGAATGAGAACATGACCTTTGTCTCTCAGAGTGCACCTGACAGTAGACAGGAACGTCAGAAGTTAGAGGGGGAATAGCCCTGACTCCTTCCCAATCAGTAGACATCGCCTTCAAACTTTATAATAACAGAACAGAAAAAGGCCCAAGGAGCCACTACTTTATTGGATGAGGCCTTAGGGCAAGTCCATCGGGGGACACTGGGTGCCTGACCCCCATATAAAACACTTGCCATGGACTAGTGCCCATACTGCAGAGGCCAGGGCACTGGGACAGTGAGTGCCCTGAGCCAGGGAAAGGGGGTCAGAGTTGGAGAACTCTGCGTTATGCTGGGAAATGGAAATAGCTCTGACAATGCGTGACAGGGCCCAGAGGTTCCTTATTACAACAACCTATTAAAGTCACCCCCTCCTGTCCCCCAGGAACCTCAGGTAAAACTCTCAGTGGGGGGACACATTGTAGACTTTTTTACTAAAATCGGAGTAACATATTCTGTGGTTGATAGACCTCAAACTGAGTCCTCCCAGCAGGCTGTACCTGTAAATGGAATTTCTGGAGGCCCTGAAAGCCAATTTTTCTTGAAGCTATTAGAATGTTTTAATTCATAAATTTTTATATTTTCCTGAATGTCCAATTCCTCTTCTGGGAAGGGACCTCATGTCAAGACTCTGAGCGCAGACCACTTTCTCTCCAGAAGAACAACAGCTCCACCTACAGGCCCCTCCAGACCATGCGTGACAGTGCCTTATGAAACCACGGGAGGAAGAAAAAATTGAGAATTCGCTACACCTCATTGTGTGGGCTGCTGAAAAGCTAGGGAGGGCTAAGGGAGCCTCCTCTGTTAAAGTTGACCTCAAACCAGGGGCAGAGACTCCCAGTAAGAGGCAGTATCCCTTGCAGAAAGATACCCTAGAAGGAATGTGCCCAATAATTCAGAAGGTTAGGAATACGGACTTTTTTGGCCCTGCCACTCCCCATATAATACACCCATATTGCCCTTCAAGAAACCCCATTCAAATGAGTATTGATTTGTACAAGATTTCATGCCATAAATGACATTGTACAGGACATTCACCTTATACTTTGGTGAACCGTATACCCAGGCACATACTCTAGTATTCAGTTTAAAACTTAAAAGATGCCTTCTTTTGCATTCTGGTTGATCAAGACTCTCCACAATTGTTTGCTTTTGAATGGCAGGACCTGGAATTTCGGTTCAGGGTTCAATACTGCTGGACAGTCTTACCACGAGGGTTCAAGAGCTCCCCCACGATTTTTTGGGAGACCCTGAGCCAGAATTTGAAGGACCTAGAACTAAAAGGAGGAACTCTGTTACAACATGAAGATGACCTCTTAATTAGCAGGACATCATTTCAGCAAAGTTTAACCAATCCTATAGCTACCTTGAACCATCTGGCACCTTGTGGCCATAAAGTCTCAACCTAGACAGTTCAGATTTGCCAATAAATAATAAAGTTTCTTGAGTACCTGGCAAAGTTTTGTTGGAAACAGAAAAGAAGCCAGAATTCAAATGGAAGTTCCCAATACCAGGAAACAGTCAAGAGGACATGGGCAGTTGGCCAGTCTGCCTGCTGGTCAAACTCTTGGTTGAGGGGACAATTTGCATATTAGCCTTTCATTATATAGAATATACACTGAGTGGCCAGATTATTACGCATTCAGAGATCATCATCATCTGGCCACCCAGTGTATATCTCTGACTATAAATGTAATGCCAGTGATGGTAGCCTTTTTTGGACATGAAAGTAAGTAGATCAGCTTGCCCGTTGATAAAAGCGTTGAATGCCACTTCTTAAGCCATTAGTGCTGTCAGTCAAGAATGAGGACAAGTTAGAGAAGTGGTATTGGAAAATCACACAGCTATCAACGACCTCCTTTTAAGACTTAATCACGAATGTGAAGAATTTAAAGGACTTTGCTGTTTAACCTGTCTTACAACTCACAGCTCACAGAACATAAAGAAAAGCAAGTAAAAAAAAATAGTGTCTAAGATAACACGAAGAGAGGTAGTCTTTGGTATTGATTTGTCTAACTTACCTCCTGGCTGACTAGCATTACTGGTCTTAGAGAGGCATTTGCCATTTTCATCCTCTTCATCTCTTCCAGTGTTATAGCTTTTGTCGTTGCATACAGTGTGCCCTGATGTGGATCTGTAATTAAGTGTATTCCTAAACCCCCTTTGAGACTTTCAGATGTTAAGGTACATGCTCAACAGCAAAGCAATCACTTCTATTTGACACTAATCTCATAGAAATATCTCATAGAAACATTTAAGTACTAACAGTAGGGAGGAATGGAAAACTCATGAAGTTAAAAATGTTTAGCTTTAGTTATATAGTTAATAGGTTGGTAACTAATGCACGTAGAAAGCGATTGTTCCAGAAACTGAAATGTATGACTGAACCTACCCTGACTTCAGGAGACCCGCCAGCAATTCGATCTTTGTGCCCCAGGAGGACTGAAGTGATCAAGATGGTATCTGAGCCATCGTGCTCCAAGGAGGAATGACTGCTGCCCAGGATGCAGATAAAGAATCACTGCCAGCAGATGAAGGGATGCCAGGAAAATCGCTGGACTACAGCTTTCATCTGATTAACTTTTCCCTGAATTCCAAACCCTTTATCTACACTTTTCTTGTCCCTATTAAAAAGGTTGGCTTGAGATAAGATGTAAGACAGTTTTTAGGGTAAGTAATCTGCCCTCTGCTCAGATTCCTGGACATCTGAATAAAGCGCCCATAAAGATTCAGTCCTTGCCTAGCTGCAGTGGCTCTGTGGTTGAGTATCTTCCTATGAACCAGGAAGTCACAGTTTGAATCCAGGTCAGGGTACATGGTTCCATCCCCAGTAGGGGGTGTGTCGGAAGTAGCCAATCAATGATTCTCTCTCATCATTGATGTTCCTATTTCTTTCTTCCTCTCCCCTCCTCTCGGAAATAAATAAAAATATATTACTATTTTCTTTCTCCTACTCACTTTGTTGTTGTTTTGCAAGTTCCTTTTGTGTAAAATTAGATTATTATTTGAGATTTTTCTTGCTTCTTGAAAAATCAGGCATGTAATGATATAAGTTTCCCTCTTAGGACTGGTTTTGCTGTGTCTCATAGACTTGGTGCTGTTGCATTCTCATTTTCATTTGCCTCCAGCTAACTTCTGATTTCTTCTGATTTCTTCTTTGATCTCATTGTTCACCCTTTCATTTTTTAGTAGCACGTTATTTAGCCTCCTCTGTTTGTGGGTTTTATTTAGTTTCATTTTTGTAATTGATTTCTACTTTCATACTGTTTTGGTCATAGAAGATGCTTGATAATAATTTCAGTATTCTTAAATTTACTGAGACATGTTTTGTATCTGAACATTTGGCCTATCCAACAAAAGTTTCCATGTGCACTTAAAAATGTATATTTGGCTGCTGTGGGCTGAAGTGCTCTGAGGATATCAATTAAATCTATCTGATCTAGTGTGTCATTTAAGGCCACCATTTCCTTGTGGTTTTTCTGTCTGGAATATTTGTCCATTGATGTCAATGGGGAGTTAAAAATCCCCTACTATGACTGTATCACTGTTGAACTCTCCCTTTATGTTCATAGAGCTTTGCTTTATATATTTAGGTGCTCCTACGTTGGGTGGATGAATGCTTACATAAAAGTTTATCATCTTGTTAGATTGAACCTTTTATCATTATGCAGTGTTCTTTAGCTCTTATTACAGTTTTTGTTTTAAAGACTACCAGTATTTTGTCTGATATAAGTATTGCTATCTCAGCTTTTTTTTCCTTTTCCATTTGCATAATATATCTTTTCCAGCCCTTTAGTTTTAGTCAGTGTGTATTTTTGTTCTGAGGTGGGTCTCTTGTAGGCAGCATATGTATAGGTCTCGTTTTGTTCTCGATTTAGCTATCCTATGTCTTTGATTAGAGCATTTTATTCATTTACATTTAACATGATTATTGATAAATATGTATTTATTGTGCTTTTACTCTTTATAACTATGTTCCTTTTTTCTCTTCCTCTTTTTAAGGAGGACCTTTAACATTTTCTGTAATACTAATTTGGTAGTAATTAAGCTCTTTATTTTCACCTTCAAATTTGAATCTAGCCTTGCTGGGTAGAGTACTCTTGGTTGTAGGCCCTTGCTTTTTATCACTTTATTTCATGCCAATCCCTTCTGGCCTGAAGTAATTCTGTTGAGAAATCAGCTGACAGAAAGAAAAAAGAGAAGAAAGAAAGAAAAAAAAACAACCTTTGGATCTACTATTTGTGGAGCCCACTGGATTTTGCTCTGATGGTGTTGAGTCTGACCCTTTGGTGTGTCCGTTCCAGGCCTCTACAGAGGTTCTCTAATGCGAGCCAATGTGAGTCATTGTCCCTGC
This sequence comes from Pipistrellus hanaki, assembly GCF_964339955.1. Taxonomy (NCBI): domain Eukaryota; kingdom Metazoa; phylum Chordata; class Mammalia; order Chiroptera; family Vespertilionidae; genus Pipistrellus; species Pipistrellus hanaki. The sequence continues at coordinate 34,859,462 of NC_140520.1, forward strand.
CTCACCCTGGGCATCCTGACAACAGGGGCGGTGGGGTCTCTGTAGCCCAGAGGCTGGGTTTGCTTCAGGTATTGCTCCTTGAATATCCCTGCTCTGAGCTGTTCTCCCTTCCCCTATGGACTCAGGCTCTGCAGGGGTATCCAGGTCATGGTCAGGATGGTTTAAACTGACTTGCTTTGCAGGTGGTCCCCTAAGCTTATAGGAGTGTGTGTGTGTGTGTGGGGGGTGTGGGGGTGGTGGTCACTTCCTCTCCTTCCAATGCCTCAGCTCTGTCTGGCTCCTGGGCACTCCTTCCTGTCACCCCAGCAGGAGGGGATAAAAAACTCAGCCCGCTTGGCACTCCCATCCTTCCTTGCAACTTGCCTCCACTGGACAGAGCTTCCAACCAGGCCAAATGTCCGAGTTCCCATGCTGCCTGACAGCTGCACAGCACAGCACGGATTTCCTGCCCTGAGTGTCCCCCCTGGCCTCACATGGGTAGGCAAAGGGGCACCTCCCCTGTGCTTGAGGTGGGCAGTGCTGATCCTCTTTCCCAGGCCTCTCGCAACCAAAAGTTATTCTAGGTGGAAAAAGGTCCCTCAGAGTCACAGCTGGTTGGCTGGCCAGACCCCTTTGCTGCCTCAGGTTCTATGCATGGCCCCTCCTGCCCACAGAGATTGGGACAAACTTCCCAGATGGGTCAATTGGGGGCGGGGTCAGCTTGGGGAAGGGGCCGCAGGCAGTTGGCTGGCCGACTCCTCCCCCTGGTCAAACACCTAGACAAAGGGACAATTTGCATATTAGCCTTTTATTATATAGGATATTTTTTATTTATTTCAGAAAATAAGGGAGAGGGGGAGAGAAAGATAGAAACATCAATTATTTTTTATTTTTTTTAAATATATTTTTTATTGATTTTTCACAGAGAGGAAGAGAGAGGGATAGAGAGTTAGAAACATCGATGAGAGAGAATCATCGATCAGCTGCCTCTTGCACAGCCCCCACTGGGGACGTGCCCGCAACCAAGGTACATGCCTTTGCCCGGAATCGAACCTGGGACCTTTCAGTCCGCAGGCCGACACTCTATCCACTGAGCCAAACCGGTCCCAGCAGAAACATCAATTATTGATGGGCTGCCTTCTGCCTGCCCCCCACTAGGGATTGAGCCTACAACCCGAGCATGTGCCCTGACTTGGAATGGAACCAGTGACCTTCTAGTTCATAGGTCAATGCTCAACCATTGAGACAAGTCGGCTGGACAAATCCTCTTTTTTAAATTCGGGGAGCCTCACTTCTATCTTCCACCACTGATGATACTATAAATTTCCCACATCAAAGACTTTAAAACATATTGTATTATTGAACAGAATTTGGTTTACATTCCTGATTTTATCCCCTCACAATTGATACATCCTGGTTTTATATCTAAATGACTAATAAGATCCAACAAAGGAGCATCTCTTCCACATGAGAGTCTCCAAATACAACAATTTTGGGCACAACTCTAAACAGCAAAAATTACACCTTTTACTTTTTGATTTCTGTGTGTGGGGGTACAGCATGGATAACATGATCTCTCACACGTGATTTTTCTGATACATAAATTATAACATGTAAGCGATGATATAGTGCTACACAGGTACGAAGTATAATGTGGTATTTAAAGCACTTTACAGAAAAGCCTACTTATATTATGCTTTTTATTTTCGGTTACTGTTTGACGTCAGGTGTAGCTCTTAAAGATGGCCGCATGGGGGCAGTAATACACAGCTTCTTCAAGTAATTAACAGCCCTGTGTTTTTCTGATCTTGGACAAGAGACATGAACTCTAAATAGGTTGACAAATACAGGCCAAAGATGGTTAGGTAGGAAACCATTTTTTGTTTTATTTTCTCTATGTTTCATCTGTTACTCTTTGTTGACTGTTCCTTCTGCACAGCCATTATGTATCTACACACAAAGTGCTATGCACTGTTCTATTTCCAGGCCTACCTAATGGTACATAGAGGATGTCTGGAAAAATATTGAATGAAAAACAGAGTCAATAATAAGCAAGTGGTATAGGTTTTTATAGGAATATAGGGAAAAATATGAGTGTACTTCACACCTAGAAAAAGGAAGCGGAGAGATAATATGATCAATATCTATAAAAGTCCTGTAAGATTTAAATAGAAGGCTGAAAATGATGAATGAAATAATAAATAAAAATGTACACCTTATCTTTAAGGAGAATGAGAGACACGTGGTAGGCAGATTATACTCATCCATAAATATTTCCATAAAACCACCATGTGTGACATGAAAAATGGTGATGTGATATGGCAGATTTAATATAGTAATTTCATATCTTGAGTCTGTTTTTTTTCTTTCTATTATATTGGCAACATAGAAGGGAGGTTTTGTCTGCGTTCCTCTCTGAAACACTTGCTTCATCGAACTCCCTCTCCACTGGAAGGTACCTTTTATTTTTCCTGGAGCAGAGGGTCCTCTATAATATCCCTGACAGAACCAACCATTTTCTGCTCGTTGAAAGATACCTCGTAAGATAGCTCATTCCACTCAAAAACAGCTTTAATCACCCAATCATTCTTATTTCTAGTAAATTCAAAGTGAATGCATTGCCTTCTCTCCTTAGCTCAGAACTGCTTATATTCTATCAGAAACAATAACCAATAATTTTTTTTATCCCCTTATCTTCCTGAGACTTTAAATAATTGAGCATGGCCACCTTGCTACCTGGTCTTTTAAAAGCCAGACTGTGCATTGCCTTCATGATAAAATATGACTTGACCATTGACATGGGTAACCAAAGCCAGATTACACAGTTGCATTATGGTGGCCTGGTGAGGCACCAGTATGTTATCCACTCTTTTATTTATTTATCTTTTTAGTAATTACCCATTGAAAATTTCTAATAGGCAACAAGAACTATTTTAAGTTCTGGTGATAAGACAGAGCATTAAAAACAAATTTACCAGCCAGTGTGGCTCAGGGATTGAATGTCGACCCATAAACCAGGAGGTCACAGTTCGATTCCAGTCAAGGACACATGCCCGGGGTGCGAGCTCGATCCCAATAGGAGGCATGTAGGAGGCAGCTGATCTATGATTCTGTCTCATCATTGATGCTTCTATCCCCCTCTCTCCCTTTTCCTCTGAAATCAATAAAAACATATTTTTAAAAAGAAAAGTGAGCCAAAACCGGTTTGGCTCAGTGGATAGAGCGTCGGTCTGTGGACTGAAAGGTCCCGGGTTCGATTCCGGTCAAGGACATGTACATTGGTTGCAGGCACATCCCCGGTAGGGGGTGTGCAAGAGGCAGCTGGTCGATGTTTCTCTCTCATCGATGTTTCTAGCTCTCTATCCCTCTCTCCTCCTCTCTGTAAAAAATCAATAAAATATATTAAAAAAAAAAAAGAAAAGTTGTGTGCATTTTTTAAAATCAGTATTTTCCCTTCCTTTTTCCAGCTCGACTTTAAATCTCATAGAGTTGTAAAAAACTAATAAATAGACATAACTAAAACGAAGGGTTTTTAATAAAGCTTTGTAATAAAGCTTTAGCTCCACATCTGTTGACTGACCAAGGGTTGACCAACACCCACAGTTTCTCCCCTTCTCTTTTCCCCATGGAGCTTCCACTCTCTCTCTCTTTGTCCTCAGTTTCCTCTTTTACAAAAATGTTACCAGCCAGGCCCAGGGCTCAGCCCCAGAGGGGAGCTCTGGGAGGGCAGGGGAGAGTGTAGATGGATTCAGGCCCATTGCCTAGCACAGGGGAGGCACCCCATAAATGCTCCTCCGAGGTAGGACTAGCTTTTAATAAATGACAGCCATTTTCCTTGCTCTTGATGCTGGCCAGGCAAGAAGTATATGGAGCTTTGTAATTTCTGCTCAGTTTTGCTGTGAAACTAAAACTGTTCTTTAAAAAAAAGTTTGTGTTTTTTTTTTGTTGTTTTGTTTTGTGTGTGTGTGTTGTTGTTTTTTTTAATGTATTAAGGTATTTAAAGGCAACTGAAGATCTCTTTGCAATAGAATACACAGAAGGGTCAGAGCTTGGATGCAACTCTATAAGATAAAAAATGATTGGGGAAATTGAGCAAGTACTTGCAAAAAACGTGAAACTAGATCACCAACTTACACCATACACAAGAATATACTCAAAATGGATAAGACTTAAATGTAAATCACAAAACCATAAAAATCCTAGAAGAAAACATAGGCAGTAAAGTCTCAGACATCTCTCATAGCAATATTTTTGCTGATATATCTCCTTGTACAAGGGAACTAAAGAGAAAGTAAAGAAATGGCACTACATCAAACTAAAAAATTTTGCGAAACAAAAGGAAAAGGGAACCCACCTAATGGGAGGTCATATTTGCCAATGAAATATCTGATAGGGATTAATTTATAAAATATATAAAGAACTTGTACAATTCAACACCAGGAAGACAACCCAATTAATAAATGGGCAAAGCATCTGAATAGACACTTCTCCAAAGAGGATATACAGATGGTCAATAAATATATGAAAAAATGCTCAATGCCACTAATCATCAGAGAGACACAAATTAAAACCACAAGGAGCTATCCCCTCACCTACCAGAATGGCTATCATTAATAAGTAAAAAAAATAACAAGTGCTGGCAAGGATGTGGAAAAACGGGAACCCTAGTACAGTTAGTGGAAATGCAGACTGGTACAGCCATGGTGGAAAACACTATGGATTTTCCTCAAAAAAATTAAAAATGGAACTGCCTGAGCTCAGCTGGTGTGGCTAATGGTTGAGCTTTGAGCCAGGAACCAAGAGGCCATAGGTTCAATTCTAGGTGTGGGCACATGCCTGGGTTGTGGGCTCGATACCCTGTTGGGGGTGTGCAGGAAACAGCCGACTGATAGTGTTTCTCTCTCATCAATGTTTCTATCGCTCTATCCCTCACTCTTCCTCTATCTCTAAAAAAATCAATAAAATATATATTTTTAAAAAATAATAAAAATGGAACTGCCTGTTAACCAGCTAACCTTCTTCTAGGAATATATCTGAGGAGTCCCCAAACACCAATCAGAAAGAATATATGCACTCCTACTTTCAGAGAGCATTATTTACAATAGCTAAGCTCTGGAAACAGCCCAAGTGCCCATCAGCAGGTGAGTGGATAAGAAAGCTGTGGTACATTTACACCATGGAATATTATGCATTAAAAAAAAGAAGGAAAACTTACCTTTTGCAACAACTTGGATAGACCTAGATATTATTACACTAAGTGAAATAAGCCAGTCAAAGAAAGACAAATACCATATCATCTCACTTATAGGTGGAATCTATTGAACAAAATAAACCAACTAACAAAATAGAAACATGGATACATGGATACGTCTGTCAGAGGGGTGGGTGTTTGGGTGACTGGATGAAAGAAGGTGAAGGGATTAACCAAAAAACATACGTACAGAACACATAGATACCAATAACAGTGTGGCAATAGCCAGAGGGGAAGGGTGGGAACCAGGTGGAGGTGAACAAAGTGGGGGAAGGAAGTGGGGATAGAAAGAGACTTTGCTCGGGGCGATGGGAACACAGTGCCGTGTGCAGGTGACGTTTTCTTGAGTTGTACACTTGAAAACAGCATGGTGTTACAAACCTGTCACCCCAATAAATTTAGGAAGACAGGAATTTCATATTAATTGAACTTCTTCTCTGAACCAGGTTTGTATTAGGGGCCCTTTCACACTCTCTCCTCTGATGTCTCTCAACTGCTCATTAGAGCTGGTAGGTGTTAGTGGAGACCTCACATGTTTCTAGACTGAATCTCTTTCAGGTCATGACTAGGAAAGTATTCTGCTTGCCCCTTGTCTATGCAGCTTGGTGTTATAGTGGTTGCAGGACTTTTGACGGGACGCTGTGACTCCACAACACTTGTGCCATGCCAGCATGGCCAAGGGTGAACCTGAGGAGGGACAGTGAAGGATGAAGAAAAGACAGACAAGAGAATACAGCCGGTACTTGGTGGCTCTCCCATGCCTGGATGAGGACACAAAAGACCCAGCCTGCATGCCGATGCTTTCTTTTATAGTCCGACTAAAACAAGGGTAGATTAACGTGTATACAGATGTTCTTCTTTTGGCAACACTTGCTGCACCTCCCACAGCCCATTAGCTACTTAGGAAGAAATTAAGGAGGGCTACCAGGACAGGCTTAATTATGCTAGGAGAGCTCTGTCCTCTAGGCTGGGACTTGTTTGTGGCCCTGCCACAGGTCAGCCCGAGACTTGACCCTGGAGGCCCTCCCTACAAACACAGAAACTTGTTGGGATGAGAGCCCTTTGTGGAACTCCTCAGCAAACTGATGCTCATTGACTCAAGAATCAGCTCCTCGGCTCAATTAGGTATTAGATGTCTAACTATAATGCTGGCAATATAATCACAATCAACATTAGATTTTATTACTGTAACACCTGCTATACACAAATATAAATTATCTTTATTCTTCCAACAACCTTAAAAGTAGTTTTGAAGCTACTTTTTCAGTCTTGAAAATGAGGAAATAAAAGAGGTAGATAAATTGCACTAAATTTTACAACTGCTGATTCGTGAATTTGAAATTCAAGCCCAAACCTTTCTGAGTGCATATTTTTCTGTTCAGCAAATAAATAATACAGAGGCAGGCAAAAGTAGGGTTACAATTAATAAAATACAGTACTGGTATGATAATAATATAATAACTAAATAAATAACTTTCATTTACTCACAATGGTAACCCTACTTTTGCCTGCCTCTGCATTATTACCCAGAGTGAAATTTGAAATTGTCATACTGATTTTTTTGGTAGCATCTGAGATTTATGAGACATAGTTCCATATACGTGTAGATAGGTGGGAGAAAAGCAGAGATATGCAAATAGGAATATGATCAGAAATGCTTTGTTTGTTTGTTCGTTTTTCTAAAAAAGGAAATAAAAGTTTCAGAAATCTCTTTATCCCTCTCTCTTCCTCTCTGTAAAAAAATCAATTATATATATATATATATATATATATATATATATATATATATATATATGAAAGTTTCAGAAATGTTCTGAAAGAGTGAATAAGAGTGGCAATAACTTTTTGTGCTTGACCTCCGATAGTACACATCCCTTTTAAGGGGGGATGCTTCTTGGGGTATATATTTATCCTACTTTCATGTTCCCTACTATTCCCTACACAATCACCATGCTCAGAAACTTGTTTTTAAAACAGAAATGAGACTATTATTCTTGATTCTTGATGTTGTTGACCTGGGCATCAGAATGAAAAACACATCACTTTTCATAGTCTATAAATTACAATGAAAAGGAACCACGTATCATAGTTCAGGAAGTTCAGTTTCCATGTATTTAAAAATAAGAGTCGGGGGAAGGCATATGACCCGCTTTAAGTTGGAATTAATTAGTGGCAGAACACAGATTAAGATGCCCGCATCCTGATTCCCAGCCTGCACGTCCTCAGGCCTCCTGTGGATGCAGATAGACGCTCCTGTGTGCGGTGCAGGGAAAGCTGGGACACGGGTGTCTCCTCATCAGGCCCGTGGAGAGGACTCCCAGAAGAACTGCATTCTGGGACTGCTTCCTTCCGGGTCTGCATTCACATGTTCTTCATTAGTATTAACTGAGGAGGGCCAGAGGAGGAAACCCGGGTCCCTTCAAAGCTCCCTGCTCCGCAGCTCAGGTAGCAATTGGTCTCTGCAGAGAACGTGCTGGCAATTACAGAAGTTGAGGACATGCTTCATTAAAGGAGCACAGCACGCCCTGGGAACAGCTCCCTTGCCTCAACCTTGGCTTCCCAGTTCAATTGAAGCAGTTTGTTTGCCTTCTCATTACTAGTTTGTTTGCTCTGTTCCCCTGAGTCACTCAAAAGAAAAGTTTTGTGGATTTCCTGAGCTGGGTAAATCCGGCTCACTTGCCTCCCTGTGGAATGTCTAGGAACCCGGGCCCTTGAAACACTCTACATGTGGCAGCAATAATGCAGCAATGGGTGCCAGGCTCCTCTGCTTGGTCAAAGAGAAGCCGAAGCAAAAACCTGAATTGGCTCAGCATGGAGACGTTAAATGCAATTGCCTGCAATCTAACTGAGAAGAATGGGCATGGATATGTAAGACTGGTTTCACACACACTGCTACAACATTGCCAGGATCATACTGTGCTGTTGGACCTCTGAGCCGAGGTACCAGGCCGTCTGCATACCTTCCCCATGTACAGAATGCCTACGACTCTGTGTATTGATCCATCTCTTCACCTCACCAAGCACTCTCACACTTGAATAGCGCCTCCCTAGTGAGACAAGGTAGAACAGGACACAAACAGCTATTCTCTGCTTTTCAAATAGAGGTCTGAGGCTTACCCAGAACAGAGCCCTTATTTATTAAGATCAGGCGAAATAACATTTAAAATTGACCAACCTTTAGTCCATTCAGATCAGCCATTAATAATTTGATACCTATATTTTACCGCCAAGAAAATAGTGTTAATTGCAGTGATACTGTTGGAGCCCCCACTGAAATGGGTGTGTAAACAAAAATAGATAAAAAAAAAAAAAAACTAAGAGTCAGACAAGTCTAGGATCACAGCAAAAATGATGGCTGTCATGTTCACGCCTTGGTGAGGAGAAGAGGAAGACATTTAGGTGAAGAACTCAGGACAGGTAGAGAGATGAATTCATGAAGTAGTAACAGTCCAGAATGGATGGAGAGGAAGGCTTGCCAGCGGGAATAAATGGGAGACACAATGAAAATCAATAGAATCAGAAAATGTTAGGGCGCATCATTACCCGGACCTTAACCTTTGCCAGCCTGTGGCACCTGGATCTACTAAGAGACTCATTTTCGGTCAATCACATACTCCAATTCTCTGTTAGCAAAACCAGGAGATTCACTGGGACATGAGGCATCTCAGACAGACTCTGCTCTGATTTCGCCATTGTCTCTGCCACTTACCATTAGTAGGAGTTTGCCATTGTTAGGCCATTATCCAGCCTGAGGTTCCGGGATCTCGGTCCATATGTCTGAAGCCCTATATGACTGACGTTTCCCATGAGGCACTGACTCCCATTCTGTGTGTGGAGCGCACCCTTGTTTGTGTCTGCACAGGCAGGCAGGTCACCTGGGACTAGGAGTGTTCTTTCCTTCTTCACGTTAGCTCAGCAGTTACTGCATAACATTAGCAAGAAGCAGACCAAAGTTTCCTGAAGTATCAAAGACTATGCTCGGGAGATAGCTGATCCCATGTTTTCAAACAAACGGCATTAGAACTGTAACTAGAGAGAAGATAACTACAAAGCAGAAAACCAACTGGGATAGAGGTGGAAATGGACCCGAAGCGCTGGCCATTCCCTCTGCCCCCTTTCCTCCGCTGGCTTTTAAACTACTTCTCTGCTGAGATGACTTAGTTGAGGATTCTGACTACCCAGATGAGTGAATTGAGGACCAAGTGAGTCACATGACTTGCCAAGGATGAAATGCTCATGGGTTACCAAGAACTGGAATATGGCAGAGACATCCTTTGGGTTATGAAAACTCTTCATAAAATTATTTGTAATCATGTTTGTGAATAAATAAAAATGGAAAGATTACTGGACTTAGAGCATGGATTCACCCCCAGACCCAATCCAGTGGTTTGGTGACCTTGGCAAGCCTTCCTCAGCCTCATTTTCTCTCTGTCTGCCAAATGAGAGCCTGGGTGGATGACTGCTCACATCCGTTCTTGCTTAAGGAGTTTTGATTCTAGGCTTGCAAAACTTCTGAAAGAAAGCAAGATCTGAACTTGATAGACCCAGATGGTTAAATTTGAATATCCAGAACTGAGAGGAAAAGGAGTTGGTCCAAGTCCCAGTGTTGCCACGTGTGTGTGTGTGTGTGTGTGTGTGTGTGTGTGTGTATGTGCGCCAGCTAGTTTGTGTGAAATATAGGTTGATTTTTATTGCTCAGTGTGTATATATAAAGAAAGCCTGGTTGATTTTGCATAATTTATTTCTTTGACTACATACTGAAAATCAAATCAACTTCAAAGTCCCTTAAAAACCTAAAGATATTTTTTGAAGCCTGACATACTTGCATTAAAATGAAAGGAGAACCCACAGCTTTGAGTGAGATAAAGGAAGCACCTCATAGAACTTTGGGGCATTTTAGTATCAATCAGTGATACTTTGATGGGGAGTTAGATATCCACAATTGATCATGAATTAATTACACACAGCAGTTCTATATTCTATTGTAAATTGACAGGTACAAGAAAGAAAAATAAAAGTGACATGGTTCAATGCAAATTAACCAAGTGGAATAAACAAATGCTTTTGATATTTCTTTGACTTTTGTGTCTCAAATCTACACATCATTCATCGGAATGTTTCATTGGTACATTTTTCTTTCTGATTTCCTTTGGACAGCGTGTCCTTCTACCTCTAGCCACCATCTCAGCATTCCAGGTCGCCAAATTGCTCTAAGTGTGAAGGCTTGAGGTCAGAACTTTAAAGTTTCCTGAAGCAAGGCAACTGCTCCATGGAAGATGTGAGTGGTTTTGGGACAGGTGTGACCATTTTTGTGGCACGTGACACCTGTGTCAGCCATGAACAGGTAAAGCTTCTCATCTGCACACACACAAATTCCACAGAGTCTTTGTGAGTTGCCAGCAGGACCCGAAGTCACCTCGGGGTGAACCACCTGGGGTAAGCACACAGACTAAGCATCAAGCACAAAGATTCCATCACTATCATAAAAAAGGATGTCCATTTGAGAGAAGGCCTTGATTTTCCCAGCATGAGCTGACATAGGAACACCCTTTCTGATCTCAGCTCCTGAAGTGGGTCTGTCCTTACAAGAGGTGTCTCCACTGAAGGCTCAGAAAGAGCCCGCTCAGGCCCAGTTACCTGAAGCCTGTCTGTACCAACACAACTTCGCTGTCATCAAGAGAGGACAGTGGCTTGCCTTCTTTGGAATGGATTCAAAAGTACTTTAAAAATAAACATAATGTTTTAGTTGATTGCATGCCTATATCATTTTAAAAATCAAAATAATTTGTAAATGGTGAAAGGGTTAACTGGAGAACACAAGGCTTGAGCCTTACAAAATCTAACAAATGTTAAATGGAAAGCTTATTCTGCTAGTCTAAGCCTTGCACAAACATGCTCCCTTTGAGTGGTTATTTTACAGAAATTCCTGAAGACCGTCACCCCTGCACAACCCCCTGAGAAGGGATGTCTAGTGCCAGCAGAAGGACAAAGGACAAGGTCATAAAACTACACAGGTGGAGGGAGAAAAGGCGATGGGGAATGTGGGGATCTTGGTCCTGATACCTGGGTCAAGCTGAAGCCCCCCGTCTGCAGCTCTCCCTGAGCATATAAAGCCTGCTGCCTTCCCATTCACCGATGGCTCTTTCTCAAGTTAGCTCGCCTGGACCCAGGGGACAGGAACAAATATCATTTTGATTACCCTGAGCCTTGAGTCTGTTCTGTGTGACCCAGAACCTTTCAAATGGTATATGAGAAGAGTATTTCTTCAGCCAGCACATGTGCCCCTTTCTCCTCCTAGCCAGCTCACACCCCACAGAAGGCTACAATCTCCATTTGTGTTTTCTACAACTTTGAAGTGTTTCCTCATGCAAAAACAAATAAATACAAATATTATTATAGCTCTCTGGAGATTGTTGCATATCATTGTAGAAATAAAGTTTTGGTAAACAGCTCTATGGTGTCCCATTGTGTGTGTAATTGTTCCTTATTGGGAGATTCATGGGTTACTTCAGTCTTGCTATAACAAACAGAAGTACAATAAATAGCTTTTTTTAAAATCATATATTTGGCTCCCTTTATTGTTTACTACCCTACCTTCCCTCAGGTAGCCACCATACTGTTGTCTGTGTCTATATGTTTCAGTTTTATGTCCCACATATGAGTGAAATCATATGTTTCTTATTGTTTTCTGACTTACTTCACTTAGCATAATATTCTCAAGGTCCATCCACATTGTTCCCAGTATTTCATCTTTTCTTATGCCTGGGTAGTATTCTATAGTATATATGAATACATTATCTTTATTCAATCATATATCAAAGGACACATTGGTTATTTACAAGACTTGGGCACTGTGATTAGAACTGCACTGAACATTGATTCATGTATCTTTGGGAATAAATGTTTTCAAATAGATGACCCAAAAGAGGTGTTGCTGGATCATATGGTAATTCTATTCTTAAATTTTTGAGGACCCATCATAGTGTTTTTCATAGAGGCTATACCAGTGTACATTCTCACCAGCAGTGAATGAGGGTTCCTTTATCTCCACAACCTTTCCAACATTTATTATTATTTGTCTTATTGATAACAACCATTCTAACAGTTGTGGGATGTGAATAATTATATATATATGCTAGAGGCCTGGTGCACAAAATTCATGCAAGGTAGAGTCCCTAGGCCTGGTTGGTGATCCGGGCCAATTGGGGCCTTCCTTCCCCTAGCTGCAGTTTGCCAACTGGGGCCTTCCACCCCCTGGTGGTCAGCACATGTCACAGCAGACAATTGAATGCCTGGTTGGTAGAGCTCCTGAGGGGAAAATTTGCATATTAGCCTTTTATTATATAGGACTAGAAGCTCAATATACAAAATTTCTGCACATTAAAAGGGAATTAATTAGAGGAAATATTTTAAAATCTTGAGCTTAATTTATCCTCTTTCAATAAACATACATTACTTGAGGTACATGCGAGCCCCTGGTTCAAATATGAATAAATAATGATAATCATCAAAGTTCTTATAATCTTTACATATAACTAGATATATTCAATAGCATATGTATGCCTTAGACGCTTTAAGAGTCCAAGCACACACACATACACATGCACACACACACACAAACACACACACACACACACACACACACACACAAAAAAAAACAAAAGCCTGGGGATCAGGAAAGACTTCTTGAAAGAGGAAGTACTATGCTTAACCCTAAAAGCAAGTGCATGTATTTGGGGGAAATGACAAGCAGGGTTGGAATTCCAGGAAGAGGGATGAAACAAAAACAAAGAACAATGGATCAAACCACATTGTGAGAATACAGCTACAAGCAGTTTGGTTGCTGAGTGTAAGGCAAGGAGCAGAGTGGGAAATGGGGCGAGAGATATAAGCAAGAGTTCAGGAATATCCTTTATTTTCAGTTTTCTCTCTCTTAGACAAACCAAGTCCTATTAAATTGTATTGCAAGTTAAGTAAGACATCAAGATGAACATGTATATGGGAGTAACCAATCTACACTAATAAAGGAGAAACATGCAAATTGACCATCACTCTGCTACACCCACCAGCCAATCAGGGGTGAGTATGCAAATAAAACCATCAAAGATGGCGACAGCCACAGAGCTGGAGCAAGCAGGAGGCTTGGGTTGCCCTCAGTGATGGAGGAAGCCAAACTTCCTGCCTGCCCTGGCTGGACTTGGCCTCCACTCAAGGCTACAAAGTTTTAATTATAGAAGATAAATAAATCTCAGATACCTGCTTCCAGCCAGCCCTGGCCTCTGCTCAAGGAGGCGCTGAAAAAAAAAAAAAGAAAGAAAGAAAGAAAAGAAAAAAAAGGAGGGGCTGGGAGTTTGGGTCTCCAGGGTGTGTGGCCAGCCTGCAAACATCCCTCAGCCCTTCACCCAGGCTGGCCACACCCCATGGCCCGATCCCTCTAAATTGGCTGTCAAACACCACTTAAGGGATCCCAGACTGGAGAGGGTGCAGGCTGGGCTGAGGGACACACACCTCCTTGAATGGAATTTCATGCACTGGGCTTCTAGTAGAGTTATAATTAAAATATAAAGGTAATATTTAATGATATTGGAGATTAGAGGACCAAGATGCAAATTCTTCACCATCTTGTGTTGCTTATGTGAACTGGGGCAAACCTTTGCTTCTCTGATCTCTCTATCTGCAAAATAGAAATAACTTTTCTTGTCTTCTTCATACATATAGAGTGTAAAGCATGTAACATAAAATTTACCATCTTATCCATGCTAAGCATACAAATTATTTGAGTGATTAAAAAGTCAGTGTTTACAGAGGACATGTAAAGAATCAAAGGAGGCAATGTGTATTTTAAACTTTTGAAACATTATTATTAGTAGTAGTAGCAATAGTATATCAGCAGAAGAAATGAAAAGCATAGTAACCAGTGAGTGAAAGGCTGAGAAGAAAGTGAGGTGTATGATTGTGTATTCCACAGAAGCATGATCCTAACTGAAGTCTATTCTGATAACTACACCAGGCACCCACTCTCTTCACCCCCAGGTGCACTCTCTGTGAGAGACAAGGTTGTTGAGCTGCCTGGAAGTTTCTTCCATCTCACCCTGGGGAATGTCTAATTACTACGAGACACTTTTCCCCTAATTTGTCCCTTAGAGGAGAGAGAGATGCATCATTTTCCTTTGATCTTGCATCATCTAAAGAGGAACTCCCAGGAAAGACAATCTTTCATTCGGGATATTCCCTGACATCCCTCAGAGGCATTTATATCCTCATTGACCCAGTAACAGAGGTGGGCATGTTGCTGCAGGAATTCTGAGGAGGATTCTTGTGAACTCAGGCATGGTAAGTGCTAAGACTATCAAAGGGGCAATATCCAATCCAGATTGCTAACCTGCCTTTTACCTTTACTATTGCCCAGCACATTCCTTAAATCCTAACTCTCTGGGCCCTGATTTTCCCTAATCTTTCAGGATAAAACTTTCTCAATATATGGGATAAAACTTCACAATTTGGAAACTTTATTATATGATTGAATAATTCTAGAAGGAACATTAGAAAGGATGTAGTTCACTGAGCGGATAAAGATACTGATATTGTCTAAGGTCTTCCCAACACTACTATTTTGTTGAATCTCAAAGAATGGTGGTTCATTGGGGAGTAACAGAGAAACTCAGTGCTTTTGTTCCAGGACTATATCTAATTCAAGTTTCTGTTTACAATACAAGGACTATTTGTAGACAGAGCCCCATGGCACTGCGTATTATCCATCTTTCCAGGAAATTGAAAATGCCCTTTCAGAAGCAAGAATAATGTTGTATTCCATTTTATAGAGCCCTTCAACCTGTCGCAGTGATTCGCACATAACAGAGGATCAGTCAGCATATGAGTATCAAATAAATAAACGTATGAATGATGAATATTAATAATAATGCAGCCTTATTAGTGGGAAAGAAGGGCCTCACGCAGAGCCACAAAGTAGCCACTTTATTTGGCCTTTATGGGCCACATAGCGCTCACATATTCTTGCATTATCTCATAGCCCCCATTGTCTCCTGCTTTGTTGACTTGTTTTCAATAATGACTACTTAGCATGGTCATCCTCTGGTACTTTAAGCCAAAAAAGACAACACAGTAAAGATACAGTAAAAGAAGTAGCTGGCTGTCTAGGTCAGAGCACCCTCAGATCTGTCACACCTTTTCCCATTTGGGCTCTACCATTCTGCTAAGCATCATTGCTTATTCCCTTCCAAAGCCCATCATTCCTATCCTTCTTCCTCAGGACTGAAGGCATAAGGTCAAGGGCATCATCTATAAAGTAATTTTTGTACTCTGCAATGCATTTATTTTCATCTATTTTTTATCTAAAAAACAAACTAGCTAACAAACAAAAACATATCAGCTCTATCATTTCATACCCCGCATAGTTCTAATATATAGTGGTGTTTAGAGCAGGAAACAGACAGAATGACTGAAAACTTCTGACCTGAATTTTCCACTGTGGCATAAAAATAATAGTGGGCTTCATGGACCTGCAGACCAGACTTTCCGTTTTTGTTTTGCATCCTCGCTGTGTGAATTTGGAGAAGTTATTTCTTTCCTCTGGTTTTCAGTTTCTCTACCTATAGAACAGTAATAATAACCTCTCTATCATCGGTAGAAATAAATGAAATGAAATGAAATATGAAAATGCCTAGTCTAATGACTATTGCGTGGGAACTATTCAATAACACTATTTTGTTTACCCTTCATTCTACATCATGCTGGGAGATCATGCTATTTTATTTGTAAATATCTAAAATGCAAGAAGGATGTGTTAGAAGTCATGAAAGAGGAAAATATAAAGCACTCTTAAGAGTCAGAGGAGAAAGTGTTTACTTCCGACAGTGAGTGTTTACTTCTGACAGTCATGGTTTTTACTTCCATGATAATGGGAACATTTAATGAACATTGGCAACTAGGATTCCAACAGAAAGAGGTTTAAAAAAAATGGAAGGAGCCGAAACCGGTTTGGCTCAGTGGATAGAGTGTCAGTCTGGGGACTAAAAGATCCCAGGTTCCATTCTGGTAAAGGACATGTACATTGGTTGCGGGCACATCCCCAGTAGGGGGTGTGCAAGAGGCAGCTGGTGGATGTTTCTCTCTCATTGACGTTTCTAGCTCTCTATCCCTCTCCCTTCCTCTCTGTGGAAAATTAATAAAATATATTTTTTAAAAATGGAAGGAAAGAGTGACATGAGAAAAAAATGGAAGTGCAAGAAAATGGTCCTATTTGATTGAGCAGATAAGTATGTAGAAAAATATTTGCCTCTAATGTTTAATTAGGACCAGATAAAAAAGGCAAGGAATATCAGGCTAAAATCTTTGGGTTTTATACACAAATGTATTTGAAAAGAAGAAAAAACAGTTTTATATCCACTCCTCTATTGATGGGTAGTATAGTGTGGTGATGGCCAGAGGGCTGGGGGACTGGGGCTGGTAGAGGTGTGCAAAGTAGGGGATGGGGGGCATCTGAAATGGTGTCAACAATAAAATAAAGTTTAGCCCTAACTGGTTTGGCTCAGTGGATAGAGTGTCAGCCTGTGGACTGGGGAGGTGGGGTGTCCCTGATTGAATTCTGGTCATGGGCATGTGCCTTGGTTGTGGCACATCCCTGGTGGGGGGTGTTCGGGAGGCAGCTGATCTATGTTTCTTGCACGCCCCTCCTTGAGCAGTTCCTCCTGGTCCCGCCCTTATAAGGTGAGGCATTCCTACCTCTGAGATTTCTAATGGAGCCCACCTTCCCCTGTTCTCTCTGCCTAATCTCTGCTCCAGTGGCTTCCAGCAAATAAATTCACAGGTGGTTGGCCATTCCCTTCTCACTCTGATCTTTCTCAAATTGAACCAACAGCTAGCTGCCTTCTCCCCAGTCTCTGAGAATTCAAATCTTGAGAACCTAAGCTCCAAAACAGCCTTTCCCATCTAACACTCATTCTCAGGCTTAAAGTCTGCCTTCCTCAACAGCTTCTTCTATTCCCTCATCCACTCTACCCCTGAGGGAGGCAGCAGGAACTGAGGGCATAGTCTGAGTCCACATTTTATTCTCTATGTCCAGCCTCACAGATTGAGAGGCATCTCAGGTTTCTTTTTCCACTGACCTTTACTCCTGCAACATACGCCACAACTTCAGGTTCCCAAACCCCTTAAAAAAGACCTCGTTAACCTGACCTTTAAAGTCATTAATAAAAGAGACAAGGAGACCCAAATCCAACAACAAGGCAAGATCAGGCCAAGGCTGAGGCCCATTAGGAGGCCTTCCGGCTCCTAGCCACTACTCTCATGAACCCCAAACGAAGTGCCAGTCCTCCCGATGTTAAGTCAGGGGCTAAGCCTCCTCCAGGCCCATGCTTCAAATGCAGCATGGAAGGACACTGGGCCAAGTCCTGCTCAAACCCGAGACCCCCTCCTGGACCCTGCCCAAGGTGTGGAAGGGAAGGCCATTGGAAATCAGGTTGCAGTCTGGCTTCTCTGGGTCATGCTTCAGCCAGTCCAGCACGGCCGCCCTTTGGATCCAGTTTGGAGCCCCAGACCTCCTGGGACTGGCCACCGAAGAAGCTGCCCAGGCCCTGACAGGGCCCCACAGACTTACATCACCAGGACAGAGCCTTGAGTAAAGACTGTGGTGGCAGGTAAGCCGATCTCCTTTTTAATCGACACCAGGGCCACTGAATTCGCTGGAACCCTTGTCCACTCCTCAGTCTCTATTATGGGGGTTGATAGATTAGTCTCATAGCCATTAGCTACCTCAAAATTCCCCATTCACTTTTTTCTCATTCTACCTCAGTGCCCCTCCAGGGCTACCTTGCATCCCCTCATAAAACCCAGCTGTCCCAAACCACAGTCACCTACCTCAGTTTCACTCTCTGGACCCACAAGGCTGAGCCATTCCTGGGACTGTAAATGCTTTATCTCCTTATCTCCTCTATCTCTAGGAAGAATGTGCCCTTTGGAACTCAAGCAACTAGAGGCCTGGCTAGCCTGGGAATGGCTGCGGAGCTTGCTCCCTCTCCAACCCCCTGTTTTTTCTCAGCAAGAAAGTGAGGCTTCAGTCTCCAAGCCTGACAGGACAAGGTTGCTGGACACCTCTTAAGCTCAACCAGAATATTCAGTGTCTAACCTCTTAGGCAACTACTCCTTTCCTTCCTTTTCCCTCCCACTTTAACTGCACTACAATTTCAATCACTCCTTATTGGTAGTGCAATGGTGACTACCCTCTCAGCTTGGAGTGCAGAACTAGAAAAAGGAATCTCATACCCCTTAGCCCACCTCTTCTCCTTACACCTATCAGCTTGTCTCCATGATCAGGGATTTTTCTTCCTCTGTGGGGGAAACACATCTGTCTCCCCATCAGCTGGACAGGAACCTGTATGTTCATCTATCTCTCACCCAATGTAGATGCAGCCCCAATGATCAGTCTTTACCTGTCCCCGTATTCATCATATCTGACACAAAAGAGGAGTCCAGATCATCCCTCTCCTCCTAACCCTTGACATCACAGCAGGAGTTGGACTGCCACAGGGAGCTTAACCACTGCTCTACCTACGTTGAAACCCTGTCTCAGGACCTACAAGAAACATGTGGATGCCAAACAAGGGGCAAAACTGGGAAAATAAGAACCTCACTCCCAGGGTAACCTATTCTCTCCTTTCCTTTCACTATTGAGGCAACTGAGACACCTACTCTTTTCCCCCTAAAAATAACTTCTAGGTCTCAGTTATCTTTCAGTTCCAGGCGCATAAAAGCAGCAAAACCAGACAAGTGATGCTGTGGCAGCCTCAGGACCAGCTTTTACCTCCTAAGTGACTCAACAGGATTGCTCTCAAGACTTCACCAACCAGTCTCTTGGGGAAATCATGCTGCTGCACCCTTCGTCCAGCACAGAAAATACTAACTGTTTTTTACTAAAACACTACCTGTTTTTTACCCCATGGCTCCTCCCACTATTAGGCCCACTGGTATCTATACTCTTAATCTTGCTCTTTGGCCCCTGTCTCAAGCATTGTTTCACTAGTTTCTTGCAGAACAGAATGCAGGCATTCACCAACCAGAAGGTGGGAGAGATCTATCTGGCACTGAATTCAGAACCGAACACCAGAATCTTTGAGACCCTAGGTAGATGCCCCAAAACCACGCCGCCTCTCAGCTGAAGTAGCTACAGAAGATTGACCTTCACCCACTGACCTTGCCTGGACTCTCAATTTAAAAAAAAAATATTACCAGAAGCCTGGAATGATAGATCCTCCCTTCCTCCAACTGATGGATAGACGTAAACCCCACCTGCAACCAGACATTCCTGAGCACTGAACCTCTCCAATAAAGCCTGTGTCCTGGCATCCCGGTCTTCGGCCCTTCTCAATTTCATCTTTCAGAGATTAACTGGAAAGATAGGTGCATGTTTTCTAAAAATGACTGAACCTCCTGAAAATATTTCCAGAGAATTAAATTTGTTTGTCACTGTTTTTGGTTGTGTGTATGTATCTTTGTTTGTTTGCTTTTGCCTCAATTGAAGATTCATTTAGGGCTACAAAAGCAAATATTTCAACTTTATCTTTCAGTACAACTGAGAGATATTTGTAACTGGCATGTTTAGGATCCCAGAATCAGCTAAAGTAACTGATTACAGAAAAGAGTGAAGCACTTTGCAATGAATAATCACCACCCCATTTCCAGGAGTTTGTCCCCTTTCTCCCCTCCACAGATTACACAGTCTATGGCCAGTGGGAATCAGACCATGGTCACTGACTTTGTCTTCTTTATCTTCCTGAATCTGCATGAACGTGGACTGTTATTCTTCATTCCATTGCTTCTCATCTACGGATTTATCATAACTGGGAACCTAGTGATATTCATTGTCATCCAGCTGGACAAGGCCCTGCACACCCCCATGTATTTCTTCATCAGTGTCCTCTCCTTCCTGGAGATCTGGTATACCACAACCACCATCCCCAAGATGCTATGCAAT
Source organism: Pipistrellus hanaki (assembly GCF_964339955.1). Taxonomy (NCBI): domain Eukaryota; kingdom Metazoa; phylum Chordata; class Mammalia; order Chiroptera; family Vespertilionidae; genus Pipistrellus; species Pipistrellus hanaki. Next base: position 34,879,681 of record NC_140520.1, read on the forward strand.
CAGGTCAGCGAGCAGAAGAGCATTTCCCTGGCTGGCTGCCTCCTGCAGATGTACTTCTTCCACTCTCTTGGTATCACAGAAGGCTGTGTCCTGACCGTGATGGCCATTGACAGGTACATAGCCATCTGCAATCCTCTCCGTTACCCAACTATCATGACTTCCAATCTTTGCATCCAGCTGACAGCTGCCTGCTGTCTCTGTGGCTTCCTCCTCATACTCCCTGAGATTGTGTGGATTGCCACCCTGCCTTTCTGTGGCTCCAATGAGGTCCATCAACTCTTCTGTGACTTCACGCCTGTGCTGAGCTTGGCCTGCACAGACACATCCTTAGTGGTCATTGAGGATGCCATACATGCGGTGAATATCCTGTCCTCCTTCCTGGTCATCGCCCTCTCCTACATCCGGATCATCATGGTGATTCTGCGGATGCCCTCAGCCCAGAGTCGTCACAAGGCCTTCTCTACCTGTGCTGCCCACATTGCAGTGTTCCTGCTGTTCTTTGGCAGTGTGGCTGTCATGTATTTGCGCTTCTCGGCCACCTACTCAGTGTTTTGGGACACAGTTATTCCTGTCACCTTTGTTATCCTGACTCCCTTCCTCAACCCCATTATCTACAGCTTGAGAAACAAGGACATAAAAATTGCTATCCAGAAGCTTTTCTGCTCTCAGAAGAGAGCAGGAAGGATTGGGAGCTAGATTTAGATCCTAGAGAGTGAAAAACTTTCTGGAAGTTCAGCATTTTACATTCTATGACTTGTTTATGATTATGCTTTTTCTATTGCTACAGATACTTGTTCTATTATTATAAATAAAAATTATAAACTACTGTGTCCAGGTCATTGGTGGCCATAGCCTGTTTACATTAAGACCCTACCATAGATATGTTAGCGGAAGCAGCATACTTGGTTTTCCTGCTTTTCTAGCACAGGTAGCATCTTCCTAACACTCTCCCTGCTGGGCTTCTGCCTGCTCTTCTGTGGTTCCACATGGGGGTGAGGCTAGAGAACAGGATAGAGGAGACAATGAAGACATCATAGTTCTGAAAATTGCTAATGTTAACTTTCCTCCAGTCTCCTTCCAGTAAGAAATCCCTGCTGTTCATCATGCCATGGTAAATAATTTCCTGAGCCTAGAGAGGAACAATCTGAACTTTCATCTGATATAGTCTATAAACTCAATGCACTGGCCATGGACTGGCAATGTACACCATGTGTTATAGCATTTTAGGCCCAATGAAGTGATATAAAGTTAATAACAATAATAGCACTCTGTATTTCCCTAGCGATTTACTATTTTAAAGTTTCACATATATGAATCCTCTGGAAATTTAAAATATCCTAAAGGAAATAGGCCAGACATAAATTTTATTTAAATGTTGGAAATAAAGCTCAGCGATGATGAATGACTTGCTTTAAACCTTGTAGATAGTTTCTGACGGAAGAAGCCCCATAGCGAAGGGTGAGAAGGCAGAGACACAGAATGGGAAAGCCCCCCACTCAGGTGAGGAAGCAGCTGAGAAGCTGGAAAGACATTGCAGCTGCAAAACTCCCGCCCCCTGAGGAGTGCAGAGTGTCAATCTCACACAGGGATCCACAATCCAGAGCATCAGACAGGGGAGGAGGAGACCAAGTAGCATCTAGTAGTGAAAATCAGTGGGGATTCAGTGTGCCAGGAGACTCAGATCATGCTCTCCCAGGGACCAGAACTCCTAGTGTTACAGCACCGGCCTGGGCAGTACACAGTCTAGACTTCTACTGCTGGCAAGGCCACACTATCATACGTGGGTCCTGCAGGGAGGTCTGCTGGCTACTTCTAGCAGTGAGATTAAGGGGTTTTCTTTTCTGACAAAGCTTTTGCCAGAGACCCAAAGAGTGACTAAACTGTGCACTGGGAGAAAGAGCTGGTCTGCCCACCTCAAGAGCATAGCTGCTCCCATCCCTCCACCTGCTGGATCACTTAAGCCAACCTCATCCTGTTGAGCTCAGCTGGGTAAGGAGATCAGAGTGCAGTGCAGATCTGGGACGTTGGACCCTGTCCTGTGGAGTTCAGTGGCATAGGGAGACCGGAAAGCTGCCCACAGATGGGATTTTCAGATTGTGTCTCCCTGGGAACCTTTGTCTGGAAACCAGACAGGTGAGTGCTGGGCTGTGTGACTACATTGCAGGGAGGCAAATCCAATTTCCCCTGAGTTCAGCCTGCTCTACCCTGGGAGGGAAGTAGTGCCTGACCCCCTCCTACAGGTTTGTGGGCACCACCCACAAAAGGAGACTCTTTGGATCATTCCTGCCTAGTCCTGGATACCCTGCCCCACTGTGTGCAGTTCTATATGTGTGTGGTGATGGTGGTGGGGGGAGGTTGGGCAGTAGAGTAGCTCAGAGATGAGACATTCAAAATGTGAGACCCTCAGAAGCTACTGTCTGAAACTGGGATGAGGTGCTTAGGCCCCTCCCCCAGGCTGGACAAGCATCATTCCCATTTGGAGAATCTTAATATGTCCCCCTGAGCCCAGGGTGGCTGAGCTTCTTCTGCAGAGGGGAAATCTGGCTGTGCCCAATCTCAACCTGCAGCAAGCCCCTCTAGAAGGAGAGCTTGAGATTATAGAAGAGACTGAATGCTTTGGCTTAGAATCTGGGGCCATAGCACCCTCACTGAGTACATGCCTGCCTGATCCCAAGGAAGGGGATCAACTAACCCTGTCCTCTGGACACTGATTGTCCCACCCTCTCAAGCTTGCAACCTGTGGATCCTGGCCAGCCTGGGCCCATTCTACAGTCTTTCTTCAGAAAACTCTGGAAATAGACCAGGACATCTCAGGAGCAGATGGTGTAGCCCACAGGTGGATGCAAACCTCAGGGAGCCTCTGTCCTCTGACAGATCTGCCCGCAGCTCTGAGCTGGAGAAAGCCAAGCCTTTTACACTGATTGGCCCCTTCTATGCACACCAATGTACAGCAGATGCAGACACAAACAGTGAAAAAATGTGGCAGCTCAAGACAGCTAGCTCAATGCTGGTTAGACACATCTGACAGTCACCTGTACCTGAACCCCACGCAAGTAAACCCAGAACCAATGCAACCAGCGGTGGGCTTCAGATCATAATAGAGCTTTACCCAACTTGCCACACAAGTGGCACATCCAAAGGAAGATTTTGGCAGGAACCATACATGCTGGAAACAATTCTGCCTTGAAGGGCAGGCCCTGCACCATGGCTCATACATAGTTATTGAGATTTATCCTTTCAGTTACCCGGCCTAGAGTGTTAACTCCACCCATGAAAAGGCCAACAGCATTCAAGACTCAACTATAATCTCTGGTGTATGTAACTCCTGAGAACCATTTCTTGAGCAAAAAACTTGGGATTGTGTATTATTATCTATCCCCTACCAATGCCTAAATCTGGAGAATTGTGCATCTGAGCCCAACAAGACACCTGCATCACACTCTTGTCTGTGACCACGGACTAGACATATTTGTTCTTTGTCTAATCTCATCACCTTCTTTTATGCACTCCCCCACACTCCCTTCCCTTCTGAGATCCATCAGTCTGTTCTATGTATCCATGCCTCTGGTTCTATTTTGTTCTTCAGTTTCTTTTGTTCATTATATTCTGTATATAAGTGAGATCATAGGGTATATGTCTTTCTCTGACTGGCTCATTTCTCTCAGCATACAAATCTCCAGGACCCTCCATGCTGTCTCAAAGGGCATGGGTACCTTCATTTTTAAAACCTGCATTGTCCTGCATTTCCAGAAAACCAATTACATAAATACAGGTTAGAAATACATAGCTGGTTTAGTGATATTTCATAGAGAAAAAAGTTTTGAATATTCTTTTCTTCTCAAGTACAATTTAATGCAGAAACAAAAAGAAGAGAAGAAAAGGACCATATTAACAAAAAGCATAAGCAATGTGACTTAAATGCATGCAGTATACTAAGTGGACCCTGTAAACAAGGGGGACATAAAAGAATGAATAAGTAACTTTTTCCAGGGAGGGCTTCACCACAGTGCTGACAGACTTTATAATGAGTCTGTCTTCCCCATCCATTGGGATGATCTTTGATAGTAAATGTAGTTCTTCACTAATTTTTGTGTATCCCCTACCAATGCCTAAAACAATGAAAACTGTATTCTAAACTCAATATTTTTGAAAGTTCTAAATTTTTCTGTAGCCTGGATTTGCGATAGTTCTCAGATGCACCTAAACACACTCTTCCTGTTGGTTCTTAGTAACTCAAACTCAACATCTCTAAATGAACTTAACATCTCGTCTCTTGTTCTGCCTCTCTTCCCTTAATCCTGCTGAAGAACTCATAGTTACTCTCCCCCAGAGAAATTAAATTTAAAAACCCAGAGGAATTTACGATCTAGAGGTCTTCAAGTGTTCCTGACACCATTCCAGGTCTGCAAGACCTGACTCAACCTTCACGTGCAGTTGGCTTCCTCTCCTCTGGCTGGAGAGCCTTCCGCTGATCCTCATGTGCCTGAAGCACCTCAGCTACATTCTCTAAATATTTTTATCACACTCCTCTCTTCTTGAAACACTCCTAGAATAAAATCCTGTATCCAGGACTGCTTTCAACAAGGGACACATTCTTATTCTTCTGGTCTCCCTTCTTCAGACAAGCCTGTTCTGACCACACACACACACACACACACACACACACACACACACACACACTATATATATATACTCCTTTGTCCAACCCTTATTCTGCTCATCCTTGTCATTTCTTTCGTAGCAAAAATTTTAATTATATATTTATATATTTATTTATCTCTGCTCAAAAATAGGGTTAGTGAAAACAGAAATCAACTTTGTTTAATACTATTATTCAGTGCCTAGCATTTTTCCTTGAACAAAGTAGAGACTCAATAACTATTTGCTAAATGAATTAAATGAGAAAGACTTTTCTGATACTACACACACACACACACACACACACACACACACACACTTTATTTTAAATAGCACTTCTCTGTCTCTAGTGTTTGAAACAGCTCCCAGTTGTAATGATCCCTGAAAAGAGGCAACTAAGAATCTCTGTAATAATGCTAAGTGAAGAAAGTATGATTTTAAAAGAGTAAATCTTTTTTTTTATTATTAAGTTATTATTTTTGTACATATACCAATGCCTCCCCCCTCCCGTACATACCCTCCCTCCCCATAGTTTTGTGTCCATTGGTTGTACTTATATGCATGTATACAAGTCCTTCAGTTGATCTCTTATCTCCCCCAGATCTCCCCAGCCTCCCTGCTGTAATTTGACAGTCTGCTTGTTGTTTTACTGTCTCTATATCTGTCTTTTGGTTCTTCAGTTTATAATGTTCTTTATCATCCATAAATAAGTGAGGTCATGTGGTGTCTCTCTTTCATTGACTGGCTTGTTTCACTCAGCATGATGTTCTCCAATTCCATCCAGGTTGCTGCAAACGATGAGAATTTTTTCTTTTTTATGGCTGCATAATATTCCATTTTGTAAATGTACCATAGTTTTTGGATCCAATCATCTGCTGATGGGCACCTAGGCTGTTTCCAAATCCTAGCTATTGTAAATTGTGCTGCTATGAACATAGGGGTGCATATATTCTTTCTGGTTGATGTTTCTAGCTTCTTGGGATATATTCCTAGGAGTGGGATTACTGGGTCAAATGGGAGTTCCATTTTCAGTTTTTTGAGGAAGCTCCATACTGTTCTCCACAGTGGTTGCACCAGTCTACATTCCCACCAGCAATGCACGAGGGTTCCTTTTTCTCCGCAACCTCGCCAACACTTGTTGTTTGTTGATTTGCTGATGTTGGCTATTCTGACAGGTGTGAGATGGTACTGCATTGTTGTTTTGATTTGCATTTCTCGGATAATTAGTGACTCTGAGCATGTTTTCATGTGCCTCTTGGCCTTCCTTCTGTCTTCTTTTGAGAAGATTCTATTTAGATCCATTGCCCATTTTTTAATTGGGTCATTTATGTTCCTTTTATTAAGTTGTGTAAGCTGTCTGTAGATGTTGGAGATTAAACCTTTATCAGTGATAACATTTGCAAATATGTTCTCCCATACAGTGGGCTTTCTTGTTGTTTTGTTGATGGTTTCCTTTGCTGTAAAAAAAGCTTTTTATTTTGATGTAGTCCCATTTGTTTATTTTCTCTTTAGCTTCCATTGCCCTAGGGGAAGTATCATTGAAGAAGTTCTTTTGGCATATGTCTGAGATTTTGCTGCCTGTGGATGCCTCTAGTATTTTTATGGTTTCCCGTCTTATGTTTAAATCCTGTATCCATTTTGAGTTTATTTTTGTGTATGGTGTAAGTTGGTGGTTCAGTTTCATTCTTTTGCATGTATCTGTCCAATTTTCCCAACACCATTTATTGAAGAGACTGTCTTGACTCCATTGTATGTTCGTGCCTCCTTTGTCAAATATTAACTGAGCATAGTGATTTGAGTTGATATCTGGGTTCTCAATTCTATTCCATTGATCTATATATCTGTTCTTGTGCCAGTACCAGGCTGTTTTGAGAACAGTGGCTTTGTAATACAGTTTGAAATCTGGTATGGAGATCCCTCCTACTTTACTCTTCTTTCTCAGGATTGCTTTGGCTATTCGGGGTCTTTTGTTGTTCCAAATGAACTTTTGAAGAGTTTTTTCTAGGTCAGTGAAATATGCCATTGGTATTTTAATTGGGAGTGCATTGAACCTATAGATTGCTTTGGGAAATATGGACATTTTGATGATGTTGATTCTACCAATGCATGAACATGGAATGTTCTTCCATCTGTTTACATCTTCCTCTATCTCTTTTTTCAGTGTCGTGTAGTTTTCCGTGTATAGGTCTTTTACCTCCTTAGTTAAGTTTATTCCAAGGTATCTTAATTTTTTTGGTGCGATGTAAATGGGATTGCCTTTTTAGTCTCTGTTTCTGCAAATTCACTATTGGTGTATAGAAATGCCATAGATTTCTTGGCATTAATTTTGTATCCTGCTACATTGCCAAATTCATTTATTAAGTCAATTAGTTTTTTAATGGAGTCTTTTGTGTTTTTTATGTACAATATTATGTCATCTGCAAATAAGGATAATTTTACTTCTTCTTTTCCAATTTGGATGCCTTTTATATCCTCTTATTGTCTAATTGCAATGGCTAGTACTTCCAGTACTATGTCAAACAGGAGTGGTGAGAGTGGGCAACCCTGTCTTGTTCCTGTTCTTAGAGGGAATGGTTTTAGTTTTTGCCCATTGAGTATGATGTTGGCTGTGGGTTTATCATATAAAGCTTTTATTATGTTGAGGTATGATCCTTGTACTCCCACCTTGTTGAGGGTTTTTATCAGGAAAGGTTGTTGGATTTTATCAAATTCTTTCTCTGCATCAATTGTTATGACTATATGATTTTTATCTTTCAATTTGTTTATGTGATGTATCACATTTATTGATTTGCGGATATTGTACCATCCTTGCATTCCTGGAATAAATCCTACCTGGTTGTGGTGTATGATCTTTGTGATGCTCTGCTGGAGCCGATTTGCTAGAATTTTGTTGAGGATTTTGGCATCTATGTTCATAAGAGATATTGGCCTGTAATTCTCTTTCATTGAGTTGTCTTTATCTGGTTTTGGTATTAGGTTGATGCTGGCTTCATAGAAGGAGTATGGAAGTGTTCCTTCCTCTTGGATTTTTTGGAATAGTCTGAGGAGGATAGGTTTTAGTTCTTCCTTGAATGTTTGGTAAAACTCTCCTGTGAAGCCATCTGGCCCTGGGCTTTTGTTTGCTGGAAGTTTTTTGATGACTGTTTCAATTTCTTCCCAAGTCACTGGTCTATTGAGATTTTTAGATTCTTCCTGATTGAGTTTTGGAAGTTTGTATTTTTCTAGGAATATGTCTATTTCCTCCAGGTTGTTCAGTTTGTTGGAATAGAGTTGTTCGTATTATTTTGTAACAATCCGTTTTATTTCGGTGGGGTCTGTTGTTATTTCACCTCTTTCATTTCTGATTTTGTTTATTTGGGTCCTCTCTCTTTGTTTCTTGGTTAGCCTGGCTAGAGGTCCATCTATCTTGTTTATCCTTTCAAAGAACCAGCTCTTGGTTTTGTTGATCTTATGTATTGTTTCTTTGGTCTCTATGTCGTTTATCTGTGCTCTGATTTTTGTTATATCCTTCCTTCTGCTTACACTAGGCTTTTCTTGTTGCTCTTTTTCTAACTCTTTGAGTTGTAGAGTTAGATCATTTGTTACCATTTTTTTCTAGATTTTTGCAATAGGCTTGTAAGGATATGAACTTCCCTCTCAAAACTGCTTTTGCTGTGTCCCATAGATTTTGGATTGTGGTGTTTTCATTGTCATTTGTTTCCAGGATGTTTTTAATTTCTTCCTTGATTTCTCTGGTAAACCAGTCCTTGTTTAATAGCATGCTGTTTAGTCTCCATGTGTTTGATTTCTTTGGACTATTTTTATTGTAGTTAATTTCCAGTTTTATGCCACTATGATCTGAGAAGATGCTTGATATGATTTCTATCTTCTTGAATTTGAAGAGACTTTGCCTATGTCCCAAAATGTGGTCTATCTTTGAGAATGTCCCATGTGCACTTGAGAAGAATGTATATTCTGTGGCTTTGGGGTGGAATGTTCTGAAAATGTCGATTAATTCCATCTGGTCTAGTGAGTCATTTAGGATTGATATTACTTTGCTGATTTTTTGTTTAGATGATTTGTCAAAGGATGACAGTGGGGTATTAAAATCTCCTACTATGATTGTATTGCTATTAATCTCTCCCTTAATGTCCTCCAGCAGTTTTTTTATGTATTTGGGTGCTCCTGTATTGGGTGCATATATATTTACCAGGGTTATTTCTTCTTGTTGAATTGTTCCCTTTAGTATTATGAAGTGGCCTTCATTATCTCTTGTTATGTCCTTCACTCTGAGATCCAATTTGTCAGATATAAGTATTGCTACCCCAGCTTTTTTTTTCATTTCCATTTGCCTGGAAAACCTTTTTCCATCCCTTCACCCTCAGTCTGTGTGCATCTTTTTTTCTGAGGTGGGTTTCTTGTAGACAACAGATATATGGGTCTTGTTTTCTTATCCAATCTGTTACCCTATATCTTTTTATTGGAGCATTTAAACCATTTACATTTAATGTTATTAATGATAAGTACTCATTTGACGCCATTTTTATTCTATACCCCTGTGTTCCTTCATCACTTCCTATTTCTTTATTTTTACAGTAGACCCTTTAGCATTTCTTGCATTGCTGGTTTGGTGGAGATAAATTCCTTTAGTCTTTTTTTGTCTGTGAAGCTCCTGATTTCCCCTTCAATTTTGATTGATAGCCTTGCTGGGTACAGTATTCTTGGATTCAGACCCTTCCTTTGCATGACTTTGTATATTTCATCCCATTCCCTTCTGGCCTGATAAGTTTCAGTTGAGAAATCAGTTGTTAGTTTGATGGGGGTTCCTTTATATGTAACTTTCTGTTTCTCTCTGGCTGCTTTTAAGATTCTTACTTTGTGGTTGGTATTTGCCAATTTAATTATAATATGTCTTGGCATCGGTCTTCTGGGATCCATTTTGCTTGGGACTCTGCGAGCATCTTGGATTTGTGTGGGTTTTTTCTTCTCTATCTCGGGAAAGTTTTCTGTCATTGTTTCTTGAAATACGTTTTCCATGTCTACCTCGGTTTTCTTTCCTTCTGGAACCCCTATTATTCGAATATTGTTTTGTTTTGCATTGTCCCAAAGCTCCCGTAGGCTCTCCTCCTGCTTTTTAATTTTTTTTTTTTCCTAGAAGCTGCTCTAATTGGGTATTTTTTTCCATCTTGTCTTCTAGCTCACTGATGCGGTCCTCTGCTTCTTCTAGTCTGCTCTTGATGCTTTCTATTGAGTTCTTCATAGTAGTGATGTCATTTTTCATTTCTTCCTGAGACATCTTCATTTCCTCTTGGTTTTACTTCATTTCCTCTTGGGTCTTACTCATATTGTCAAATTTGTCTTCCATTCTTTTTAGCCATCTTATGATCGTTACTCTGAATTCTTGCTCTGGTAGGTTGCTTGCCTCTAACTCGTTTACTTCCTTTTCTGGTGATGCCTGCTTTTCTTTCATTTGTGGGCTGTTTCTTTGTATCCCCATGGTCTCTCTTTACAGGATGTCTCTCTCCTGCATTGATTTAAAGGCACAAAGTACAACACAACCAGGTACAACACACAAGGCACTGAACAGAAATGTGTTTGCAATATTAATAACTTCCAATAAAGGTACCCACTAGGGAAAGGCAAATTAGGGAATAGGAGAGAAAGAGGAAGAGTAAAAAGAGAAGAGGGCGGGAGCAAAAGAAAAAGATAAAAAAGAGTGTCAAAATGAATTTGGGAAACAGGGAAAGAGAGAGAGAGAGAGAGAGAGAGAGAGAGAGAGAGAGAGAGAGAGAGAGAGAGAGAGAGAGAGAGGAAAGGGGAACAAACTATATATATGGAGAGAGAATTTCAATTGAACAACCACTAACCCCAACAAATGCTGTCAGCAGTACCTGGAGAATAATACAAGCTACAACATCCCCTAATTTCCAGCACTGGAAGGGACAACAGAAGTAGTAAAATAACAACGTACAAAAACCAATCAAATAAGAAAATACCGAGCAACAGCAACAGCAAAAGAATAAGCAAAATACTCTCACTAAAAAGCATAAAAATACAATATAATCATCATTCCCCCAAACAGCATCAAAAGAACCATGAGGAAACTATTTTTTTTTTTTTTTTTTTTTTTTTTTTTTGCTAGTTAATACAGCTCAGAGAGGGGTGTGTGTGCACTTCGCACAGGGGATTGGAAATTAGATATATAAGTAGGGTAGAAATTTTAGCAGGGGGGATACAGACAGAGTAAGGAAATCTGAAGCAGGAAAGGGTTAAGATACACAGGATAGCAAAAGGGGGGAGGGTAGAAAGAGAATGATGGTGTAAAGGTCGTGTTGAGTTAGGGTTAAACAATGTTAAAGGAGAAATGAAAGTAAAATGAGGGACACTAATTCCAATGTAAAATAAAGAAAAAATAAAATGGCACTTAAAAAAAATTAAAATCGCAGTAGTAAAAATGCTTATTGAACCTAAAAATGTAATAATTAAAAAGTTAAAATCTAGTGAGGAAAAAAGGAAAAAAAGTTGTTTCTTAAGTTAAAGATGCAAAAAATGAAAACAAAAAATAAATAAATAAATTTAGCAAAAACAATGTGGAGTTGTGAAGGCCATTCACTTCTGTTATTCTATTTGACACGCCCGTTTCTCAGTCCAGACCATATTGCAGTTCCCTGCGTTCTGCTGCACCTCAGTGGCGATTCCTTAGTTTCTTGGTTTTTGATCAAATAAACCTAATAATAAACACAGTCAGTTTGTACTCCAGAGCCTAGGTGGCAGTGTATGTGGATTGATGTCCAGTCTTTTTGGCTGCTCTAGCCTTCTTTTTCTGTGGCACTCAATGCCGGGGGGGGGGGGGGGGGGGGGGGGTGTTTGTTTGTTTGTTTGTTTTTTATTTTTTTTGCCTCGGAGCTGAATCCTGGATGATTTCTCCCTGCTCTGCTTCTCAGTTTCCAGAAAAGCAGTTTCCCCCTGCTGTCTCTTAGGGTCAGTCAATCTGGGTGATCTCTCCTTTGTAATCAGAAGCAAAGTGTTGCAGGGGAACCAGCCTAGGTGCGCAACGGGCGAGTCTGTGCGCACTTACAAACAGACTGCTTTCCAACTCCTCTGTTCTCCCACCGTGTCGGATCAGAATGGGTTGCTCCCTAGGGAACCTCACTAGTAGCAACCTTGGGGACCCCCGCCCACTCTCTCGAATCACGCCAGACCCAACACTGGGGGACTTCTGTGGACGCAGATTTCCGGGGTCCCAGCGGCCGCGCGGTCGCCGCAGCTGCCGCTTTCGCGGTTGGGACACACTCCCCACGTTATCCCCGGCAAAATCCAACCTTTCTGTGGGATGCGGGTGTCTGCACCGGTCAGATAGCCCTGATTTTTAACAATCTGTTCCGTGTCCCTTGGCGTTTTAAAAAGAGTCCCGCTACTGGGGAAGATCATGCCAGACCTGGCACTGGGTCTCCCCAGGCAGGATACTCACTGTAGCACAGCCTTCTTTCGGCGCCGCTCGGGGCGTGAGGCGGCTGCAGTTGCTGCCGGCGCAGCTCGGACCCAGATCCCTCAAGCTATCCCGCAAACTCTGACCTTTCCATGGTGATTGAAAAACTCCCTTGAATCCACGTGTTCGTGCCGATTGGGGCGTCACAGCTGCTCTATGGTCTCCTCTGCTGTGGGTTTTCCAGGCCTCAGAGAAGATCCTCCTTTCCTAGTAAGATGGCGCAGCCTTCCCTCCGAGTCTGCAGCTCCGGGAGAGCCTCCACGGCAGTGCTGGCCACTTGGTCAGGAAATCCTGTCCAGCGGACCCTTCCTTACCTTCCTTTAGAGTTCCGCTGGCCCTTAGCTGCCAATCAACATTCCCTGAGCGACTCAGAAGCTGCTTCTATCTGTTCTGGGACCAGGGTCAGAACAAGTCCGTCTATTGGGTCACCATCTTGTCCCCCGGTGCCCTCTTATTTCTCTAAAAGAGTAAATCTTTTACAATATGATTGTCAATAGATGAAAAAAAGCATGTTATAGGAAATGATTAGCAACAATAAATGAAAATCTGTTTCAAAATGATTTTATAAGTGACTTTTCATTTTTAGCTAAATATTCTGTATTATAAAAGTACTTATATGTAATATTGTTTTTCCAAGAAAAAAACATGTGACCCAAGAGTTAGAAAAGATGCTATCTAAAGTCCCTTAACCAATATGAAGACAGGGGAAATCACAGCAATGCTGTTCTTTATTCATTAAATATAATTATTAAATCCTTTCTATTTCCCACACTTATACTATGGGAAGTATGAGATGCATAAAACATAGTCTCTATCTTCAAAATGCTCAATTTGGAGTGGGGGAGACCCATCACCAAGTATGTATTTATAAAGCCACAGAGAATCTTAAATATGTGAAAAGATATTCAACACAACTCATAATAAGATACATGCAAATTTAATTACATTGAGATACTTTCCTTGCCTTCAGATTCACAAAGATACAAAATTTTAAAACACATTGTATTGGCAAGTTTTAAAAAGCACACTTTTTAAATAGTACTTATAGGAGTCAAGATAGCATGATAAATTTGGAGATAAATTTAGCTATACTTATGCACATTACACATTTACTTGTGACTAGCAATCACTCTTCTAAGAATTCATCTCGCAGATATGTATGTGTGCATATACAAAATAATTTATATACATCCTATGAAATAAAGAGCTAATATGCAAATGGTCATCACACCTTGCACCCTCATGCCAGGGGAACTGAAGTCACACCCCCCAACCCACCCCAGCACCGGGCTGAGAAACCTGAGGCTGCGCCCCCCGCCCAATGCAGAACCAGGTGACCTGAGCCAGTGCACCCCCACCCAGCAGGGCTTGATAGGGGGCCTGAGGCTGCACCCCCCTGCCCTGGAGCTTGAAGGTGGTGGGTCTGGCTGGGTCCCATGTGGGATGTGAGTGGGTAGGGACTTGACTCTGGGTCCTTTGGTGTGCCCCAGACTCTGACAGGAGGAAGATTTTCATATATAGTTTATTAATTTTCTTTCATCTCTGATACTTCTATTATAGAGAAAGGGCAAAGAGCAATATTAAAATATTTCCTCTAATTAATTCCCTTTTAATGTGCATGAATTTCGTGCACTGGGCCTGTAGTCCTATATAATAAAAGGCTAATATGCAAATTGCCACCTCAGGAGTTCAACCAAACAGGCATTCAATTGTCTGACCACCAGAGGGCAGAAGGCCCCAACTCCATCTGGCAGCCAGGGAAAGGAAGGCCCCAATTGAGTCCTGATCACAGGCCAGGCTTAGGGACCCTACCTGTGCATGAATTTTGTGCACCTCTGGCATATATATATATATATATATATATATATATATATATATATATATATATATATATATATATATATGTATGTATAAAATTATTCATATCACACAACTGTTAGAATGGTTGTTATCAACAAGACAAGTAATAATAAATGTTGGAAAAGTGGTGGAGATAAAGGAACCTTCATTCACTGCTGGTAAGAATGTAAACTGGTATAGCCACTATGAAAAACACTATGATGGGTCCTCAAAAATTTAAGAATAGAGTTACCATATGATCCAGCAACCCTTCCTTGGGTTTATCTATTTGAAAACATTTATTCCCAAAGATACATGAATCAATGTTCAGTGCAGCTCTGTTCACAGTGGCCAAGACTTGTAAATAACCAATGTGTCCTTTGATATATGATTGAATAAAGATGATGTATTCATATATACTATAGAATACTACCCAGGCATAAGAAAAGATGAAATACTGGGAACAATGTGGATGGACCTTGAGAATATTATGCTAAGTGAAGTAAGCCAGGAAATACTAAGAAACATATGATTTCACTCAGATGTGGGATATAAAACTGAAACATATAGACACAGACAACAGTATGGTGGCTACCAGAGGGAAGGTAGGGTAGTAAACAATAAAGGGAGCCAAATATATGATTTTAAAAAGCTATTTATTGAAGTTCTGTTTGTTGTAGCAAGACTGAAGTAACCCATGAATCTCCCAATAAGGAACAGTTAAACACACAATGGGACACCATAGAGATGTTTACCAAAGTCAGTTTCTACAATGATATGCAACAATCTCCAGAGAGCTATAAGAATATTTGTATTTATTTGTTTTTGCATGAGGAAACATTTCAAAGTTGTAGAAAACACCAATGGAAGTTGTAGCCTTCTGTGGGGTGTGAGCTGGCTAGGAGGAGAAAGGGGCACATGTGCTGGTTGAAGAAATACTCTTCTCATATACCATTTGAAAGGTTCTGGGTCACACAGAACCGACTCAAGGCTCAGTGTAATCAAAATGATATTTGTTCCTGTCCCCTGGGTCCAGGCGAGCTAACTTGAGAAAGAGCCATCGGTGAATGGGAAGGCAGCAGGCTTTATATGCTCAGGGAGAGCTGCAGACAGGGGGCTTCAGCTTGACCCAGGTATCAGGACCAAGATCCCCACATTCCCCATCGCCTTTTCTCCCTCCACCTGTGTAGTTTTATGACCTTGTCCTTTGTCCTTCTGCTGGCACTAGACATCCCTTCTCAGGGGGCTGTGCAGGGGTGACGGTCTTCAGGAATTTCTGTAAAGTAACCACTCAAAGGGAGCATGTTTGTGCAAGGCTTAGACTAGCAGAATAAGCTTTCCATTTAACATTTGTTAGATTTTGTAAGGCTCAAGCCTTGTGTTCTCCAGTTAACCCTTTCACCATTTACAAATTATTTTGATTTTTAAAATGATATAGGTATGCAACCAACTAAAACATTATGTTTATTTTTAAAGCACTTTCAAATCCATTCCAAAGAAGGCAAGCCACTGTCCTCTCTTGATGACAGCGAAGTTGTGTTGGTACAGACAGGCTTCAGGTAACTGGGCCTGAGCGGGCTCTTTCTGAGCCTTCAGTGGAGAAACCCCTTGTAAGGGCAGACCCACTTCAGGAGCTGAGATCAGAAAGGGTGTTCCTGTGTCAGCTCATGCTGGGAAAATCAAGGCCTTCTCTCAAATGGACATCCTTTTTTATGGTAGTGATGGAATCCTTGTGCTTGATGCTGAGTCTGTGTGCTTACCCCAGGTGGTTCACCCCGAGGTGACTTCGGGTCCTGCTGGCAACTCACAAAGACTCTGTGGAATTTGTGTGTGTGCAGATGGGAAGCTTTACCTGTTCATGGCTGACACAGGTGTCACGTGCCACAAAAATGGTCACACCTGTCCCAAAACCACTCACATCTTCCATGGAGCAGCTGCCTTCACACTTAGAGCAACTTGGCATCCTGGAATGCTGAGATGGTGGCTGGAAGTAGAAGGACACACTGTCCAAAGGAACTCAGAAAGAAAAATGTACCAATGAAACATTCCGATGAATGATGTGTAGATGTGAGACACAAAAGTCAAAGAAATATCAAAAGTATCTGTTTATTCCACTAGGTTGATTTGTATCAAACCGTGTGACTTTTATTTTTCTTTCTTGTACCTGTCAATTTACAATAGAATATAGAACTGCTGTGTGTAATTAATTCATGATCAATTGTGGATATCTAACTCCCATCAAAGTAGCATTGGTCAGTACTAAAATGCCCCAAAGTTCTATGAGGTGCTTCCTTTATCTCACTCAAAGCTGTGGGTTCTCCTTTCATTTTAATGCAAGTATGTCAAGCTTCAAAAAATATCTTTAGGTTTTAAAGGGACTTTGAAGTTGATTTGATTTTCAGTGTGTAGTCAAAGGAATAAATTATGCAAAATCAACCAGGCTTTCTTTATATATACGCACTGAGCAATAAAAATCAACCTACATTTCACACAAACTAGCTTGCACACACACACACACACACACACACACACACACACACACACACACACACACAAACGGCAACACCGGGACTTGAATCAACTCCTTTTCCTCTCAGTTCTGGATATTCAAATTTTACCCATCTGGGTCTATCAAGTTCAGATCTTGCTTTCTTTCAGAAGTTTTGCAAACCTAGAATCAAAACTCCTTAAGCAAGAGCGGATGTGAGCAGTCATCCACCCAGGCTCTCATTTGGCAGACAGAGAGAAAATGAGGCTGAGGAAGGCTTGCCAAGGTCATCAAACGACTGCATTGGGTCTGGGGGTGAATACAGTAATTTTTCTGTTTTTATTTATACACAAACATGATTCCAAATAATTTTATGAATAGTTTTCATGACCCAAACAATGTCTCTGCCACATTCCAGTTCTTGGTCCCCCATGAGCTGTTCATCCTTGGCAAGTCATGTGACCCCCTTGGTCCTCAATTCACTCATCTGGGTAGTCAGAATCCTCAACTAAGTCATCTCAGCAGAGGAAGTAGTTTAAAAGCCAGCGGAGGAATGGGGGCAGAGGGAATGGCCAGCGCTTCAGGTCCATTTCCACCTCTATCCCAGTTGGTTTTCTGCTTTGTAGTTATCTTCTCTCTATGTTACAGTTCGAATGCTGTTTGTTTGAAAACATGGGATCAGCTATCTCCTGAGCGTAGTCTTTGATACTTCAGGAAACTTTGGTCTGCTTCTTGCTAATGTTCTGCAGTAACTGCTGAGCTAACCTGAAGAAGGAATGAACACTCCTAGTCCAGGTTACCTGCCTGCCTGTGCAGACACAAACAGGGGTGCCCTCCAAACACAGAATGGGAGTCAGTGCCTCATGGAAAAGGTCAGTCATATAGGGCTTCAGACATATGGACCGAGATCCCGGAACCTCAGGCTGGATAATGGCCTAACAATGGCAAACTCCTACTAATGGTAAGTGTCAGAGACAATGGCAAAATCAGAGCAGAGTCTGTTTGAGACCCCGCATATCCCAGTGAATCTCCTGGTTTTGCTAACAGAGAAATGAAGTACGTGATTGACCGAAAATGAGTCTCTTAGTAGATCCAGGTGCCACAGGCTGGCAAAGGTTAAGGTCCGGGTAATGATGCGCCCTAACATTTTCTGATTCTATTGATTTTCATTGTGTCTCCCATTTATTCCCGCTGGCAAGCCTTCCTCTCCATCCATTCTGGACTGTTACTAATTCATGAATTCATCTCTCTACCTGTCCTGAGTGTGTGTGTGTGTGTGTGTGTGCGTGTGTGTGTATGTGTATGTGTATATATATATATATATATATATATATATATATATATATATATATATATAATTGACTCCTTACAGAGAGGAAAGGAGAGGGACAGAGAGTCAGAAACATCGATGAGAGATAACCATCGATCAACTGCCTCCTGCACAGCCCCCACAGGGGAAGTGCCCACAACCAAGGTACATGCCCTTGACCGGAATTGAACCTGGGACCCTTCAGTCCGCAGGCCGATGCTCTGTCCACTGAGCCAAACCAGTTTCAGCTGTTCTGAATTCTTCACCTAAATGTCCTCCTCCTCTTCCCCTCACTGAGGCATGAACATGGGAGCCATCATTTTTGCTGTGATCCGAGACTAGTCTGAGCCTCATCTATTGATGTTTACACATCCATTTCAGTAGGGGCTCCAACTGTATCACTGCAATTAACACTAATTTCTTGGCGGTAAAAATATAGGTATCAAATTATTAATGGATGATCTGAATGGACTAAAGATTGGTCAATTTTAAATGTTATTTCACCTAATCTAAATAAATAAGGGCTCTGTTCTGGGTAAGCCTCAGTCCTCTATTTGAAAAGTAGAGAATATAATAGTTGTATGTGTCCTGTTCTGCCTTTTCTCACTGGGGAGGTGCTGTTCAAGCGTGAGGATGCTTGATGAATGGTGAAGAGATGGACCAACACACAGGGCCTGTAGGCATTCTGTGCATGGGGAAGGCATGCAGACGGCCTGGTACCTCGGCTCAAAGGCCCAACAGCACAGTATGCTCCTGGCAATGTTTCAGCACTGTGTGCGACACCAGTCTTACATATCCATGCCCATTCTTCTCAGTTAGATAGCAGGCAATTGCATTTAACGTCCACATACCGGTACTTAGCCAATTCAGGTTTTTGCTTCGGCTTCTCTTTGACCAAGCAGAGAAGCCTGGCACCCATTGCTGCATTATTGCTGCCACACGTAGAGTGTTTGAAGGGCCTGGGTTCCTAGACATTCCACAGGGAGGCAGAGGAGCCTGGCCTACCCAGATCAGGAAATTCACAAAACTTTTCTTTTGAATGACTCAGGGGAACAGAGCAAACAAACTACTAATGAGAAGGCAAACAAACTGCTTCAATTGAGTGGGGAAGCCAATGTTGAGGCAAGGGAGCTGTTCCCAGGGGGCGCTGTGCTCTTTTAATGAAGCACATCCTCAACTTCTGCAATTACCAGCATTTTCTCTGCAGAGACCAATTGCTACCTGAGTTGGGGAGCAGGGATCTTTGGAGGGACCTCAGTTTCCTCCTCTGGCCCTCCTCCTCTACTAATGAAGAACATGTGAATGCAGACCCGGAATGAAGCAGTCCCAGAATGCAGTTCTTCTGGGAGTCCTCTCCACGGGCCTGAGGCGGAGACACCCGTGTCCCAGCTTTCCCTGCACCGCACACAGGAGCGTCTATCTGCATCCACAGGAGGCCTGAGGACGTGCAGGCTGGGAATCAGGATGCGGGCGTCTTATCTGTGTTCTGCCACTAATTACTTCCAACTTAAAGCGGGTCATACGCCTCCCCCCTACTCTTATTTTTAAATACATGGAAAGTGAACTTCATGGATTACATGGTTTCTTTTCATTGTAATTTATAGACTATGAAAAGTGACGTGTTTTCCATTCTGATGCCCAGGTTAATAACATCAAGAATCAAGAGTAATAGTCTCATTTCTGTTTTAAAAACAAGTTTCTGAGTGTGGTGATTGTGAAGGGAGTAGCAGGGAACATGAAAGTAGGATAAATATATACCCCAAGAAGCATCCCCCCTTAAAAGGGATATGTACTATCGGAGGTCAACACAAAAAGTTATTGCCACTCTTATTCACTCTTTCAGAACATTTCTGAAACTTTCATTTCTTTTTTTAGAAAAACAGACAAACAAACAAACAAACAAACAAAGCAGTTCTGATCATCTGCCTGTCAGCATATCTGTGCTTTTCTCCCACCTATCTACACGTATATGGAACTATGTCTCATGAATCTCAGATGCTACCAAAAAATCAGTATCACAATTTCCATTTCAGTCTTGGTAATAATACAGAGGCAGGCAAATGTAGGGTTACCGTTGTGAGTACATGAAACAGTTATTATATAATTTATTTATTATATGATTTATTTAGTTATTATATAATTATCATACCAGTACTGTATTTTATTAAATGTAAACCTACTTTTTCCCACTGCTGTACAGAAAAATATGCCCAGTCCCCTGTCTGGATGCAAATGGGAGGCAACCAATAGATATATCTCTCTCACATAGATGTTTCTTTCTCTCTCTCTCTCTCTCTCTCTCTCTCTCTCTCTCTCTCTCTCTTTCTCTCTCTCTCTCTCTTACCCTCCCCTTATTCTTTCCTTTCCACTCTCTCTCAAAATCAATAAAAATATATCCTCATTCCTAAGATGAGGCTTAAAATCATCATCATCATCATTGACCTATTTCAGAGAATTGTTATATGACTCAATTTAGATAGTTGATTAAAAAGCATTTTCTGCCGAAACCGGTTTGGCTCAGTGAATAGAGCGTCAGCCTGCAGACTGAAAGGTCCCAGGTTCGAATCTGGTCAAGGGCATGTACCTTGGTTGCGGGCCCATCCCCAGTAGGGGGTGTGCAAGAGGCAGCCGATCGATGACTCTCTCATTGATGTTTCTGACTCTTGGTCCCTCTCTCTTCCTCTCTGTAATAAATCAATAAAATACATATATTTTTTAAAAGCATTTTCTATTTTGCCTAGCCACCTACTTAGCTACATGACTATAAGAAAGATACATAAGTCACTAAAACTTTAGTTTATTCATTTCTAAATGGGGATATAGACAATGACTAATTTATGAGAACATTGAAAATATAAAGTGAGATGAAATATATTAATGCTTTAGAATATTTTGGGCACATTCTTAGTAAATGGCAGTTACTACATATTATCAGTCCTCTTTTTCTCCCGGCCAACAATTGTGATTCCCCAGTCTCTTCTTATTCCCTACATTTTTGTTCAAGTATCCAGTGCTTCCTTATAGTTCAATTATAATCTCTACTTAAATAACACATCTATGGACATAGGTTTATCTAAATGTAGAAATCCAAGTCTATGTTTTTAGTGGCAACTGGAAATCTCTACTTATAAATTTTCTCACATACTCAAAATAACATCTCTATAACTCATTTTATAATTGCTCCTCTACTATCTCTTATTTAGCTGTTCCAATATCTGTCAATAATGGTATCTCACAAACTACCAAATGTCATCTTTAATGATCTTTTCAACATGGCCTCCATGTTGTCAGTTGTCAAATCCTCTAGGTTATTCACATATACCCTCATTCCCTTTATCCTTTAGCTCCATTATTACAGAAAAGACAATTGCTGAAAAAGGTGTGATGCCTGAATACTATTCAAAAATTGACAGTTAAATAAATTAATGATACTATCTACTCCTATCATTTTTTGGTTTAAATGCATTCTACACACTATTAAGGTGCAATTTTGTGCATTAATCCCCACTCAAAATTATCTAATGACTTTGGGTTGCTTGCAATATACATGCAGGGTGTCTCTAAAATATGTATGTACACTTTCACAGCTGATAGCTTAATTGGTGTTTCTTTCTTTTCAGCCAGACAAAGATTTGAACAAAGAAAATTCATCCTAAAACATCCTGGAAGTTTGAAATCACAGTTGAAGTACAAGTACTGCCTTTATAACTATTCAAAGTGTGTGTGTGTGTATATATATATATATATATATATATATATATATATATATTACATTTTAACAGCTGATAACTTGCTTTTTTTTCCCACTCCTTTCCAGGCTTAGCTGATTTTAAATAATGGGTGAAGCCAGATTAAGATTTGAACAAAGAACATTGATCCACTAGGCTTTTTTATGAAGATGCATAAAAGATAAAGCTTACGAAACAGAACTAGCCATAGTTGATAAATTGAGGGCACACAAATACGGAATGAAATGATTCTTGATGTTTGCCATCCCATTACTTTGCGTTATCAGAAGTCTCTGGACCAGATGGATCATCAGTTTGAAAACAGGTGCTGACAAAAAAATTACTCATTTCTGTAGATTCTTTGAAATTTTGAAAGTGAACTGTATGGTAATAAACACTGACTTTTTCCCTTTATTGAGTAAGGTATTACATATGTGTCCTTTTCTTTCTACTGCCTGCCCCTGCTCATGCCCTCCCCCCCCTCCCCCCGATGTATATATCCATTGGTCATGCTAATATGCATGCATACAACTCCTTTGGTTGATCTATCCTCCTTACCCCTACCTCCCGTACCTTCCCTCTGAAGTTTGATGGTTTGATCAATGCTTCTTTGTCTCTGGACCTGTTATTGTTCATCAGTTTATGTTGTTCATTATATTCCACATATGAGTGAGATCATGTGATATTTATATTTTTCTGACTGGCTTATTTCACTTAACATAATGCTCTCCAGGTCTATTTATGCTGCTGCAAATGGTAGAAGTTCCTTCCTTTTTACAGCAGCATAGTATTCCATTGTGTAGATATAGCACAGTTTTCTAATCCACTCATCTGCTGATGGGCACTTAGGCTATTTCTAAATCTTAGCTATTGTAAATTGTGCTGCTGTGAACATAGGGGTGCATATATCCTTTCTAATTGGTGTTTCTGGTTTCTTGGGATATATTCCTAGAAGTGGGATTACTGGGTCAAATGGGAGTTCCATTTTTAACTTTTTGAGGAAACTTCATACTATTCTCCATGGTGGCTGCATCAGTCTGCATTCCCACCAGCAGTGCACCAGGGTTCTTTTTTCTCTGCATCCTCACCAGTACCTGTCATTTGTTGATTTGTTGATGCTAGTCCTTCTGACAGGTGTGAGATGGTACCTCACTGTCATTTTGATTTGCATCTCTCTGATGATTAGTGACTTTGAGCATGTTTTCATATGTCTCTTGACCTTCCTTATGTCTTCTTTAAACACTGACTTTTTTTAATCACTCAAAGTGTGTATACATTTTTTTGGAACACCATATATATTTTGCCATCATTTTTAGGAGTGTACTATACATTTTTTGATACACCATAAAAATAAAAGTGTATATACATTTTTTGGGAACACCATATAAATCTTGCTGTCATTTTTAGGGTGATACAAGGACAAACTAAAGCCACTCTGAGAAATAATGAGCAGCGTGTTGAGGTGTTTCAGCCAGAGGAGAGGAAGCCAACTGAACATGTAAATTGAGTAAAGTCTTGCAAACCTGGAATTTTGTCAGGAACAAAATCTTAATCTTAAATTTCTCTGAGTTTTGAAATGTAATTTCTCTGGGGGAGAGTAATTATGAGTTCTTCAACAGGATTAGGAAAAGGGAAGCAGAACAAGAAATGAGATGTTAAGTTCATTTAGAGATGTTGAGTTTGCATTACTAAGAAGACAACAGGAAGAATGTGTTTAGGTGCATCTGAGAACTATCGCAAATTCTGGCTACAGAAAAATTTAGAACTTTCAAAAAATACTGAGTTCAGAATACAGTTTTCATTGTTTTAGGCATTGGTATGAGATACACAAAAATTAATGAAGAACTACATTTACTCTCAAAGATCATCCCAATGGATGGGGAAGACAGACTCATTATAAAGTCTGTCAGCACTGTGGTGAAGCCCTCCCCTGGAAAAAGTTACTTATTCATTCTTTTATGTCCTCCTTGTTTACAGGGTCCACTTAGTATACTGCATGCATTTAAGTCACATTGCTTATGCTTTTTGTTAATATAGTTCTTTTCTTATCTCTTTTCCTTTTGCTTCTGCATTATGTTGTACTTGAGAAGAAAAGAATGTTCAAAACATTTTTCTCTATGAAATATCACTAAACCAGCTATGTATGGCTAATCTGTATTTATGTAATTGGTTATCTGGGAATGCAGGACAATGCATTGGTAGGGGATAGATAATAATACACAATCCCAAGCTTTTTGCTCAAGGAATGGTTCTCAAGAGTTACATACACCAGCTGTTGCAGTTGAGTCTTGAATGCTGTTGGTCTTTTCATGGGTGGAGTTAACACTCTAGGCTGAGTAACTGAAAGGATAAATCTCAATAACTATGTACAAGTGGATTATTCATTTTCCTTTTAGATGCTTGTACAGGGCCTGCCCTCCAAGGCAGAATTGTTTCCAGCATGTATGGTTCCTGCCAAAATCTTCCTTTGGATGTGCCACTTGTGTGGCAAGTTGGGTAAAGTTCTAGTATGGTCTGAGGCCCACCACTGGTTGTGTTGGTTCTGGGTTTACTTGCGTGGGGTTCAGCTACAGGTCACATGTGTGTGTCATATGTGTGTCACTAGCATGGAGCTAGCTGTCTTGAGCTGCCACACATTTCATTGTTTGTGTCTGCATCTGCTGTACCTAAGTGTGCACAGAAGGGGCCAATCAGTGTAAAAGGCTTGGCTTTCTCCAGTTTAGAGCTGCAGGCAGATCTGTCAGAGGACAGAGGCTCCCTAAAATTTGCATCCACCTGTAGGCTACTCCATCTCCTCCTGAGATGTCCTGGTCTATTTCCAGAGCTTTCTGAAGAAAGACTGTAGAATGGGCCCAAGCTGGCCAGGATCCACAGCCCTTTCACAGGTTGCAAGCTTGAGAGGGTGGGGCCATCAGTGTCCAGAGGACAGGGCTAGTTGATCCCCTTCTTTGGGATCAGGCAGGCATGCACTCAGTGAGGGTGCTATGGCTCCGGCGTCAAGCCAAAGCACTCAGTCTCTTCTGGAATCTCAAGCTCTAGCTCCTTCTAGAGGGGCTCGCTGCAGGTTGAGATTGGGCACAGCCAGATTGCCCCTCTGCAGAAGAAAGCTCGGCCATCCTGGCCTCAGGGGGACATATCAAGAGTCTCCTATTGGAGATGATTCTGGCCCAGCCTGGAAAAGGGGCTTAAGCACTTCATCCCAGTTTCAGACAGTAGCCTCTGAGGGTCTCACAGTTTAAATGTTTCATTTCTGAGCTATTCTACTCGCCCCCCTCTTCCCCCCCCCCCCCCCACAGAACTGCACACAGTGGGGCAGGGTATCCAGGACTAGGCAGGGATGATCCAAACAGTCTACTTTTGTGGGTGGTGCCCACAAACCTGTAGGAGGGGGTCAGGCACTTCTTTCCTTCCCAAAGTAGTGCAGGCTGAACTCAGGGGAGATTGGATTTGCCTCCCTGCAATGTAGCCACACAGCCCAGCACTCACCTGTCTGGTTCCCAGACAAAGTTTCCCAGGGAGACACAATCTGAAAATTCCATCTGTGGGCAGCTTTCTGGTCTCCCTATGCCACTGAACTCCACAGGACAGTGTCCAACGTCCCAGATCTGCACTGCACTCTGATCTCCTTACCCAGCTGAGCTCAACAGGACAAGGTTGGCTTAAGTCATGCAGCAGGTGGAGGGATGGGAGCTGGCTGTGCTCTTGAGGTGGGCAGACCAGCTCTTTCTCCCAGTGCACAGTTTAGTCACTCTTTGGGTCTCTAGCAAAAGCTTTGTCAGAAAAGAAAACCCCTTAATCTCACTGCTAGGAGTAGCCAGCAGACCCCCCTGCAGGACCCACATATGATAATGTGGCCTTGCCAGCAGTAGAAGTCTGGACTGTGCTCTGCCCAGGCCGGTGCTGTAACACTAGGAGTTCTGGTCCCTGGGAGAGCATGGTCTGGGTCTCCTGGCACACTGAATCCCCAGTGATATTCATTGCTAGATTCTATGTGGTCTCCTCCTCCCCTGTCTGATGCTCTGGATTGGGGATCCCTGTGTGAGACTGACATTCTACTCTCCTCAGGGGGAGGGAGTTTTGCAGCTGCAGTATCTTTCCAACTTCTCAGCTGCTTCCTCACCTGAGTGGGGGGCTTTCCCATTCTGTGTCTCTGTCTTCTCACCCCTGGCTATGCGGCTTCTTCTGTCAGTAAATATCTACATGGTCTATAGCAGATCATTCATCATCTCTGAGCTTTATTTCCAACATTTAAATAAAGCTGATAAGTGCTTACTTCCTTTAGAATATTTTAAATTTCCAGATGATTCATATACGTGAAACTTTAAAATAGTAAATCTCTAGGGAAATACCTGGTGCTATTATTGTTATTAACTTTATATCACTTCATTGGGCCTAAAATGCTATAACACATCACCAGTCTATGGCCAGTGCATTGAGTTTATGGACTAAATCAGCTAAAAATACAGATTGTCCTTCTCTAGACTCAGGAAATAGTTTGTTACCATGGCATGATGAACAGCAGGGATTTCTTACTGGAAGGAGACTGGAGGAAAGTTAACATAAGCAATTTTCAGAACTATGATGTCTTCATTGTCTCCTCTATCCTGTTCTTTAGCCTCACCCGCATGTGGAACCACAGAAGAGCAGGCAGAAGCCCAGCAGGGAGAGTGTTAGTAAGACGCTAACCTGTGCTATAAAGGCAGGAAAACCAAGTATACTGCTTCAACTAACATACATACCTATGGTAGGGTCTTGATGTAAACAGGCTATGGAATGGCCACCAATGACCTGGACACAGCAGTTTTTTATATTTATTTATAATAACAGAATAAGTATCTTTAGCAATAGAAAAAGCATAATCATAAACAAGTCATAGAATGTGAAATGCTGAACTTCCAGAAGGTTTTTCAGACTCTCTAGGATCTAGATCTAGCTCCCAATCCTTCCTGCTCTCTTCTGAGAGCAGAAAAGCTTATGGATAGCCATTTTTATGTCCTTGTTTCTCAAGGTGTAGATAATGGGGTTGAGGAAGGGAGCTAGGATAACAAAGGTGACAGCGATAACTGTGTCCCAAAACACTGAGTAGGTGGCCGAGAAGCGCAAATACATGACAGCCACACTGCCAAAGAACAGCAGGAACACTGCAATGTGGGCAGCACAGGTAGAGAAGGCCTTGTGACGGCCCTCGGCTGAAGGCATCCGCAGAATCACCATAATGATCCGGATGTAGGAGAGGGCGATGACCAGGAAGGAGGACAGGATCTCCACCGCATGTATGGCATCCACAATGACCACCAAGGATGTGTCCGTGCAGGCCAAGCTCAGCACAGGCGTGAAGTCACAGAAGATCTGATGGATCTCATTGGAGCCACAGAAAGGCAGGGTGGCAATCCACACAATCTCTGGGAGTACGAGGAGGAAGCCACAGAGGCAGGAGCCAGCTGTCAGCTGGATGCAAAGATTGGAAGTCATGATAGTTGGGTAACGGAGAGGATTGCAGATGGCTATGTACCTGTCAATGGCCATCGCTGTCAGGACACAGCTTTCTGTGATCCCAAGAGAGTGGAAGAAGTACATTTGCATGAGGCAGCCAGCCAGGGAAATGCTCTTCTGCTCGCTGACCAGATTGCGTAGCATCTTGGGGATGGTGGTTGTGGTATACCAGATCTCCAGGAAGGAGAGGACATTGATGAAGAAATACATGGGGGTGTGCAGGGCTGTGTCCAGCTGGATGACAATGAATATCACTAGGTTCCCAGTTATGATAAATCCGTAGATGAGAAGCAATGGAATGAAGAATAACAGACCACGTTCATGCAGATTGAGGAAGATAGAGAAGACAAAGTCAGTGACCATGGTCTGATTCCCACTGGCCTTAGACTGTGTAATCTGTGGAGGGGAGAAAGGGGACAAACTCCTGGAAATGGGATGGTGATTATTCATTGCAAAGTGCTTCACTCTTTTCTGTAATCAGTTACTTAAGCTAATTCTGGGACTCTAAACAGGCAGTTAGAAATATCTCTCAGTTGTGCTTAAAGTGAGAGAAAAAGCTCAAATATTTGCTTTTGGAGCCCTAAGTCACTGGTTATCAACCTTTTTAATACCATTACCCTTTTAATAAGTTCCTTATGTTGTGGTGACCCCATCATAAAATTATTTTTGTTGCTACTTCATAAATGTAATTTTGCTGCTGTTATGAATCATAATGTAAATATTTGTGTTTTCCTTTAGTCTTAGATGACCCTGCTAGCGGTTCTCAACCTGTGGGTCATGACCCACAAGTTGAGAACTGCTGCTGTAGAGCCTAAGACCATCAGAAAGCACAGATGTTTACATTACAATTCATAACAGTAGCAAAATTATAGTTACGAAGTAGCAAAATTACAGTTATGAAATAGTAGAAAACATGTACCTATCTTTCCAGCTATTCTTTATTTTTGTTTTTCAGAAAAGTAAGTTTTTTTAAAAAAAAATGTAAAGGCCTGTCAGAAGCCCTTCTCTTAATAGTTCTTCATGCTGCTCTTCCCATCTTTTCTAGCCATGTTATCTAATTCGAGGTTGACTAAAGCATTCATCTTCATATATCTGCCTTCTTCTGTTGATTTTGTAGTGTTATTGATGGAATTGGGATATCCCTTTCCCCCTGGTGCTGAGTATGGGGTCCTTATGATATCTGAGACTCACGTGGGAGGATGAGTGATTTTTATTTGTGTGGAATTACATCCCTGGGTTTTCAAAGTCCCATTTACTTCAATCCAGACCTGGAAGAAGCACAGCTGGGGATTCAGCAGAGCTAAAAGCAAAGCCAGTGTCTAGAGTTTCCGTTCCATGTTGAAAATGGGTCCAGTTAGCATTAGGCTAGTTGGAGACCATTAGTCCATTGAGTGTGGGGTCCACATGGCTGTGGGCCATGTGGATGGATATAGGAGGACAGAAGCATGAGAGTGAGCAAGAGAGCCAGGAGACAAGAGTATGAATGCCTTTGTTTGGGGGGTTAAATATCT
This sequence comes from Pipistrellus hanaki, assembly GCF_964339955.1. Lineage (NCBI taxonomy): Eukaryota > Metazoa > Chordata > Mammalia > Chiroptera > Vespertilionidae > Pipistrellus > Pipistrellus hanaki. Next base: position 34,908,155 of record NC_140520.1, read on the forward strand.
CAAATCTTCCCATGCTTACATTGGCCGTGCCTACTCTGGCCAATGGCCTGTTTTTAGGTGTGACTGACAGACAAGTGCCTTCCATATGCCACGCAGATGTTACTGGGCAGGCATCTATTCTCCGCCCTGCTCAGGCCTCCCCGCAGTGATCTATGGGACATTGTCTGGTAGCTCCCTGGGAAGTGTTAAGCTGCAGCTTCCTGGCAAAGCCTATAATTTTTGGCCTTCCCTTTGCTCCTTTTTGGTTATTTATAATAGATAAATTACAAGGGTAGCAATAATAAAATGCTTGTTTCTTATTAGATAATAAATACTCAATTGTCAGAAAATATTATCTCTCTCTCTCTTTCTCTCTCTCTCTCTCTCTCTCTCTCTCTCTCTCTCTCTCTCTCTCTCTCTCTCTCTTTCTCCTTCCCCTTATTCCTCCTCTCTCAGTAGTTCATATTGATAGTTCCTCAGACCAAGAGCCTCTCCAGAATGACCTTGAACCTATTTAGTGGATGCTGAATTTTGGAGAAACATATAACTCCACCCCTGCATATTCCATCTGTCTTAGGAAGGTCACACCTAAGACCTCAAAAAGAAGGAAATAATTCTGAATTTAAAAAAAAAAAAATTACTTCTGTGTAACTATGGCTATATTGAGAAGGAGGTGTCACAAAAGTCAACTACAATAGAAATTAGAATAGCATCTACTTATTGGGGAGGAAGAGCAACAAAAGTTTTTGCAAGGCTAATTATAGTGTCAGCAGGATGCATTACCACTTACTTTAACTATTTAAGCATCTTTTTCACTTGTCTTCTTACCTCCAATAAGTCATTCTACAGATGAATATTCCTAAGCATGGATTTTACTGTCTTTCTTCTGTTTTATAAATTTTGAAACTTTTTAAAATATATATATTATTGGCCTTGACTGGTTTGGCTCAGTGGATAGAGTGTCACTATAGTGTGGTGATGGCCAGATGGATGGAGGACTGGGGCTGGGGGGAGATTTGACTCAGTGGATAGAGTGTTGGCCTGTGGACTGAAGGATCCCAGGTTCGATTTTGGTCAGGGGCATGTGCCCTGGTTGTGGCACATCCCTGGTTTGGGGGTGTTCTGGAGGCAGTTGATTGATGTTTCTCTCTCATTTAATATATTTTATTGATATTTTACAAAGAGGAAGAGAAAGGGAGAGAGAGTTAGAAACACCAACAAGAGAGAAACTGTTTCTCTTCTTTTCAAATACGTTTATGGATAAAACCCACAGATTTTAGCCTGATATTCCTTGTCTTTTTTTTTATCTGGTTCTCATTAAATGTTAGAGGCAAATATTTTTCTACCTACTTATCAGCAAAATCAAATAGGACCATTTTCTTGCACTTTAATTTTTTGCTCATGTCACTTTTTCCTTCCCTTTTTTTTTTTTTTTACTTCTTTCTGTAGGAATCCTAGTTGCCAATGTTTATTAAACGTACCCATGATCATGGAAGTCTCATCCATCCTCACTGTCAGAAGTAAACCCTCTCTCCTCTGACTCTTAAAAGTGCTTTATTTTCCTCTTTCATGACTTCTAACATATCGTTCTTGCATTTTAGATATTTACATGTAAATCAGCATGATCTCCCTCAAGTAGAACGAAGGATAAACAAAATAGTGTTATTGAATAGTTCCCACACAATGGTCATGAGACTAGGCATTTTCATATTTCATTCCATTTATTTCTACCGATGATAGAGAGGTTATTATTACTGTTTTATAGGTAAAAAATTGAGAACCAGAGGGGAGAGAAAACTTGTCCAAATTCACACAGGGAGGATGCAAAACAAAAACTGAAAGTCTAGTCTGCAGGTCTTAGAATCCCACTATTATTTTTTATGCCACAGTGGGAAATTCAGGTCAGAAGTTTTCAGTCATTCTGTTTGTTTCTTGTTCTAAACACCACTATATATTAGTACTATGCGGAGTATGAAATGATAGAGCTGATATGTTTTTGTTTGTTAGCTTGTTTGTTTTTTAGGTAAAAATAGATGAAAATGAATGCATTGCAGGTTACAAACATTACTTTGGAGAGGATGCCCATGGCCTTAGGCCTTCAGCCTTGAGGAAGAAGGATAGGAATGATGGGCTTTGGAAGGGAATAAGCAACGATGCTTAGCAGAATGGTAGAGCCTGCATGGGGAAAGGTGTGACAGATCTGAGGGTGCTCTGGCCTAGGCAGCCAGCCACTTCTTTCACTGTATCTTTACTGTGTTGTCTTTCTCGGCTTAAAGTACCAGAGGATGACCATGCTAAGTAGTCATTATTGAAAACAAGTCAACAAAGCAGGAGACGATGGGGGCTATGAGATAATGCAAGAAAATGTGAGTGCTATGTGGCCCATAAAGGCCAAATAAAGTGGCTACTTTGTGGCTCTGCGTGAGGCCCTTCTTTCTCACTAATAAGGCTGCATTATTCTTCATTATTCATCATTCATACATTTATTTAATTGATACTCATATGCTGATTGATCCTCTGCTATGTGCCAATCACTGCCACAGGTTGAAGGGCTATATAAAATGGAATACAACATTATTCTTGCTTCTGAAAGGGCATTTTCAATTTCCTGGAAAGATGGATAATACGCAGTGCCATGGGGCTCTGCCTACAAATAGTCCTTATATTGTAAACAGAAACCTGAATTAGAGTTAATCCTGGAACAAAAGCACTGTGTTTCTCTGTTTCTCCCCAATGAACCACCATTCTTTGAGATTCAACAAAATAGTAGTGTTGGGAAGACCTTAGACAATATCAGTATCTTTATCCGCTCAGTGAACTATATTCTTTCCAATATTCCTTCTAGGACTATTCATTCATATAATAAAGTTTCAAAATTGTGAAGTTTTATCCCACATATTGAGAAAGTTTTATCCTGAAAGACTAGGGAAAATCAGGGCCCAGAGAGTTAGGATTTAAGGAAAGTATTGGGCAATAGTAATGGTAAAAGGCAGGTTAGCAATCTGGATTGGATATTGCTCCTTTGATAGTCTTAGCACTTACCATGCCTGAGCTCACAAGAATCCTCCTCAGAATCCCTGCAGCAACATGCCCCCCTCTGCTAGTGGGTCAATGAGGATATAAATGCCTCTGAGGGATGTCAGGGAATATCCCGAATGAAAGATTGTCTTTCCTGGGAGTTCCTCTTTAGATGATGCAAGATCAAAGGAAAATGGTGCATCTCTCTCTCCTCTAAGGGACAAATTAGGGGAAAAGTGTCTCGTAGTAATTAGACATTCCCCAGGGTGAGATGGAAGAAACTTCCAGGCAGCTCAACAACCTTGTCTCTCACAGAGAGTGCACCTGGGGGTGAAGAGAGTGGGTGCCTGGTGTAGTTATCAGAATAGACTTCAGTTAGGATCATGTTTCTCTGCAATACACAATCATACACATCACTTTCTTCTCAGCCTTTTACTCACTGGTTACTCTGCTTTTCATTTCTTCTGCTGATATACTATTGCTACTAATAATAATAATAATGTGTTTCAAAAATTTAAAATACACATTACCTCCTTTGATTCTTTACATGTCCTCCGTAAACACTGACTTTTTAATTATTCAAATAATTTGTATGCTTAGCATGGTTAAGATAGTAAATTTTATACTTTTACTGTATATGTATGAAGCAGACAAGAAAAGTTGTTTCTATTTTGCAGATAGAGAGATCAGAGAAGCTAAAGTCTTGCCCCAGTTCACATAAGCAATACAAGATGGCGAAGAATTTGCATCTTGTTCCTCTGAGCTCCAATCTCATTAAACATTAACTTATATTTTAATTATAACTCTACTAGAAGCCCAGTGCATGAAATTCCTTCAGTGTGTGTGGGGGGGTGTCCCTCAGCCCATGCTGTACCCTCTTTAATCTGGGATCCCTTGAAGGGTGTTTTAGAGCTAATTTACAGGGATCGGGCCATAGGGGTGTGGCCAGCCTGGGTGAAGGGCTGAGAGCTGTTTGCAAGCTGGCCACTCCCCCTGGCGACCCAAGTTCCCAGTCCGTCCTTTTATTTCTTTATTCCTTAATCTTTCTTTCTTCTTTCTTTCTTTCTTTCTTTCTTTCTTTCTTTCTTTCTTTCTTTCTTTCTTTCTTTCTTTTTTTCAGCGCCTCCCTGAGCAGAGGCCAGGGCTGGCTGGAAGTGGAAGCAGGTATCTGGGATTTATTTATCTTCTATAATTGAAACTTTGTAGTCTTGAGCAGAGGCCAGGGTCAGCAGGGCAAGCAGGAAGCTTGGCTTCCTCCATAACCGGGGCAACTGAAGCCTCCTGATGGCTTTGCTCTGTGGCCATCGCCATCTTTGTTGGGTTTATTTGCAAACTCACTCCTGATTGGCTGATGGGTGTAGCAGAGTGATGGTCAATTTGCATGTTTCTATTTTATTAGTGTAGATTGGTTACTCCCATATACATGTTCATCTTGATGTCTTACTTAACTTGCAGTACAATTTAATAGGACTTGGTTTGTCTAAGAGAGAGAAAACTGAAAATAAAGGACATTCCTGAACTTTTGCTTATATCTCTAGCCCCATTTCCCACTCTGCTTTTTGCCTTACACTCTAAGTCTCAGAAACCAAACTGCTTGTAGCTGTATTCTCACAATGTGGTTTGATCCATTGTTCTTTATTTTTGTTTCATCCCTCTTCCTGGAATTCCAACTCTACTTGTCATTTCCCCCAAATACATGCACGTGCTTTTGGGGTTAAGCATAGTACTTCCTCTTTCAAGTCTTTCTTGATCCCCAGGTATTGTTCTTTTTGTTTGTTTATTTATTTGTGCTTGTGTGTGTGTGTGTGTGTGTACATGTGTATGTGTGTGCGCGCTTAGGCTCCTAAAGCATCTAAGGCATACATATGCTGTTGAATATATCTGGTTGTATGTAAAGATTATAAGAACTTTGATGATTATCATTATTTATTCATATTTGAACCAGGGGTTCACATGTACCTCAAGTAATGTATGTTTATTGAAAGAGGATAAACTAAGCTCAAAATTTCAAATATTTCTTCTAATTAATTCCCTTTTAATGTGCACAAATTTTGTGTACTGGACCTCTAGTCCTATATAATAAAAGGCTAATATGCAAAGTGCCCACTCAGGAGCTCTACCAACCAGGCATTCAATTGTCTGCTGTGACATTTGCTGACCACTAGGGGGTGGAAGGCCCCAGTTGGCAGCTTGCAGCCAGGGGAAGAAAGGCCCCAATTGGCCCGGATCACCAGCCAGGCCTAGTGACCCTACCTTGCACGAATTTTGTGCACCAGGCCTCTAGCATATATATATAATTATTCACTTCACACAACTGTTAGAATGGTTGTTATCAACGAGACAAATATCAATAATAATAAATGTTGGAAAGGTTGTGGAGATAAAGGAACCCTCATTCACTGCTGGTGAGAATGTAAACTGGTATAGCCACTATGAAAAACACTATGATGGGTCCTCAGAAAAAATAAGAATAGAATTACCATATGATCCAGCAACCCTTCTTTTGGGTTATCTATTTGAAAACATTTATTCCCAAAGTTACATGAATCAATGTTCAGTGCAGTTCTAATCACAGTGGTCAAGACTTGTAAATAACCAATATGTCCTTTGATATATGATTGAATAAAGACAATGTATTCATATATACTATAGAATACTACCAAGTCATAAGAAAAGATGAAACACTGGGAACAATGTGGATGGACCTTGAGAATATTATGCTAAGTAAAGTAAGCCAGAAAACACTAAGAAACATGATTTCACTCATATGTGGGATTAAAACTGAAACATAAAGACACAGACAACAGTATGGTGGCTACCTGAGGGAAGGTAGGGTAGTAAACAATAAAGGGAGACAAATATATGATTTTAAAAAAGCTATTTATTATAGTTCTGTTTGTTATAGCAAGACTGAAGTAACCCATGAATCTCCCAATAAGGAACAATGACACACACAATGGGACACCATAGAGCTGTTTACCAAAACTTTATTTCTACAGTGATATGCAACAATTTCCAGAGAGCTATAAGAATATTTATATTTAGTTGTTTTTGCATGAGGAAACACTTCAAAGTTGTAGAAAACACCAATGGAGGTTGTAGCCTTCTGTGGGGTGTGAGCTGGCTAGGAGGAGAAAGGGGCACATGTGCTGGTTGAAGAAATACTCTTCTCATATACCATTTGAAAGGTTCTGGGTCACACAGAACCGACTCAAGGCTCAGTGTAATCAAAATGATATTTGTTCCTGTCCCCTGGGTCCAGGCGATCTAAACTGAGAAAGAGCCATCGGTGAATGGGAAGGCAGCAGGCTTTATATGCTCAGGGAGAGCTGCAGATGGGGGGCTTCAGCTTGACCCAGGTATCAGGATCAAAATCCCCCGCGCCCCGTCAGCCTTTCCTCCTCCCCCTGTGTAGTTTTATGACCTTGTCCTTTGTCCTTCTGCTGACACTAGACATCCCTTCTCAGGGGGCTGTGCAGGGGTGACGGTCATCAGGAATTTCTGTAAAATAACCACTCAAAGGGAGCATGTTTGTGCAAGGCTTAGGCTAACGGAGTGAGCTTTCCATTTAACATTTGTTAGATTTTGTTAAGGCTCAAGCCTTGTGTTCTCCAGTTAACCCTTTTACCATTTACAGATTATTTTGATTTTTAAAATGATATAGGTATGCAATCAACTAAAGCATTATGTTTATATTATATTTAAAGTACTTTCAAATCCATTCCAAAGAAGGCAAGCCACTGTCCTCTCTTGATGACAGCGAAGTTGTGTTGGTACAGACAGGCTTCAGGTAACTGGGCCTGAGCGGGCTCTTTCTGAGCCTTCAGTGGAGACACCCCTTTTAAGGACAGACCCACTTCAGGAGCTGAGATCAGAAAGGGTGTTCCTGTGTCAGCTCATGCTGGGAAAATCAAGGCCTTCTCTCAAATGGACATCCTTTTTTATGGTAGTAATGGAATCTTTGTGCTTGATGCTGAGTCTGTGTGCTTACCCCAGGTGGTTCACCCCGAGGTGACTCCGGGTCCTGCTGGCAACTCACAAAGACTCTGTGGAATTTGTGTGTGTGCAGATGAGAAGCTTTACCTGTTCATGGCTGACACAGGTGTCACGTGCCACAAAAATGGTCACACCTGTCCCAAAACCACTCACATCTTCCATGGAGCAGTTGCCTCGCTTCAGGAAACTTTAAAGTACTGACCTCAAGCCTTCACACTTAGAGCAACTTGGCGTCCTGGAAAACTGAGATGGTGGCTAGAGGTAGAAGGACACACTGTCAAAAGGAACTCAGAAAGAAAAATGTATCAAAGAAACATTCCGATGAATGAGGTGTAGATGTGAGACACAAAAGTCAAAGAAATATCAAAAGCATTTGTTTATTCCACTTGGTTAATTTGCATTGAACCATGTGACTTTTATTTTTCTTTCTTGTACCTGTCAATTTACAATAGAATATAGAACTGCTGTGTGTAATTAATTCCTGATCAATTGTGGATATCTAACTCCCCATCAAAGTAGCACTGATTGATACTAAAATGCCCCAAAGTTCTATGAGGTGTTTCCTTTATCTCACTCAAAGCTGTGGGTTCTCTTTTCATTTTAATGCAAGTATGTCAGGCTTCAAAAAATATCTTTAGGTTTTAAAGGGACTTTGAAGTTGATTTGATTTTCAATATGTAGTCAAAGGAATAAATTATGCAAAATCAACCAGGCTTTCTTTATATATACGCACTGAGCAATAAAAATCAACCTACATTTCACACAAACTAGCTTGCACACACACACACATACACACACACACACACACACACACACACACACACACGGCAACACTGGGACTTGGATCAACTCCTTTTCCTCTCAGTTCTGGATATTCAAATTTTACCCATGTGGGTCTATCAAGTTCAGATCTTGCTTTCTTTCAGAAGTTTTGCAAACCTAGAATCAAAACTCCCTATGCAAGAACGGATGTGAGCAGTCATCCATCCAGACTCTCATTTGGCAGACAGAGAGAAAATGAGGCTGAGGAAGGCTTGCCGAGGTCACCAAACCACTGGATTGGGTCTGGGGGTGAATCCAGTAATCTTTCCATTTTTATTTATACACAAACATGATTAAAAATAATTTTATGAAGAGTTTTCATGACCCAAAGAATGTCTCTGCCATATTCCAGTTCTTGGCAACCCATGAGCTGTTCACCATTGGCAAGTCATGTGACCCCCTTGTCCTCAATTCACTCATCTGAGTAATCAGAATCCTCAACTAAGTCATCTCAGCAGAGGAAGTAGTTTAAAAGCCAGCGGAGGAAAGGGGGCAGAGGGAATGGCCAGCGCTTCGGGTCCATTTCCACCTCTATCCCAGTTGGTTTTCTGCTTTGTAGTTCTCTTCTCTCTATGTTACAGTTCGAATGCTGTTTGTTTGAAAACATGGGATCAGCTATCTCCCGAGCGTAGTCTTTGATACTTCAGGAAACTTTGGTCTGCTTCTTGCTAATGTTATGCAGTAACTGCTGAGCTAACGTGAAGAAGGAAAGAACACTCCTAGTCCCAGGTTACCTGCCTGCCTGTGCAGACACAAACAGGGGTGCGCTCCAAACACAGAATGGGAGTCAGTGCCTCATGGAAAAGGTCAGTCATATAGGGCTTCAGACATACGGACTGAGATCCCGGAACCTCAGGCTGGATAATGGCCTAACAATGGCAAACTCCTACTAATGGTAAGTGGCAGAGACAATGGCGAAATCAGAGCAGAGTCTGTCTGAGACCCCGCATTCCCAGTGAATCTCCTGGTTTTGCTAACAGAGAAACGGAGTACATGATTGACCGAAAATGAGTCTCTTAGTAGATCCAGGTGCCACAGGCTGGCGAAGGTTAACATCAGGGTAAGAGGAGGAGGACATTCTCTGATTCTGTTATCTTTCATCGTGTCTCTCATGTATGCCTGCTAGCAAGCCTTCCCCTCCATCCATTCTGGACTGTTACTAATTCATGAATTCATCTCTCTACCTGTCCTGAGTTCTTCACCTAAATGTCCTCCTCCTCTTCCCCTCACTGAGGCATGAACATGGGAGCCATCATATTTGCTGTGTTCCTAGAGTAGTCTGAGCCTCATCTATTGATGTTTACACACCCATTTCAGTAGGGGCTCCAACAGTATTGCTGCAATTAACACTAATTTCTTGGCGGTAAAATATAGGTATCAAATTATTAATGGCTGATCTGAATGGACTAAAGGTTGGTCAATTTTAAATGCTATTTCACCTGATCTTAATAAATAAGGGCTCTGTTCTGGGTAAGCCTCAGTCCTCTATTTGAAAAGTAGAGAATAGTTGTATGTGTCCTATTCTGCCTTGTCTCACTGGGGAGGCGCTATTCAAGTGTGAGAGTGCTTGGTGAGGTGAAGAGATGGACCAACACACAGAGTCGTAGGCATTCTGTACATGGGGAAGGCATGCAGACAGCCTGTACCTCGGCTCAGAGGCCCAACAGCACAGTATGCTCCTGGCAATGTTTCAGCACTGTGTGCGACACCAGTCTTACATATCCATGCCCATCCTTCTCAGTTAGATTGCAGGCAATTGCATTTAACGTCTACATGCTTAGCCAATTCAGGTTTTTGCTTCTGCTTTTCTTTGATCAAGTAGAGAAGCCTGGCACCAGTTGCTGCATTATTATTGCCACACATAGTATGTTTGAAGGGCCTGGTTTCCCAGACATCCACAGGGAGGCAGAGGAGCCTGGCCTACCCAGATCAGGAAATCCACAAAACTTCTCTTTTGAGTGACAGAGAAAACTACCTAAATTGAGCTGGGAAGCCAATGTTGAGGCAAGGGAGCTGTTCCCAGGGGGCGCTGTGCTCTTTTAATGAAGCACATCCTCAACTTCTGTAATTACCAGCATTTTCTCTGCAGAGACCAATTGCTACCTGAGTTGGGGAGCAGGGATCTTTGGAGGGACCCGGGTTTCCTCCTCTGGCCCTCCTCAGTTAATACTAATGAAGAACATGTGAATGCAGACCCGGAAGGAAGCAGCCCCAGAATGCAGTTCTTCTGGGAGTCCTCTCCACGGGCCTGATGAGGAGACACCCGTGTCCCAGCTTTCCCTGCACCGCACACAGGAGCGTCTATCTGCATCCACAGGAGGCCTGAGGACGTGCAGGCTGGGAATCAGGATGCGGGCGTCTTAATCTGTGTTCTGCCACTAATTACTTCCAACTTAAAGCGGGTCATACGCCTTCCCCCGACTCTTATTTTTAAATACATGGAAACTGAACTTTATGGATTACATGGTTTCTTTTCATTGTAATTTATAGACTATGAAAAGTGATGTGTTTTTCATTCTGATGCCCAGGTTAACAACAACAAGAATCAAGAGTAATAGTCTCATATCTGTTTTTAAAAACAAGTTTCTGAGTGTGGTGATTGTGAAGGGAGTAGCAGGGAACGTGAAAGTAGGATAAATATATACCCCAAGAAGCATCCCCCCTTAAAAAGGATATGTATTATCGGAGGTCAACACAAAAAGTTATTGCCACTCTTATTCACTCTTTCAGAACATTTCTGAAACTTTCATTTCCTTTTTTAGAAAAACAAACAGATAAACAAAGCAGTTCTGATCATCTGCCTGTCTGCATATCTCTGCTTTTCTCCCCCTATCTACACGTATATGGAACTATGTCTCATAAATCTCAGATGCTGCCAAAAAATCAGTATCACAATTTCCATTTCAGTCTTGATAATATTAGGTCTAGTAACAATTAATGTCGTTTTCTAATACTTTTTTAAATCCAATTTATTTAAACAATACAACAAAATTTAATCAACAATATAGTTGTTGTTGTTTTCTACTACTTGTGCCCAACGCTCAGGAAGCATTTTAATCCCTCTGTTGTAAAATTCTTGTGATTTTGATGCAAAAAATTCGGTCAATGCATTTTTGAGGCATTCTTCATTATTAAATTTTTTTCCAAGAAGAAAGTTTTGCAAAGAACGAAACAAATGGTAATCGGAAGGGGCAATATCAGGAGAATATGCAGGTTGAGGGAGAACTTCCCATTCCAACTGGTGCAGTTTTTCAGCAGTGATTCTTGCAGTATGCGGTCGTGCGTTATCGTGGTGAAGAATTACGCCCTTCCGATTAATCAGCGCGGGTTCTTTTTCTCTTAAAGCTTGGGCTAACCTTTCCAATTGGGCACTATACACTGCACTTGTAATGGTTTGGTTAGATGGTAAAAGTTCATAATGAAGAATTCCTTTAAAATTCCACCAAACACACAACATCACTTTTTTCGCATGCAAGTCAGGTTTTGGCGTGGGCTGTGGAGCCTCATTTTTGTCCAACCATTGAGGCCGCCTTTTCAAATTAACATACAGCACCCATTCTTCATCTCCGGTAACAATTTGCTCTAAAAACGGCAAACGGTTTTGACGAGAGAGGAGCGAACTGCAAATTGTGACTCTTTGATTACGGTTGTTGTCGGTCAACTCATGAGGAACCCATTTTCCAAACTTTTGGACTTTGCCAAGTGCACGAAATTGATTGGAAATTGTTTTTTGTGAACAATTTAAAGTTGTTGCAAGCTCTTGTTGGGTAATTTGAGGATTTTGCACCAAAAGAGCTTGAAGAGCTTCTTGATCAAAATTGGACACACGGCCTCGACCACTCTTGTCATCTAACGAAAAATTTCCCTCGCGAAATTTCTCAAACCAACGCTGGCATTTTCTGGCGCTAACTGCATCTTGACCAAGAGCACTACAGATGTTTTTTGCAGCCTCACTTGCTTTTCTTCCTAATTGGAACTCGTAAAGCATGCAGTGCCAAATATGCTCTTCATCCGCCATCTTCTTAGCCCTAGTTTTGCAACAAAAACCAAACCAAACACAAACTTTTTCAAGCAAAACTTGTTAACTGCACTTCACACGTTCTGTAGATACCACGTGTTTGAAGGTTATGTCAATACAAGTCAACGCCAAGCAAGATTTTAAACGAATGTTTAAAAACGACATTAATTATTACTAGACCCGATAATACAGAGGCAGGCAAAAGTAGGGTTACCATTGTGAGTACATGAAACAGTTATTTATTTAATTATTATGTTATTATCATAGCAGTACTGTATTTTATTAACTGTAAACCTACTTTTGCCCACTGCTGTACAGAAAAATATGCCCAGGCCCCTGTCTGGGTGCAAGTGGGAGGCAACCAATAGATATATCTCTCTCACATCGATGTTTCTCTCTCTCTCATTCTCCCTCCCTCTCCCTCTCCCCTTACTCTTTCCTTTTCACTCTCCTTAAAATCAATAAAACATATGTCCTCACTCCTAAGATGCGGCTTAAAATAATAATCATCATAACCATTGACCTATTTCAGAGAATTGTTATATGACTCAATTTAGATGGTTGATTAAAAAGCATTTTCTATTTTGCCCGGCCACCTAGTTACATGACTATAAGAAAGATACATAAGTCACTAAAATTTTAGTTTATTCATTTCTAAATGGGGATATTGACAATGACTAATTTATGAGAACATTGAAAATATAAAGTGAGATGAAATATATTAATGCTTTAGAATATTTTGGGCACAATCTTAGTAAATGGCAGTAACTACATATTGTCAGTCCTCTTTGTCTCCCGGCCAACAATTGTGATTCCCCAGTCTCTTCTTATTCCCTACATTTTTGTTCAAATATCTAGTGTTTCCTTATAGTTCAATTATAATCTCCACTTAAATAACACATCTATGGCCATAGTTCATCTAAATGTAAAACTCCAATTCTACGTTTTTAGTGGCAACTGGAAATCTCTACTTAAAAGTTTTCTCACATACTCAAAATAACATCTCTATAATTCATTTTATAATTGCTCCTCTACTACCTCTTATTTAGCTGTTCCAGTATCTGTCAATAGTGGTATCTCACAAACTACCTCAAAACTAAATGTCATCTTTAATGATCTTTTCAACATGGCCTCCATGTTGTCAGTTGTCAAATCCTCTTGGTTATTCACATATATCCTAATTCCCTTTATCCTTTAGCTCCATTATTACAGAAAAGACAATTGCTGAAAAAGGTGTGATGCCTGAATACTGTTAAAAAATTGACAGTTAAATAAATTAATGATACTATCTACTCCTATCATTTTTTGGTTTAAATGCATTCTACACACTATTAAGGTGCAATTTTGTGCAGTAATCCCCAGTCAAAATTATCTAATGACTTTGGATTGCTTGCAATATACATGCAGGGTGTCTACAAAACATGTATGTACACTTTCACAGCTCAATTGATGTTTCTTTCTTTTCAGCCAGACTAAGCTTTGAACAAAGGAAATTCATCCTAAAACATCCTGGATGTTTGAAAACACAGTTGAAGTACAAGTACTGCCTTTATAACTATTCAAAGTGTGTACAAATTTTAACAGCTGATAACTTGCTTTTTTTTTTTTTACACTCCTTTCCAGGTTTAGCTGATTTTAAATAATGGGTGAAGCCAGATTAAGATTTGAACAAAAAAACATTTATCCACTAGGCTTTTTTATGCGGATGCATAAAAGATAAAGCTTACGACACAAAACTAGCTATAGTTGATAAATTGAGGGCACACAAATACGGAATGAAAGGATTCTTGATGCTTGCCATCCCATTACTTCACGTTTTCAGAAGTCCCTGGACCAGACAGGTCATCAGTTTGAAAACAGGTGCTGACAAAAAAATTACTCATTTCTATAGATTCTTTGAAATTTTGAAAATGAACTGTATGGCAATAAACGCTGACTTTTTCCCTTTATTGAGTAAGGTATTACATATGTGTCCTTTTCTCCCTATTGTTCACCCCTGCTCATGCCCTCAACCCTGGTGTATATATCCATTGGTCATGCTAATATGCATGCATACAACTCCTTTGGTTGATCTATCCTCCTTACCCCCACCTCCCCTACCTTCCCTCTGAGGTTTGATGGTTTCATTGATGCTTCTCTGTCTCTGGGCCTGTTTTTGTTCATCAGTTTATGTTGTTCATTATATTCCACATATGAGTGAAATCATGTGATATTTATATTTTTCTGACTGGCTTATTTCGCTTAGCATAGCTCTCCAGGCCCATTCATGCTGCTGCAAATGGTAGAAGTTCCTTCCTTTAATAGCAGCATAGTATTCCACAATGTATTGTAGATGTACCACAGTTTTCTAATCCACTCATCTGCTGATGGGCACTTAGGCTATTTCTAAATCTTAGCTATTGTAAATTGTGCTGCTGTGAACATAGGGGTGCATATTTCCATTCTGATTGATGTTTCTAGTTTCTTGAGATATATTCCTAGAAGTGGGATTACTCAGTCAAATGGGAGTTCCATTTTTAACTTTGAGGAAACTTCATACTATTCTCCATGGTGGCTGCATCAGTCTGCCAGCAGTGCATGAGGGTTCTCTTTTCTCCGCATTCTCCTCATTACCTGTCATTTGTTAATCTGTTGATGCTAGTCCTTCTAACAGGTGTGAGATGGTACTTCACTGTCATTTTGATTTGCATCTCTATGATGATTAGTGACTTTGAGCATGTTTTCATATGTCTCTTGGCCTTCCTTATGTCCTCTTCAGACAATGACTTTTTTTAATCTCTCAAAGTGTGTATACATTTTTTTTGGAACACCATATAAATCTTGCTGTTATTTTTAGGAGTGAGACAAGGACAAACTAAAGCCACTCTGAGAAAGAATGAGCAGCATGTTGAGGTGTTTCAGACACATGAGAATCAGCGGAAGGCTCTCCAGCCAGAGGAGAGGAAGCCAACTGCACGTGAAGGTTGAGTAAGGTCTTGCAGACCTGGAATGGTGTCAGGAACACTTGAAGACCTCTAGATCTTAAATTCCTCTGGGTTTTTAAATTTAATTTCCCTGTGGGAGAGTAACTATGAGTTCTTCAGCAGGATTAAGGGAAGAGAGGCAGAACAAGAGATGAGATGTTAAGTTCATTTAGAGATGTTGAGTTTGAGTTACTAAGAACCAACAGGAAGAGTGTGTTTAGGTGCATCTGAGAACTATCGCAAATCCAGGCTACAGAAAAATTTAGAACTTTCAAAAACTATTGAGTTTAGAATACAGTTTTCATTGTTTTAGCATTGGCAGGGGATACACAAAAATTAATGAAGAACTACATTTACTCTCAAAGATCATCCCAATGGATGGGGAAGACAGACTCATTATAAAGTCTGTCAGTGCTGTGGTGAAGCCCTCGCCTGGAAAAGGTTACTTTTATGTCCTCCTTGTTTACAGGGTCCACTTAGTATACTGCATGCATTTAAAGTCACATTGCTTATGATTTTTGTTAATATGGTTCTTTCCTTCTCTCTCTCTCTCTCTCTCTCTCTCTCTCTCTCTCTCTCTCTCTCTCTTGCTTCTTCGTTATATTGTACTTGAGAAGAAAAGAATATTCAAAACATTTTTCTCCATGAAATATCACTAAACCAGCTATGTATTTCTAATCTGTATTTATATATTTCATTTTCTGGTAATGCAGGACAATGCAGTTATAAAAACGAAGGTACCCATGCCCTTTGAGACAGCATGGAGGGTCCTAGAGATTTGTATGCTGAGAGAAATGAGACAGTCAGAGAAAGACATATACCCTATGATCTCACTTGTATACAGAATCTAATGAACAAAAGAAACTGAAGAACAAAA
Organism: Pipistrellus hanaki; assembly: GCF_964339955.1. Classification (NCBI taxonomy): domain Eukaryota; kingdom Metazoa; phylum Chordata; class Mammalia; order Chiroptera; family Vespertilionidae; genus Pipistrellus; species Pipistrellus hanaki. The sequence goes on from NC_140520.1 coordinate 34,923,828, forward strand.
TAGAACCAGAGGTGTGGATCCATAGAACAGACTGATGGATCTCAGAACAGAAGGGAGTGTGGGGAAGTGGGTAAAAGAAGATGATGAGATTAGACAAAGAACAAATATGTTTAGTCCGTGGTTACAGATAATAGTGTGATTAAGGTGTCTTGTTGGGCTCAGATGCACAATCCTCCAGAGTTAGACATTGGTAGGGGATAGACAATAATTCACAACCCCAAGCTTTGTGCTCAAGGATTGATTCTTGAAAGTTACATACACCAGCTGTTGTAGTTTAGTCATTAATGCTATTGGACTTTTCGTGGGTGGAGTTAACACTCTAGGCTGGGTGAGCCACGGTGCAGGGCCTGCCCTTCAAGGCAGAATTGTTTCCAATATGTATGGTTCCTGCCAAAATCTTCCTTTGGATGTGCCACTTGTGTGGCAAGTTGGGTAAAGCTCTATTATGATCTGAAGCCCACTGCTGGATGCATTGGTTCTGGGTTTAATTGCGTGGGGTTCAGGTTCAGGTCACTGTCTGATGTGTGTAACCAGCATGGAGCTAGCTGTCTTGAGCTGCCACATTTTTTCACTGTTTGTGTCTGCATCTGCTGTACCTCAGTGTGCACAGAAGGGGCCAATCAGTGTAAAAGGTTTGGCTTTCTCCAGCTCAGAGCTGAGGGCAGATCTGTCAGAGGACAGAGGCTCCCTGAGGTTTGCGTCCACCTGTGAGCAACTCCATCTCCTCCTGAGGTGTCCTGGTCTATTTCCACAGCTTTCTAAAGAAAGACTGTAGAATGGGCCCAGGCTGGCCAGGATCCACAGGTTGCAAGCTTGAGAGGGTGGGGCCATCAGTGTCCAGAGGACAGGCCTAGGTAATCCCCTTCTTTGGGATCAGGCAGGCATGCACTCAATGAGGGTGCTATGGCCCCTGCTTCAAGCCAAACCACCCAGTCTCTTCTAGAATCTCAAGCTCTAGCTCCTTCTAGAGGGGCTCGCTGCAGGTTGAGATTGGGCACAGCCAGATTTCCCCTCTGCAGAAGAAGCTCAGCCACTCTGGGCTCAGGGGGACATATCAAGAGTCTCCAATTGGGATGAAGCTGGCCCAGCCTGGGGGAGGGGCCTAAGCACTTCATCCCAGTTTCAGACAGTAGCCTCTGAGGGTCTCACATTTTGAATGTCTCAGCTCTGAGCTACTCTACTCGCCCCTCTCTTCCCCCCACCCCCCCACACAGAACTGCACACAGTGGGGCAGGGTATCCAGGACTAGGCAGGGATGATTCAAACAGTCTCCTTTTGTGGGTGGTGCCCACAAACCTGTAGGAGGGGGACAGGCACTACTTCCCTCCCAGGGTAGAGCAGCCTGAACTCAGGGAAATTGGATTTGCCTCCGTGCAGTGTAGTCACACAGCCCAGCACTCACCTGTCTGGTTCCCAGACAAAGGTTCCCAGGGAGACACAATCTGAAAATCCCATCTGTGGGCAGCTTTCTGGTCTCCCTATGCCACTGAACTCCACAGGACAGGGTCCAAAGTCCCGGCTCTGCACTCTGATCTCCTTGTGCAGTTGAGCTCAACAGGATGAGGTTGGCTTAAGTGATCCAGCAGGTGGAGGGATGGGAGCCGGCTGTGCTCTTGAGGTGGGCAGACCAGCTTTCTCCCAGTGCACAGTTTAGTCACTGTTTGGGTTTCTGGCAAAAGCACTCTCAGAAAAGAGAGGCCCCTTAAACTCACTGCTAGGAGTAGCCAGCAGACCCCCCTGCAGGACCCACATATGATAATGTGGCCTTGCCAGCAATAGAAGTCTGGACTGTGCTCTGCCCAGGCCGGTGCTGTAACACTAGGAGTTCTGGTCCCTGGGAGAGCATGGTCTGGGTCTCCTGGCACACTGAATCCCCAGTGATATTCATTGCTAGATTCTGTGTGGTCTTCTCCTCCCCTGTCTGATGCTCTGGATTGGGGATCCCTGTGTGTGATTGATACTCTACACTCCGTGGGGGAAGGGAGTTTTGCAACTGCAGTATGTTTCCAGCTTCTCAGCGGCTTCCTCACGTGAGTAGGGGGCTTTCCCTTTCTGTGCCTCTGCCTTCTCACCCATCGCTATGCGGCTTCTTCTGTCAGTAGCTATCTACAGGGTCTAAACCAAGTCATTCATCATCTCTGAGCTTTATTTCCAACATTTAAATAAAGCTGATGTCTGGCCTACTTCCTTTAGAATATTTTAAAATTCCAGAAGATTCATATACATGAAACTTTAAAATAGTAAATCGCTAGGGAAATACCATGTGCTATTATTGTTATTAACTTTATATCACTTCATTGGGCCCAAAATGCTATAACACATGGTGTACATTGCCAGTCCATGGCCACTGCATTGAGTTTATGGACTAAATCAGCTGAAAGTTCAGATTGTTTCTTTCTAGGCTCAGGAAATTGTTACCATGGCATGATGAACAGCAGTGCTTTCTTACTGGAAAGAAGACTGGAGGAAAGTTAACATTAGCAGTTTTCAGAACTATGATGTCACCTCTATCCTGTTCTCTAGCCTCACCCGCATGTGGAACTACAGAAGAGCAGACAGAAGCCCAGAGGGGAGAGTATTAAGAAGACACTAACCTGTGTTATAAAAGCAGGAAAACCAAGTATGCTGCTTCCGCTAACATATCTATGGTAGGGTCTTAATGTAAACAGGCTATGGAATGGCCACCAATGACCTGGACACAGTAGTTTATAATTTTTATTTATAATAATAGAACAAGTATCTGTAGCAATAGAAAAAGCATAATCATAAACAAGTCATAGAATGTAAAATGCTGAACTTCCAGAAAGTTTTTCACTCTCTAGGATCTAAATCTAGCTCCCAATCCTTCCTGCTCTCTTCTGAGAGCAGAAAAGCTTCTGTATAGCAATTTTTATATCCTTGTTTCTCAAGCTGTAGATAATGGGGTTGAGGAAGGGAGCCAGGATAACAAAGGTGACAGCGATAACTGTGTCCCAAAACACTGAGTAGGTGGCCGAGAAGCGCAAATACATGACAGCCACACTGCCTAAGAACAGCAGGAACACTGCAATGTGGGCAGCACAGGTAGAGAAGGCCTTGTGACGGCTCTCGGCTGAGGGCATCCGCAGAATCACCATGATGATCCGGATGTAGGAGAGGGCAATGACCATGAAGGAGGACAGGATCTCCACTGCATGTATGGCATCCACAATGACCACCAAGGATGTGTCCGTGCAGGCCAAGCTCAGCACAGGCGTGAAGTCACAGAAGATCTGATGGATCTCATTGGAGCCACAGAAAGGCAGGGTGGCAATCCACACAATCTCTGGGAGTACGAGGAGGAAGCCACAGAGGCAGGAGCCAGCTGTCAGCTGGATGCAAAGATTGGAAGTCATGATAGTTGGGTAACGGAGAGGATTGCAGATGGCTATGTATCTGTCAATGGCCATCGCTGTGAGGACACAGCCTTCTGTGATACCAAGAGAGTGGAAGAAGTACATCTGCATGAGGCAGCCAGCCAGGGAAATGCTCTTCTGCTCGCTGACCAGATTGCATAGCATCTTGGGGATGGTGGTTGTGGTATACCAGATCTCCAGGAAGGAGAGGACACTGATGAAGAAATACATGGGGGTGTGCAGGGCCGTGTCCAGCTGGATGACAATGAATATCACTAGGTTCCCAGTTATGATAAATCCGTAGATGAGAAGCAATGGAATGAAGAATAACAGTCCACGTTCATGCAGATTCAGGAAGACAGAGAAGACAAAGTCAGTGACCATGGTCTGATTCCCACTGGCCATAGACTGTGTAATCTGTGGAGGGGAGAAAGGGGACAAACTCCTGGAAATGGGATGGTGATTATTCATTGCAAAGTGCTTCACTCTTTTCTGTAATCAGTTACTTAAGCTAATTCTGGGGCCCTAAACAGGCCAGTTAGAAATATTTCTCAGTTGTACTTAAAGTGAGAGAAAAAGCTCAAATATTTGCTTTTGGAGCCCTGAGTCACTGGTTCTCAACCTTTTTAATACCATTACCCTTTTAATCAGTTCCTTATGTTGTGGTTACCCCATCATAAAATTATTTTTGTTGCTACTTCATAACTGTAAATTTTGCTACTGTTATGAATCATAATGTAAATATTTGTGTTTTCCTATAGTCTTAGATGACCCTGCTAGTGGTTCTCAATCTGTGGGTCATGACCCACAAGTTGAGAACTGCTGCTGTTGAGCCTAAGACCATCGGAAAGCATAGATATTTAGATTACAATTCATTAACAGTAGCAAAATTATAGTTATGAAGTAGCAAAATTACAGTATGAAATAGTAAAAAACATGTACCTATCTTTCCAGCTATTCTTTATTTCTGTTTTTCAGAAAAGAAGGTTTAAAAAAAAAACTGTCAGAAGCCCTTCTAATAGTTCTTCATGCTGCTCTTCCCATCTTTTCTAGCCATGTTATCTAATCTGAGGTTGACTAAAGCATTCGTCTTTATGTCTCTGCCTTTTCCTGTTGATTTTGTAGTGTTATTGATGGAATTGTGGTGTCCCTTTTCCCACTGGGTGCTGAGTATGGGGTCCTTATGATATCTGAGACTCACCTGGAAGGATGAGTGATTTTTATTTGTGTGGAATTACATCCCTGGGTTTTCAAGGCCCCATTTACCTCAATCCAGTCCTGGAAGAAGCACAGCTGGGGATTCAGCAGAGCTAAAAGCAAAGCCAGTGTCTAGAGTTTCCGTTTCATGTTGAAAATGGGTCCAGTTAGCATTAGGCTAGTTGGAGACCATTAGTCCATTGAGTGTGAGGTCCACATGGCTGTGGGCCATGAGGGCAGATGTCGGAGGGAGGAGCAGGAGAGTGAGCAAGAGTGCCAGGAGACAAGAGTATGAAAGCCTTTGCTTGGGGGGTTAAATATCTCAAATCTTCCCATGCTTACATTGGCTGTGCTGACTCTGGCCAATGGCCTGTTCTCGGTGTGACTGACAGACAAGTGCCTTCCATATACCTCGCAGACGTTACTGGGCAGGCATCTATTCTCAGCCCTGCTCAGTCCTCCCCGCAGTGATCTATGGGGCATTATCTCGTAGCTCCCTGGGAAGTGTTAAGCTGCAGCTTCCTGGCAAAGCCTATAATTTTTGCCTTCCCTTCACTCCTTTTTGGTTATTTATAACTAGATAAATTACAAGGGTAGCAATAATAACATGCTTGTTTCTTATTAGATAATAAATATTCAATTGTCAGAAAATATTCTTCCTATCATTCAATCTCTCTCTCTCTCTCTCTCTCTCTCTCTCTCTCTCTCTCTCTCTCTCTCTCTCTCTCTCTCTCTCTCTCTCTCTCTCTCTCTCTCTCTCTCTCTCTCTCTCTCTCTCTCTCTCTCTCTCTCTCTCTCTCTCTCTCTCTCTCTCTCTCTCTCTCTCTCCTCTCTCTCTCTCTCTCCTCTCTCTCTCTCTCTCTCTCTCTCTCTCTCTCTCTCTCTCTCTCTCTCTCTCTCTCTCTCTCTCTCTCTCTCTCTCTCTCTCCTTTATCCTCCTTTCTCAATAGTTCATTTTGATAGTTACTCAGACCAAGAGCCTCTCCAGAATGGCCTTAGCCTAATTAGTGGATGCTGAATTTTGGACGAGCATATAATTCCTCCTTTGCATATTCCATCTGTTTTAGGGAGGTCACACCTAAGACCTCAAAAAAGGAAATCATTCTGAATTTTTTAAAAATTACTTCTGTGTAACTATGGCTATATTGGGAAAGAGGTGTCACAAAAGTCAACTACAATAGAAATCAGAATAGCATCTACTTATTGGGGAGGAAGAGCAACAAAAGTTTTTGCAAGGCTAATTATAGTGTCAGAAGGATGCATTACCACTTACCATGACTATTTAAGCATCTTTTCCACTTGTCTTCTTACCTCCAATAAGTCATTCTACAGATGAATATTCCTAAGCATGGCTTTTACTGTCTTTCTTCTGTTTTTAAAATTTTAAAACTTTTAAATATATATATTATTGGCCCTGACTGGTTTGCCCCAGTGGATAGAGAGTCACTGTAGTGTGGTGATGGCCAGACAGATGGAAGACTGGGTCTGGTGGAGGTGTGCAAAGTAGGGGGATGGGAGGGCATCTGTAATGGTGTCAACAATAAAAATAAAGTTTAGCTCTAACTGGTTTGGCTCAGTGGATAGAGTGTCAGCCTGCGGACTGGGGGGGTCCCAGGTTTGATTCCAGTCAGGGGCATGTTCCTTGGTTGTGGCACATCCCTGGTGGGGGTTGTTCGGGAGGCAGCTGATTGATGTTTCTCTCTCTTTAATATATTTTATTGATATTTTACAAAGAGGAAGGGAAAGGGAGAGAGAGTTAGAAACATCAACAAGAGAGAAACATCAATCAGCTGCCTCGCAAACACCCCCCACCAGGAATGTGCCACTAACCCATCAGTAGAGGCGTAGATAAAAAAAACTGTTTCTCTTCTTTTCTAATACATTTATGGATAAAACCCAAAGGTTTTAGCCTGATATTCCTTGTCTTTTTTATCTGGTTCTAATTAAGCGTTAGAGGCAAATATTTTTCTACCTACCTATCAGCTCAATCAAATAGGACCATTTTCTTGCACTTTAATTTTTTGCTCATGTCACTCTTTCCTTCCATTTATAAAAATCTCTTTCTGTTGGAATTCTAGTTGCCAATATTCATTAAATGTTCCCATTATCATGGAAGTCTCATCCATCCTCACCAGCAAAAATAAACACTCTCTCCTCTGACTCTTAAGGGTGCTTTATTTTCCTTTTTCATGACTTGTAACATATCCTTCTTGCATTTTAGAAATTTACATGTAAATCAGCATGATCTCCCTCAAGTAGAACGAAGGATAAACAAAATAGTGTTATTGAATAGTTCCCATGCAATGGTCATGAGACTAGGCATTTTCATATTTTATTTCATTTAAATTATTATTATTATTATTGTTTTATAGGTAGAGAAACTGAAAACCAGAGGGGAGAAATAACTTGTCCAAATTCACACAGAGAGGATGCAAAACAAAAATGGGAAGTCTGGTCTGCAGGTCTTAGAAGCCCACTCTTATTTTTTATGCCACAGTGGGAAATTTAGGTCAGAATTTTTCAGTCATTCTGTCTGTTTCCTGCTCTAAACACCACTATATATTAGAACTATGCGGAGTATGAAATGATAGAGCTGATATGTTTTTGTTTGTTAGCTTGTTTGTTTTTTAGGTAAAAAATAGATGAAAATGAATGGATTGCAGATTACAAACATTACTTTAGAGAGGATGCCCTTGGCCTTAGGCCTTCAGCCTTGAGAAAGAAGGATGGAATGATGGGCTTTGGAAGGGAATAAGCAATGATGCTTAGCAGAATGGTAGAGCCCAAATGGGGAAAGGTGTGACAGATCTGAGGGTGCTCTGGCCTAGGCAGCCAGCCACTTCTTTCACTGTATCTTTACTGTGTTGTCTTTCTCGGCTTAAAGTACCAGAGGATGACCATGCTAAGTAGTCATTATTGAAAACAAGTCAACAAAGCAGGAGACGATGGGGGCTATGAGATAATGCAAGAAAATGTGAGCGCTATGTGGCCCATAAAGGCCAAATAAAGTGGCTACTTTGTGGCTCTAGGTGAGGCCCTTCTTTCTCACTAATAGGGCTGCATTATTCTTCATTATTCATCATTCATACATTGATACTCATATGCTGATTGATCCTCTGTTATGTGCCAATCACTGCCACATGTTGAAGGGCTATATAAAATGGAATACAACATTATTCTTACTTCTGAAAGGGCATTTTCAATTTCCTGGAAAGATGGATAATATACAGTGCCATGGAGCTCTGTCTACAAATAGTCCTTGTATTGTAAACAGAAACTTGAATTAGATTTAGTCCTGGAACAAAAGCACTGAGTTTCTCTGTTACTCCCCAATGAACCACCATTCTTTGAGATTCAACAAAATAGTAGTGTTGGGAAGACCTTAGACAATATCAGTATCTTTATCCGCTCAGTGAACTATATCCTTTCTAATGTTCCTTCAAGAATTATTCATTCATATAATAGTTTCCAAATTGTGAAGTTTTATCCCATATATTGAGAAAGTTTTATCCTGAAAGATTAGGGAAAATCAGGGCCCAGAGAGTTAGGATTTAAGGAATGTGTTGGGCAATAGTAAAGGTAAAAGGCAGGTTAGCATTGGATATTGCCCCTTTGATAGTCTTAGCACTTACCATGCCTGAGCCCACAAAAATCCTCCTCAGAATCCCTGCAGCAACATGCCCCCCTCTGCTAGTGGGTCAATGAGGATATAAATGCCTCTGAGGGATGTCAGGGAATATCCCGAATGAAAGATTGTCTTTCCTGGGAGTTCCTCTTTAGATGATGCAAGATCAAAGGAAAATGGTGCATCTCTCTCTCCTCTAAGGGACAAATTAGGGGAAAAGTGTCTCGTAGTAATTAGACATTCCCCAGGTGAGATGGAAGAAACTTCCAGGCAGCTCAACAACCTTGTCTCTCACAGAGAGTGCACCTGGGGGTGAAGAGAGTGGGTGCCTGGTGTAGTTATCAGAATAGACTTCAGTTAGGATCATGCTTCTGTGGAATACACAGTCATACACCTCACTTTCTTCTCAGCCTTTCACTCACTGGTTACTATGCTTTTCATTTCTTCTGCTGATATACTATTGTTACTTCTATTAATAATAATGTGTTTCAAAATTTAAAATACACATTGCCTCCTTTGATTCTTTACATGTCCTCTGTAAACACTGACTTTTTAATCACTCAAATAATTTGTATGCTAAACATGGTTAAGATAGTAAATTTTATGTTACATGCTTTATACGTATATGTATGAAGCAGACAAGAAAAGTTATTTCTATTTTGCAGACAGAGAGATCAGAGAATCTAAAGTCTTGCCCCAGTTTACATAAGCAACACAAGATGGCGAAGAATTTGCATCTTGGTCCTCTGAGCTCCAATCTCATTAAACATTAACTTTATCTGTTAATTATAATTCTACTAGAAGCAGGGTGCATGAAATTTGTTCAATGTGTGTTGGGAGGTGTCCCTCAGCACAGCCTGCACCCTCTCCAATCTGGGATCCCTTGAGGGGTGCTTGTTGCCCATTTACTGGGATCGGGCCATAGGGGTGTGGCTAGCCTGGGTGAAGGGCTGAGGGCTGTTTGCAGTCTGACTACACACCCTGGAGACCCAAGCTCCCAGCCCCTCCTTTTTTTTTCCTTTTTCTCCTTATTTATTAATATATTTTTTTTTTTTATCAGTGCCTCCTTGAGCAGAGGCCAAGGCTGGCTGGAAGCAGGTATTTGGGATTTATTTATCTTCTATAATTGAAACTTTGTAGACTTGAGCGGAGGCAAGGTCCAGTCAGGGCAGGCAGGAAGTTTGGCTTCCTCCATCACCAAGGTCAACCCAAGTCTCCTGCTTGCTCCAGCTTCGTGGCTGTCACCATCTTTGTTGGGTTTATTTGCATACTAGCTCCTGATTGGTTGGTGGGTGTAGCAGAGTGATGGTCAATTTGCATTTTTCTCCTTTATTAGTGTAGATTGGTTACTTCCTATACATGTTATTATCAGAGATTACATAATTCATTGCAAAAATATAATGGGTTTTCTTATTCATTATAGTAATACCAAATAAATAAAACAGAAAATAATAAAATAAAAAAGGTAGAGTGAGAGAAGATAATATAATAATATGGGGAAAAAAGGAGTTCTATTTTTATTATACAACTGGAGGCCTGGGTGCACAAAATTTGTGCATGTGGGGGGTGTCCCTCAGCCAAGCCTGCACCCTTTCCAATCTGGGACCCTTAAGGGATGTCCGACTGCAGTTGGACATCCCTCTCACAATCCAGGACTGCTGGCTCCCAATTGCTTGCCTGCCTTCCTTCCTGATTGCCCCTAACCACTTCTGCCTGCCAGCATGATCATCCCCTAACCACTCCCCGGCCAGCTTGTTTGTCCCTAATTGCCCACCCCTGCAGACCTGGTACCCTCAACTGCCCTCCCTTGCAGGCCTAGTCCTAACCAACTGCACTCCCCTGCTGGCCTGATCTCCCACAACTGCCCTCTCTTACAGGCCTGGTCCCTCCCAACTCCCTCTCCTGCTGGCCATCTTGTGGTGGCCATCTTGTATCCACTTGGAGCAGCCATCATTGACCACAAGGAAGCAGCCAACTTGTGTGTTAGAGTAATGGTCAATCTGCATATTACTCTTTTATTAGATAGAATAGAGGCCTGGTGCTTGGGTGGAGGCCAGCTGGTTTGCCCTAAAGGGCATCCCAGATCAGGGTGGGGGTTCCCTTGGGGCATGGGGCAGCCTGAGTGAGGGTCCTGTGGTGGTTTGCAAACCACCCATACCCACCCCCCACCAGCAACCCAAGTGGAGGCCCTAGTATCTTTGATTTATTTATCTTCCATAATTAAAACTTTGTAGCCTTGAGGGAGGCCAAGGCAGGCCAGGACTGTGGAAGTTTGGCTTCCTCCATTGCTGGGGGCAACTCAAGCCTCCTGCTCTCTCCAGTTCCATGACTGCCACCATTTTTGTTGGGATTTATTTATTTTCTATAATTGAAACTTTGTAGCCTTGAGTGGAGGCCAAGGCAGGCCAGGGTGTGCAGAAAGCTTGGATTCCACCATTGTCAGGGAAACCCAAGCTTCCTGCTCACTCAGTGGCCACAGCCATCTTGGTTGGGTTAAGTTGCATAACCGCTCCTGATTGGCTGGTGGGCTTGGCTTGTGGGTGTAGCAGCATGCTGGTTAATTTGAATATTACTCTTTTAATAGATAGGATTGAAAAAATTGAATAATATATGATTTAAAAAAAAATACAGTCAAGAGATAAATACCTTTAGAGGACCTGAAGCAATAAGAGTTGATGTGAATACAATAAACTGCAAAAAGCATTTTTATTTACTTTTCTGAATAATATTGTCTAATATTCTAATCCATTTAGGGACCAAAAACTGGAGACATTTTTAAATGAGAACTAATTCTGAAGAAACAAAAATAAAACATAGTAAAATAATGATGACCTCTTTTAAAAAAAATAAGTGTTTTTGCTTTAAAATTAACACATTTTTCCTGTTGGTAAATAAGTTGAGAAAGTTTGCCTCCAAAAGATCTATAGTAAACATATGAATTTTAGTGATGCAGGTTGAGAAGACTTCAGAAATTTTGTATATAAAGCATCTCTTGGTGTTACTGAGCCCAGGAGAGGACCATCTGATAACGGAGCAGAGTTCAGGCAGGCTGGGCAGGGCAGATTAAACCCGTGTGTGAAGAATGTATCTGCTCAGGGCTGATAGCCACGACCAATAAAACAGCCCTCCGAATCGCTCCCACTTCTCATTGAAGACGTCTCCTTAATGAAACGTCCGTGTGAACTCCAGCTCCCTCTGTAACCTCTCAGCACTCATGCATGCACAGTGCAACAACGTGCAGTTTTCAACATGAATCTAAATGCCCACGGGATTTGTCCTGCATTCTTTACCTGAGCTTCTCTGACCAGGTCTCTATGTCATCAGAGCCAACAGGCATTCTTAAAAAACTATAAAAGTGGCAAGAGGTCAGAGTCCAAATGTTAAGCCACTGGAGTTGAAGATTTATTCATCGTGCTCATCCATAAATCCTAAGGCTGCACCATGACATACTAATAATGGTAAACAATGCTTGGAGTCTGGTAAAACTTGGTCAGCCTTTTAGAACATAAGGTGGGACTAAACTTAAAGTCAGCCAGTACCAAACTAGCAGCCAGGGGCTGTCAGAGAAACTTGTACCATGCATTTTAAAATTTTTAATTTCAACTGTTTCTTATTTTATTTTTATTTTACAGAGAGGAAAGGAAAGGGATAGAGAATTAGAAACATCAATGAGAGAGAAACATCAATCAGCTGCTTCCTGTACTGGGAAATGAGCCAGCAACCAAGGTAGATGCTCTTGACTGGAATCAAACCTGGGACCCTTCATTCCGTGGGTGGAAGCTCTATCCACTGAGCCAAACTGGTGAGGGCCTTTTTTTTTTTTTTTTTTTTTTTGTAGTGACTAAAAATTCAAAGAACAAACATTTCTTCATCACTATAAAACCTCTTTGCTGACTGTCTCCTGTGCACAATCACCTTGTTACACGCTTTAAAGACTATTCTTCTTATCCACATTTATTTCCTGATAACCAATCCTGCTGATTGTTTCCTATTATTTCTTTGGTCATAGGTTATCTCATGGCTGGCATTCTTGGTGAGAAGGTCCTGGAATAGGACCTTCAGAAATATTGATGGACTGGGAGAAATAGACTAACACCGAGGAGGAGCACAGTGGCATCATGGACATACTCACATGGATTTGGCTTTGTTTAAAAACACACAAACCAGCCCTAACCAGTTTCGCTCTGTGGATAGAGAGTCAGCCTACGCACTCAAGGGTCCCAGGTTTGATCCTGGTCAAGGGCATGTATGTACCTTGGTTGTGGGCACATCCCTAGTGGGGGATGTGCAGGAGGCAGCTGATTGATGTTTTCCTCTCCTTTCCTCTCTGTAAAAAAATCAATATAATCAATCAAAAAATCAAAAAAATCAATATTATATATATATATATATATATATATATATATATATATATACACACACAAACCAAATAACATAAGATGAGCTTACCTCTCAGGGACTATCTCTGATTTCTCTGTTTTGCAAAACCCTCTAAGGATTAGAGAATAATAAAGTAATCATATTGATATGCAAATTAAGATTTGATAGATTCTAATTGAAGGTAGTCCATCTTATCTCTTGAATAAAGATAAAAAATGTTACCTCTCCGCCTCAATTGCAGTCAGAGTTTCTTAGGTGTATGTGATATAATGCATTTTTTTAAAAAAAAGATTTATGCCCCTGCCTTTAGTACTCAAATTTGATTTGAACATAATAAAAGTATATGGGGAAAAAAGTAGTACTAGACTCCCAAGAAGGGAATTTAAGCTCGCTCTGTTTCTCTAGGTGACATGATCCAGGAACAGGGAAAATTGGAAATGTAGAACCTTGATTCAAGCTAGTAGGTCATGAAACTTCGATTATTCAAATTGGACTTATACTAGAATGCAGTTTGGCATAGATCATGCCATTGTTAACATACGGTAGGTAGTAGATATCAATGAAGGAAAGGAGCAAAGAGGATCGAACGTTATTAAGATAAGCAAACAGGAAGCAGAAGCCTGCTTGCTAGGAAGCTGCAGCACTCCAAGGTACCCCAGGGGATCAGAGCATCGCCCAGACAGGGGGATGAGCACCCCTCAGTCCTCCCACCCCTTAGAGAGGAGGGACCTCTTTTCAACCTTCCCGGAATATGACAGTCCCTTCTGCCAGACCATGGGGGAAGAAGTAAAACTAGCAGGAGAAATTCCTCTGCTAAGAGCATGCCCACTAGAAGCCAAGAAGGCATTGGGAAGGTGTTTCCACCATGCGGCCTGCACAGGAGAAGCCAAGAGGGTGACTATACAGGTCTGTCTGCACAGGCCAGGAAAAGGATCAGACTGGATACAGGACACAGAACTCGAAGATCTGGGAAATGGGTTGGTTAGGGGTAGGAACCAGCAAAGCCCACAAAAGGTTGGGAAGTTGGTTACTTAGTTTGAAAAAGCAGCAGGCCTAGCCGGTGTGGCTCAGTTGGCCGGGTCTCATCCCATGCACCAAGAGGCACATGCCTGGGTTGTAGGCTCATACAGGAGGCAGCTGATCAATGTCTGTCCCCATGTGTTTGCCTCATGGGGACAGATATGGACTGAACCAATGGCTCAGACCCTCTGGACATTGGCCCTATGCCTGGGCTTAATAGAGACAAGGCTGAACTCTTTCCATGGCTCAACGGACGGAAATGAGACACCAGATCTGCAAACACAGTCGTTTGTGTTTGCTCCACCTTCTTCAATCAACCATCACGCCCTCCCAGGCCTGGTCTCCCAGAAAGCTTTCCCTGTGACTCTGTGACAGAACCCACTCCCACTGGCAACACCACTGCTTCGTGGGAGGATCTGAACCATTCCACGATCTTCCTTTTGTTTCATTTTGGTCAAGTTGCCTTAAAAAACAACAAACAAACAATGCCTTTGAGAAAGAATTTCTGCTTCCTTTTCTCTCCATTAAAAATAATAAAATAAAATGCATTTACACTTAAAATAGGATGACTTTATCTCACATTTTAGATCCTCTGTCCCATTTTCAAAGGCTTTGCGACTCCATTCGTTTGTTAAATGAGGTCTCTTACATTTTGCTTCATGAAGTGCAAATAAACGTATGCATTTTACTTCCTTTGGAGCCAAGTCAGATTTTTTTAAAATATATTTTATAGATTTTCCACAGAGAGGATAGAGAGCTAGAAACGGCGATGAGAGAGAAACATAGACCAGCTGCCTTCTGCACAACCCCCCACTGGGGATGTGCCCACAATCAATGTACATGCCCTTGACCAGAATCGAACCTGGGACCTTTCAGTCTGCAGACCTACACTCTATCCACTGAGCCAAACCAGTTTCGGCCCAAGTCAGATTTTTAAATCCCAATCTGTGAGGCCAGAAATAAAATTTCTTTCTATTTAGGCAGCAGTTCTACAGCAAGAAGTAGGATACCTTGTTGAATTAAAGGCTGTCAGAAATCTGCGGTGGGGTCTGGATGCTGTTATTGAGTTGTGTTTCGTAGGGACCGGTTGGCACAGAAACCTATGCATGCCCTGAGTTCTTTTAATTTTGCTCAGAGTCTGAAGAATGGGCGACATGAAATTATTTCTTAATTTATGGTTCTCAGACATAAACTAACTAAAGAAACAAAACACAATCTCAACACAGCCTCTTTATCTTACATCTGTAACTGTGTGTTTTTTCCTATTTTTTCCTCTAAGAACCTTGCTTTTATTTTTTATGAAGTCCTACTGAGTACCTTAGGAGCCACAGTTCCCCCCACCGAACCCCCCAAACTGCTGAGTCACTCAGCATCTGAGAAAGTTTGCGGCTGCCTCAGGCTGCCTCTGTCTCTGGAGATAATGTAGGTGGTAGCTGGCGGGATTCTGAGCCTGAGTAAAAGGCTTTTTTTTTTTTTTTCTTTCTCTGACACATGTAACGTTTCTCTAGTCACTATCTGAATTAGACTAGACAATTCCATGTGAATTGTCTGTCTTTCTCTCCTTCTTTGCCTCTCTCTTTTGGATACATTTTATCTTCCCAGTTCCGAGACCTTTAGGAAAACTAGAACACTTCCCAAAGGAAACGGTGAGTAAAGAATTCTTTTGTTTTCTTTTAAAATATGTTTTTATAATTTTTCAGAGAGGAAGGGAGAGGGAGAGAAAGATTGAAACATCAATGAGGAGAGAGAATCATTGATCGGCTGCTTCCTGCATGCCCCATACTGGGGATGAGCCCACAACCCAGGCATGTGCCCTGACTGGGAATTGAACTGTGACCTCCTGGTTCATAGGTCCATGTGCAACCTCTGAGCCATACTGGCCGGGCCAGAATTCTTCCTAGTGCAAGTTGTCCTTGAACTTTCTGCGCTGTCCTTGACAGGAGGATTAAAAATTGTCCTTGGCTCTTACAAAATAGAAAAGTTAAATTCTAACTCTCTTTTCGGTGAATGTTTCCTTTTGAACAGTGTCCTTGAACTTTTGGCTATACAGGACTAAAACCCAGCATGACCTGCTTCCATGGAGAATGACTAAGTAACGTGGGAAAAAATAATACATAATTACTTATTTAAGTTTCCATAGGATGATTTGGTTCTCTAGCCAGACTAGTAAAGGACAGCCACAGGGCAGTAATATATTTAGAAAGAAAGAGATGGAAATTTGAACTTTATATTGAATGTTCTGGCTGAGATAAACTAGGGAATACTATACCTTTATCCAGATGAATGGAGATGGACACTGTGGAAATTTATAAGATATCATCACAAATTAGTTAGCTCCCACTATAGAAAGGCAATATTTTATGTTGCGTGTTTTATATTTCAAAAGCTAATTCCAAAGATATTAATAATTTGACATTTGTAAAAATTTGAGAGAAGGGCTGAACTTTCAATTTGGAGTGTTTATGAATTAAGCAAATAAAAAGAGTAAAGAATCTATGAGCTACATTTTTTAATAAGAAGAAAACATTTTAAAACTTCTGTTATAGCATCAGTAAAATTAATTGCAAGCCAGTTTTCATCATTTATTACATTGAGTTCAGAATGATTAGTATTTGTCAACCTTATTCGCCTTTGTAAGCAATAAAATTATATTTTTACCTATCTGAAACCGTGATTTTGCTAGCTTAAACATAGCACTTATTATTAGTCCAAATCAATTCTATTTATGTAACTCAATAAATGACACAGGCTTATGTGAAAAGTTGGCAAAAAGTGTCGTGGCTGATCAGGAGTTCTTAGCCTAGTCTTAGCCGTATATGGTTAAAATTATATAAATGTACTAACAGCAGGCTTTTTACTAGGACAGGCTTAAAGATACAATGTAATTAAGTAAGTTTGAATGTAAGTAAGTTTGAATGTGAGCAAATGCCTTGGGACTCCTTAAAGTGACAGTGTACTGGAAACTTGAGAGCCAGCAGCGGACAGAGCTTTTCACTTGCAGGCCATGGAGAGCGGCGGGCCCAAGGTGCTGGAGACAGCGGAGGAGATCCAGGAGCGGCGGCAGGAGGTGTTGGCCCGGTACGCGAGGTTCAAGGACCTGGTTGCCGAGAGGGGCCAGAAGCTTGAGGAGTCCTACTACTACCAGGTGTTCAGACGGGACGCGGATGACCTGGAGAAGTGGATCTTGGAGAAACTCAAGATTGCAGGAGATAAGAGCTATGAAGACCCAACTAACATACAGGTCACTGGGTTGTTGGTTTTTTTTTAAAATATATTTCATTGATTTTTTACAGAGGGGAAGAGAAAGGGAGAGAGAGTTAGAAACATCAATAAGAGAGAAACATCCATCAGCTGCCTCTTGCACACTCCCTACTGGGGATGTGCCCGCAACCAAGGTACATGCCCTTGACCAGAATCGAACCTGGGACCCCTCAGTCCACAGGCTGACGCTCTATCCACTGAGCCAAACCGGTTTTGGCAGGTCACTGGGTTTTATGAACTTCCCCAGAACAGACCACTAGATCTCTAGAAAAGGAAATATTCCTGTAATAAGTGTGTATTTGGTTAACTGCAGGAGGAGGATGTAATAGAAAGATTAGACTATCTGTTAGAGGCAGTAATTTTGCCTATAAGTAGCCTATGCCTTCAACTTTTTAAGCCCCAGTGCCTTTTTTACAAAGGAGTGTCATTCTAACATTCAATGAATATAAACTATGGGCAAAACCGTAACTGAGAGTCTAAGGAATTTGCTTGTGTGATTTTCATGTTTTGTGTAGTTAAGGATGGAATTGAGGTGAAGAGACAGCAGTGCGTCTGAAACAACCGATGTCCACTCTCCTCTGGAAGAATGAGTTAACCAGTGTTTTCCTGGTTTTTCTACAAAATATGAGTCATACCCTTTGTTAAGTCCAAATGAGAGGTCCCATTTCTTTTAGGGTGTGACTGCTCCAGCTGTGGTCATAGGTTGTCACTTAACGTAGGTTGGGCAACAAGTAGTTCTGACTAAAGGTAAGAAGGGGAACAAACGGACCCCTTTGTGGTCCAAGGAGGCAAGGCTCCATTAACCACAAACTGTGCTTTCTAAACCTCAGGGGAAGTATCAGAAGCATGAATCCTTTGAAGCAGAGGTGCAAGCAAAATCGAGGGTCATCCCTGAGCTGGAGGAGATCAGGAAAGTCCGGTTTGCTGAGGGGCACTTTGCCCACGAGGACACCAAGGTAAAGACGGGGAGGGCTCTCAAAGGTCGGCTTCTAATTGTTGATTACTTCATCGGGGCTTTCATTGATTATGCGAATATGAGCTTTGATGCAGCTGGCTTGAAATTAAGACGTCTGACTCTTATCTTCTGTGGGGTGGGGTAAGAAAAACAATGGGATGTCCTGTGTTTGTTGGGGAGAAGAGCTATGACCCAAAAGCTGTCGTTGATGACATCACATTCCTCCTTTCGCCACTGCAGAATAAATGGACTCAAGATCGAGCCCACTTCAATCTGGTTCCACAGTTCCCAGAGGAAATGGCTTTCCCAAATATCCCAGTTATTTCTTCAGACCTCAGAGTCCTTGTCCCTTAAACTTTTCGAACAAGGGGTGCTCTTCCTTTGAATCTTCTCTGAAATCTTTACCCCTTTGTCCATAATAACTCTTTCTCTTCACAGCCCACGTGGTGTGATCACTACTGTAGACCTCCAAACCCTCCTGATCACTTTGAAAAAAATCCTACAAACCCCTTTCTTCAGGGAATTCTTCTTGCACACTGAATACTGAAGATCACACCACTGTGGAACCCGCTATTAATGTATCAGCTCTCTTCTAATTTAATCTATGTACTGTTCCAACATACATTATATAGTCAATTCAGGATGTTTTTCCTATAAGTGGAGTTGGTACTGCTTATGTACTTTTAAAATTGTTAATACATTTGTGTCACATATTTTTAAAAATATATATATTTTATTGATTTTTTTTACATAGAGGAAGGGAGAGGGATAGAGAGCTAGAAACATCGATGACGAGAGAAACATCGACAAGCTGCCTCCTCACAACCCCTACTGGGGATGTGCCTGCAACCAATGTACATGCTCTTGACCGGAATCGAACCTGGGACCTTTCAGTCAGCATATCGACACTCTATCCACTGAGCCAAACAGGTTTCAGCTTGTGTCACATATTTAAAAATTGGAGCTTGACTTCCGATATTTAGCAAATTCGACCCCATTTTACTGTCAATAAAATATAGCCAGGTAATAAAATATAATTCTATTAGAAAAGAATTTGTAACAAGACAATTTCAAAAATTATTTATTGATATAAAATAGAAATCATTTGTTATGAATCACTGTTTTGCTGCCACCAAGATCCTACATTAACGAAAATGTTTGGGAAGTGTTTAAAACGTCTTCACTTCCATCAGAATCACCAGGGCTATGTCAGATTTCATCCTGCTAGATTTAGAGAGAAATGTGGCCTTACCTATTACCTTGAACAATGGAGTAATTGTAAGATACAAGATCCTGTAAGACATGACAAAGACGATAACTTCATTTTTATAAGATATGTATTACATAATATCCAAAATAACCTGCCATCAAAGCCCTCAACTATATGCTCTCAAAATTTTATTGCTTTGGGGCCATTCATTTTTTTATTTTTTGAAAGCTAGCAAAATTGTAGTTCTGATATTTTCTGGCAAGCTGCTCATGCTACGTTTCTTCTGTGACTTTGTCACTGCTTAGGACACCCTCTGCCTATCACCTATTTGTCGAAGTTTTGCTTCTTTTTTAAAATATGTTTTATTAAATAAAATAAAAAAAAATAAAAAAAAATAAAATATGTTTTATTGAATTTTTTACAGAAAGGAAGGGAAAGAGGGAGAGAGTTAGAAACATTGATGACAGAGAAGCATTGATCAGTTGCTTCCTGCATACCCCCCACTGGGGATGCGCCCGCAGCCAAGGTACATGCCCTTGACCAGAATCAAACCTGGGACCCTTCAGTCTGCAGGCCGACACTCTATGCACGGAGCCAAACCAGCTAGGGCCCAAGTTCTGTTTCTTAAAGTCCAGTTCCAATGAGCACTCATTCCATGAATCCTTGACATTGTCCATCTTTGTGTTTGTAATCATTTTATGGTGTAAAACCCCAAAGCATTTCTAACCATTTTTGTCTTATGAAAGATACTATATGGCTTAGTTTAATAGCTATTCCTACATATATCCTATCTTCCCTTTAAAATATTTGTTGATCAATTGATGCACAGTGAGTGGGAGGAGACTTTCCTACCTGGACCCTCTCTGCACAAGTCTCTGCGTCTGCCCCTGACCCACAGCCTCTGAGCAGTTTTGCCTCTTTTCCCCGCAGGTCCATCTGGAGGAACTGCGCCGCCTGTGGGACCTGCTGCTGGAGCTGACTCAGGAGAAGGGCGCCTTCCTTCTGCAGGCCCTGAGGCTCCAGCAATACTTGCAGGAGTGTGCCGACATCCTGGAGTGGATTGGAGACAAGGTGTGAGGCTACCCAGTATGCCTTTAGGACCCACCGCCCTCTATCCCAAACACCCAGCGCAACTAAATATAGGCTACTCATAAAAAAGGCCGGGGTCTGCTCCTGGACTTGTTCCTTGGAAGAAGGAGACATTTGGGCAAAGGTTTAGAGATATTCTGGAGATTGTTAACACAGTAGGTGAGAGGGTAAGCTAAATTATGACTCTGGCTCTGAAGAAGACGTGACTTACACAAAAAATGTGCTCTGGAAGACAATCTAGGCTTTGTCCCCTTCTACCTCCCATGATATTTCACTCCTTTTTCTAGATTTTCACTCTTACTCTAGGTCTAGGCTGACAGTATTGCTAGATCTTTCCCTGGTCCCTTGTCTCTCAGTGCCTAGAATTATGAAGGTTTCTTTAAAAAAAAAATACTTAAAGATTAATGACTTTGTAGATATTAAGTATGTTGAGCTGAATAGAACAAGGATAAATTTAGTTTTATGTTCCAAATTTACATTTTACGATTCATAACATAAAGGGAGCTTCCACAGGCCCTGGCCAACAATACCCTGATTGCTCTAAAGTATTAGCCCAAAGAGCACTGTCCCCTGGGCTCGAGTGCCATCTTAGGAAATACACTTCTGCTTCTGGCTCTTTCTAGAAGTAGTTCTCCCAGGCTCCACCTGTATCTCCTCAGTTGTTCTAAGAAGAAGGCAGGCAGTTAATGCATTTTACCAAAAGGAACTCCTAAAGATTGCTGGTGATTCAACAGACTTTTCTGTGTCTATAGGAGGCCATCGTGACATCGGTAGATCTGGGTGAAGACTGGGAACGCACAGAGATTCTGCATAAGAAGTTTGAAGAGTTCCAAGTAGACCTGGCAGCTCGGAAGGGGAGAGTGGACGGAGTGAACGAATACGCTAATAAGTGTGCTGAGGTGAGGCAGAGAACAAAAGGCTCAACCCATAAATAGGGTCCTGACCTTCAAGAAGAACTTGTGGTCATTAGCAGCTGTGACTGGGGTACGTAGGGCATTGTGGTAAAATAGAGACGCCTGTCCCTGGAGTGACATGCCTAAATCAGTTTCTTCTCCTCTCTGGATCCATGCCTTGCCAGTCCATGGGAAAGGAGGTGTGAGTGAGTGAGTGCATATAGAGAAATGAAATATACAGTGAGGTAGCTACTGCATTGTGCACTATACTAATTACTCATGCTTATGTAGCAATCTTTCCTCATAAAGAAGTATCAGAATAAAATAGCAAAGAATATAATATAATGGTGAGCTACTATAATATATACTAGAGGCTCAGCGCATGAAATTTATGCCCTCAGGGGGGGGTAAGGGGTCCCTCAGCCTGTCCTGTGCCCTCTCGCAGTCTGGGAGTCCTCGGGGGGTGTCCAACTGCCTGCTTAGGCCCACTCCCCAAGAGTCTAAGCCAGCAGTCAGACATCTTTAGCCCTGTTGCGGAGGTGGGAGAGGCTCCTCCTATTGCCACTGTACTTGCCAGCCATGAGACCAGCTTCTAGCTTAGCAGCACAACCCCTGTGGGAGCCCACTGACCACCAGGGGGCAGCTCCTGCATTAAGCGTCTGCCCTCTGGTGGTCAGTGCGCATCATAGCCCTTTATTATATAGAATGATATCATTATAGATCACTTCTATGCAGGGGCAGAGGGAAAGGAGGCAGATTTAACTGTAGTTAAGAAAATGCTTAAATATGTTTTCAATATCTGAGCAAATAAATAGAATAATATGCAAGAAAACTTGGAAGCCAGTATGGTTTTATATGTGTATACAAAAGTAGAGACTCTAACAGTTGGCTCTTTTTGCTTTCCCATTCATGGTTTTATTATCACTACAGTTTTATAATGGCAATTATTTTTTTCCGAGTTAATAGAACCAAGATTTCAGGATAAATACATAATGGAGTAGAAAAAAATGACACATTTCTCAAATTTTTTCCAGGCTACCATTCCAACAGTTCCTAAATTTACCATATCTCTCTTGTTTTAGAAACTTTTATCTGTTGTTATCACCAACTGCCACAAAATTTAAAATAGCAAACATGATTTTGCTGAAAATTAAAATTATTTTTTCATGATTTAGTAAGTCAGATTCACTGATTCATGACTCAGTGATTCAGTTGTTCAGCTGGGCAGGTCTCCACATCGCTTTTAAGTTGCTGTAGTTATTTGGTGGTTAAAGTGGAAGATCTAAGATGACTTTGTCCAGTGTCTGGGGTCTTGGCAAGGATAATGAAAACTTTCTCCATACGGTCTCATATTTCAGTAGCTCTGTGTTTTTTTGTGTCAGTGTTTCAACAGGTGAGAACAGACGCTGAAATGCCTCTTGAGGCCTAAGTGCAGAAGCTAATAGAACATTTATGCCACATACGATTAGTAAGCAACACCCAGGCCAATCCATAGCCAATGAATGAGGAAATAGAGTCTGTCTCTTGACATATCATGGCCACTTTTTTTAATCTACCATAATAAGGACTAATCCAAAACAGAGTTTATCCCATGTTCTTTTGAAGTGGGGCTCACACAGCTGCAATAAAGGGGGCCATACACTCAGAAAGAAGAATGTGGAAAATTCTGGAGAGGCTTTGGAATGGGAATGGAAATGGGAAGAAATGGGAGATAGCCATAGAGGAACTACTCAAAATTTCCAAGTATCAAAACAGATTCATGTTCTATTCATAAATCTCATCACTTCAGATGATTTGCAAAAATGTATGTAAATAAATATAATAATATGCAAGAGAAGTGGGAAGCCAGTATTAATTTTCAGCAAAAATTAAATGTGTGTGAATTTGTATATAATTCTGGGTAGAGAAAAATTGTTCTCATTTGATTTTTAAAGGTATTAGGACCCCGAAAGTTTTAAGAAATACAGTGTTAAGTTTGGAAAATTAAGTCATGCTTCACAAAGGGAATTTTCTTTTTCTTTTTCTTTGTATCAATGATGTTCAGGGGGTGTAGCTAGCATCATCAAGTTGGAGCTCTGAAAATAACATCATGATTGGGCAACTGTGTTAGTAGGCTAGACTAGTGCTGTGAGAAAAGATACAGCATCTGGCAGGTTAGTTTTTTTAGATTTTGTAATGTAGTTCAGATTAGAGCCAGGGAGCCTGGCTAATGTGAATTTCAGTATCTGGCCCTATAGTCGTTCTTCACTTCTGAGAAAGCATGAGCCAGTGTGAAATGGAACGTGTTTAAGTGATGGAATAATTTCCTCTTCGCATAACTCCAGCACTTGTTTCCTCTCAAAGGAGAACCACCCAGAACTGCCTCTGATTAAGGCAAAGCAGGACGAGGTGAACGCCGCCTGGGACCGTCTCCATGGTTTTGCTCTCCAGCGACGGAAAACACTGTCCGACGCCGCAGACCTCCAGCGATTCAAAAGGTATGAGCCCAGGCACTGCATTAGCAGCATGACCTACTATTAGTGATTAGTGGCCAATACCGCAAAGAAAACCATGTGTTGCCTTTAAGACAATGAGGGAGAAAGTAGTTCTAAGAAAACTGTAACCCTCTCTATAGCTAAACTTGTGTTGGCTGGAGCCCAAAGCAGTGAAAATAGCACCAGGAATTAGTGATGGAAGCTCTGGAAAGGCAAAGAAAGCCGATTAAGTATTGGATGGGGAAAGAAGATGGAGCTTAGAAGAAGAAAGACATTCATGAAGTGTTGGCCATGATATGAGAATTATTTGGAGGCTCAATGGTCAGGTTGAGCAGGTCTCTACATCTCAAAGGAAACCATGAAAAGCAAGAACTCTTTACATTGCTTTTGCTGGCGTGTAGGAAGATAGCGTAATTTCTAGCTGGGTGAATTAGGTTAGATCTTGCTGTGTGCTCTGTTTGCTCTGGAATGCCTGCTATCTTCTTTTGTTGGAGCTCATGTGGATGTCTGACAGGGACGTGACTGAAGCCATCCAGTGGATCAAGGAGAAGGAGCCCCAGCTCACCTCTGAGGACTATGGCAAAGACCTCGTTAGCTCTGAGGCACTGTTTCACAGTCACAAGGGACTTGAGCGGAACCTTGCAGTCATGGATGACAAGGTAAGCCGTTATTGGAGGAGTGGCCGACCCCTGAAGCTAAAGAGGTATTTATTGATCTTCTTGCCTCCAGAGAACACAGTAAATGTACTATTTCAATAAAGTAGAAGTTTCATGGTCCTTGAGCGTGCTTTCTCATTTAAGTTCATAATTTGTATCTGAATATTGGATATCCTTCATTTTATATATTTTTCTCCAAGTAACTTTTAAAAAATTAGTTGCCTATATTTGTACGTAAGGTTTTCTGGTACCAAGAATTAGCCAATGAGACACAACCTTTTTATGTGACATGACCAATCAGATGCAACTCTATTATATGACCTATATATTTATGGTTCAAGACAGGGTAGTCACATCAGGTGGCTGCTGTTGTATTGGCTATCGTCATTTTTCTGTTTGACAGTCTGAAGTAAAGAGGTCAGTACCCCTAACTAAATAGTCGGGTATTCTATGTTTTAAAAATCTCTGCGATACACAGTTGAAAATCACTGCCCTAGACAATACCTGATTTTAGTTAGTTTTAATAAAGGACTAATGGTAACATGTGGAAAGTCACCCATATCCATAGTTTTGCCTGATAACCCTGCTTAAAATGAGCTAGCATTACTGGCATTTCTTGTCCTCTAAAGCAGAAATGTCTTTCTGATTCCCACACTAATATTTATGGAAACAGTATGCAGGCTGGTGAAGAACAGACTTAAGTCTACACCTTGCTTCTGTCAGTTCCTCGCTGAGTGATCTTGAGCTAATAAAATATTGAACTCTCAGGCATCACATAAAGGGACTAGGAATAGTATGTACTTTATAGTTTCATTAAATAAAGGCTATAAATCAAGAAAGCACATGTGAAGTGCTTAGCATGAGAGACTAAAAGTGCTTAGTAAATTATTATTAATATAGTTCATTAGCGTATTAATAGAAATATGTCAATTAATGTGTATTAATAAATTATTATTATTTATATGATCATTTAGTTGCATCACTCCACTATAAGTCTTCCAGGAGAACCCAGATACTTTTCCCACTAGGTGTCCTTTTCATCCTAAAGGTGAAGGAGTTATGCGCCAAAGCAGACAAGCTGAAGCTCTCCCATCCTGCAGACGCACCTCAGATCCAGCAGATGAAGGAAGACTTGGTCTCCAACTGGGAGCATATCCGTGGCTTGGCTACCATCAGATATGCAAAGCTGCAGGCTTCTTTTTGGTGCAGAATTCTTCCTTTCTATTATTCTATTCGTCTCTACAGAATTCAGGCATAATCCTCAAAACAGAAATGAAAGAGCAAAAGCAGTAAAACAACGAGGCACTCAAACTCCCTGCCCACTCAGTAGAGGCAAAAGAAGTACTCAGCTGCCAAGAGAAGTCTTTTGCAGGCCTATTGTCCTAGCATGACAGCTCTGCTTACCTGCACATCTTTCCTCTTCCTCTGTTTGTTTAGTTGTAAGATGCTATGAAGTGGCCCGTGAAGCTGGGAAAGCAGTTAAAGAAATGTCAAAATCTTGGTTCTAATGAAGGAACTGAAAGAAATTTCCAATCTGATGAGCGTATTAATAATAAATCTAGAATTATTTTCTGAATGTGGATTGGCTTGTCAAAAACATGGGGATCATTTCAGTAGTTAATTTTATGATGAGTCATTAAATCATCAGAAAATACTGCTTATCTTAAGGTTATGATTTAAATTAAATGGTGAGCATTTAATTTTTTTGAATTGTTTTTGTGAGTTTTGTTTGTATTAATAGGGCTAAGGGTGAACTCAGATACATGAGGCCTCCTCACCTTAACTCTAGTACCCGATTCTCACAAGGTGCTTTTTTTGCTTGTTTCTATATTATGTGCTAATTTATCAGCCTCATTGGGGGTACTTTACTTCAAGCGCCTCGGGGGTAGGTGTGACCTTGTGATGTTTGAGATGTAATGCCTATTTGCCCCATCACATAATGGCATGTCTACCCAAGAAATACACAACCTGGAGTGAAGGACTTACAACTTGAACCGTTAAAGGAACAGGGAGTCCATCAGGGGAAGAGAAAGGGTAGAATCAGGGCAAGGAGCATATTGCACTTTTAGCTCAACTCAACCCATACCCTTCGACAAAGTCAGTTTACATCTGGTTTCTCCTTCTTGGCCTTGTTTGTACCTTTCTCCCACAGGTACCAGCGCTTCCTATCCGACTATGATGAACTCTCAGGCTGGATGACAGAGAAGACTGCACTCATCAATGCTGACGAGCTGCCCACAGACGTGGCTGGTGGAGAAGCCCTACTGGACAGGCATCAGCAGCATAAGGTAAAGAGAAAAGGCCTCCTCTAGAAGAGGAAAAGAGAGGAGCTAGGAATGCCATAAAGTTCCTCGCTGCATGTTAAGACATGTTGTCTTGTGGTCACAGCATGAGATTGACTCTTATGACGACCGATTCCAAACGGCTGATGAGACTGGTCAAGCCCTGCTGGATGTCAACCATGAAGCCTCCAGTGAAATTTTGGAAAAGGTAATTCATTTACCAGAAGTTGTGCAATTTTGATGTATATTTAGCTCTCATTTAACCTCATAATAATATAATAATCTTTAAATGGGAAGAGGATAGACATCATATAAAGATATTAGTAATATGACAACAACTCACACTGCTTCCTTCACATATTGCTCTAGCTAAATGGAGCAATTTGAAATTCTCTGGACAAAATGTGTGCTTAGCTTTGTATCATGAACCTATTTAATTTCACCAACCTACACACAGCCTAATTTGAAGCCTCCATACCATTTTTCCTTGTCACATAGAATCTGTTTTGTTTCTTTCCCATGATCACCTCTAGATGATGAATTCTGTGAGGACTGCACCTCACTGATCTTTGGATTCCCCAGGGTGCCTGGGATGTATACTTCCTCTTTTCTCCTCCATACAATTTCAAATCAAAAACTGATTCTCCTTTTTCTGTGTTTTTGAAAACCAAAAAGCTTTGAACGTTAAGAATTCCACTAAGTAAAGAACTAGGTTTGCCATCATCCTAACCTCCTGGATTGCAGGGGCTCATCTCAACTATCTGACCCCTAAGAGACATTTTGCTCCAGTCACCAAATCCCAGGAGCTCTTTGGGATGATACTCAAAATAATATCCGTAGGTTTTTTTGCATTTTGTTACATTCTAAGCACAGCCTCCAGTGCTGTGTGATGGATGACGTTGAGATAATCATAACTTGAATTTCCCCAGTAATCTATGGGTACCTTATAATATGGCTTTTATTATTAACCATTTCTACCAAAGGAATGATAGAACCCTACATTTTTAAAAACTTACCTATTATCCTTGGATTCTGAGAATTTGTGCTGCCCTTTTGGTGGAGCTCACAGCAGCTGTGGTTACAGACTGGTGTCTCCTGGATAGATGCTTGGGCAAACACGGGCTTTTTTATGGGTTTGGTAATGTCACTTTTCTCTTTGGTGGTTCTTATTTGCTTTCATATAATTTAAGTGCTCTATGAACTTGAAATTCAACAAATGTCCACTTTTTAAAGGCACATTCATTTCTCTGGAGCACTTTGTACAACCTAACAATCACTTGGAACAATTACTTATTTGTGGCATTATTTCTACCTACAATCCTGATTCTCCTCCCCACCCTTTAAATATCCACTTAGTAATATACTTCCCATATTTCTACTCCTTGGGTCTTCCAATCAGAATTAATCTTTTCTTGTTTATTTATGTAAAGTAAATGTGCTGTACCTCTGTTATGGTATTTGTCCCATTTTTTTCTATGCTACATTTATTCATTTAGCTGTTGGAGCCCATAGAGAAAAGCCCACTTACTGTTCATTTTTGTGTCCTTCAAAATACCTTGTATTTATTAGATGCTCAATAAAGTAGACTTTTTGTTTAGTGGACTGATATAAATTAGTTAAATGCCTTCCTGATACATCGTCGTTTCCTTTCCAAAGATGACAAAGCTTGCCAACAACTGGGCTGCACTGCTGGACCTATGGGACAAGCGCCAGCATCAGTATGAGCAGTGCTTGGACTTGCACCTATTCTACCGTGACAGTGAGCAAGTGGACAGCTGGATGAGCAGACAAGAGGTAACAGGAAGGATTCAGCAAGTGTCTGGAACCAGTATTTTACCCCTCAATTACCGCCATGATGAGTATCTACAGTCTCACAACCATTTCCTTGGTCCTACGCTTGTCCTGGGAACTGAAGAGTGAACCACTCAGAAAAGATTGACTCCTTTTTATACAAGGCTGTTATTAGTCCCTCATGAACAAATGTATGGAAATAAATACCTAAATATATAGCAGAGAGTTTGATCTCAAATAAACATAAGGAAAAAATAATATCAAATTGTAAAGGGATTGTGATGAGTCGGGCAGGATTAACCAGAGATTTTCTGGGGGATGTGAGTGGTCCTCATGAGGCAGCTTCGAGAGCTCAGAATAGTGCCTACATTGGCTGGGAGAATTCTATATGAACAGACCTAGAGACAAAGGTGATTAGTTCTATGAGAGGCCTGGGAAGAAAGTCAGAAGCTCCTGCTTTTGAGATTAATCTCTAATTACTAAACTTTTCATGTTAATTCCCACCTTTTTCTCCAACTCCCTTTTCACCTCCTTCCTTAGTCCTTGTCTCAAAGATATTCCAAAGGCATGTTTTGCACCAATGAGGTACAGCACAGGTGTGTCTTTCTGTGTTCTATAGGCTTTCCTGGAAAACGAGGACCTGGGAAACTCTCTGGGTGCTGTAGAAACCCTTCTTCAGAAGCACGATGACTTTGAAGAAGCCTTCACTGCCCAGGAAGAAAAGATCACAGTAAGAAATGGGCCTTGGTTTGGGTATTGGTTTTATATATATATATATATATATATATATATAACCTCCAACACTTATCCTTAGGGAGAATCACTCTTGTAACTATTAGCTATAACATGAGAATTATTCTTAAGAGAAAATATCCAGAAAAATAGTTATACTAATTTCTATTGATTCAGTATTTGCTCCACAAAAAATAATTAGAATTTTTTGAGTATTTATGACATTTATATTTTTGATCAAGTAAATGATTGCATTTTTTCTTCAATATAAATAGAAACCATAATATTCATAGTTTGACTGTATTATTTTATTTTTTTCCTTTTTAGTAATAGAGAGGGGGAAAACAAAAACTAAATAAAGTTGTTATTTTTCTTTATAAGCATATCTTCATCTTTGTATTTCTCATCTAATGCTACTACAATTTTCCTGTGAACTGTATATTGCAATGTCTAGGAAAACTAGTCAATATGTAAGCAGAGCCCAGAGAAATGTATGAAAATTTTTGTGGGTCCAATATATTTTATCTTTAGTCATCTCCTAAGATGGAACTGGTTGAAATTCACACATAGGCACACATGCCACCATCATTGCAATAATTAAAATAACAATCAAATTCTAAGTCTTCCCTGTTAATCATCAGACATATAATTCTTTGGTTTATTCTCATTGGTAAAAGCAAATGGTATAAAATAATGTTTTTAGTTATAAAGTGTTATCATTTATTTTAGATTCTTTTCCTGTTATGAATTAATTAATCCATCTTTCACTCTGGACATTTAGCGGGAGGGAGATCCATGAATAAATATAAGTAAAAATTTACCTCTGCAGACATATGGGCAGCTGGCTGGTGGCAGCAGGCTTTGATGCCCTGAACCTTTGGCTGACCTGCCTCAGGCTTGATGCTGGTGGAAGCTGTCTTCACTTTGCATTGTGCTCCCTCCCATATGCATCCAGGCCAAGCACAGGCGGCCTGCACTGCAGATCTCTTTGTACTTCCTAACAGGTAGCCCTGGGACAGTTACCGACAGCATCTAACACTGATCTGCACTCCAGTTCCTTCAAAGAAATCACAGAAACAACTCACTCAGTGACCAGTTTAAGACCACCAACTAGCTCTACAAGTGGTACACTGAAAGGAGACCTTTATAGACAACAAATTCCACTGGGGCAAATCCCACCCCATGCATCAGCCCCTGCACAGGAGCCATTCTTAACAGTTATCCAGTCTAAGGGGCATTCTGAATCACTGATGTACCAATAGCAAATAAGGCTTAACTACAACAAAAGGGCACACACAACCCACACAAGGGACACCCTGGAGTAGCTGGCTCAGGTGATGAGGAGGATGTATCACTAGGCTCCAAAGAACACCAAATACACAGGCTACCCAGCAAGACTCAGGGACATAGCAGATTTACCTAATACATGGAAACAAAGACACAGAGACAGATAAAATGGGGAGATAAAGAAACATATCCCAAATGAAAGAACAGAAAAAAAATCTCCAGAAAAAGGAACCAAATGAAATGGATGCAAGTACTCTATCAGATATAGAATTTAAAAAGCTGATTATAAGGATGGTCAAGGAACTTAGAGGGAAAATAGGTCAGTTCAGTGAGAACATCAACAAAGTGATAGTCAGCATAAAAAAAGGACATAGAAACCATAAAAAAGAACTAGTCAGATAAAAAGAATACAGTAACTGAAATGGAGAATACACTAGAAAAAAATCAACAGAAAATTAGATGAAGCACAGCATTAAATGTTGATTAGACCATCAAACCTCAGAGGGAAGGTAGGGGAGGGTGGAAGTAAGGGGGAGAGATTAACCAAAGGACTTGTATGCATGCATATAAGCCTAGCCAATGGACACAGACAACAGGGGGGTGAGGGCATGAGTGAGGGGGTGGAGTATGAGTGGGGAGGTGCGGTTAGTGGGGGGATAAGGACACATATGTAACACCTTAATCAATAAAGAAATAAAAAAAGATAAAAACACACAAAAGAAGACAAGACAAAAACACCAGACATACACACACACAATCCAATTAAAAAATGGCAGAGGACCTGAATAGACACTTTTCCAATATCGAGATGACCAACACACATATAAAAAGATGTTCATCCTCACTAATCATCAGAGATATGCAAATTAAAACCACAATGAGATACAGCTTCATACCTATCAGGTGGTTATCATCAATAAATCAACAAACAAGTGAGAGAATGTGGAGAAAAGGGAACTCTTGCACTGTCATGGGGATGCAGATTGGTGCAGCCACTATGGAAAGCAGCATGGAGGTCCTTCAGAAATTTTATAATAGAACTAAGGTCTACATTTTAAAATATAATTTATAATAGAAATTAGAGTAGGATCTCTCTCCACATTACCATGATTCCTTCTTTAAATAGCTACCCAAACATACTCACGGATGGCACTCAGTTAATCAAAACAACCCTGGGTTCTTTTGTTTTGCTTTTCAGACATTAGACAACACAGCAACCAAGCTGATTGACAATGATCATTATGATTCAGAGAACATCGCTTCTATCCGGGATGGGGTATGTTCAAGGGCTCATCTGTGCTGGTCTGTGCACCCGGCCAGGGAACGTGCGGGGGGCTGGGTGACCGGTGTGAGCAGTGACTCTCCTGTGCCCACCTTTGGTTGAGCCGACAATGACTTTGCTCCTGGTTTTGCAGCTGCTGGCTCGCCGGGATGCCCTGCGCGAAAGAGCTGCCACTCGGCGCAGGCTGCTGGAGGACTCCCTGCTTCTGCAGCAGCTGTACCAGGACTCAGATGACCTGAAGAACTGGATCAACAAGAAGAAAAAGCTGACAGATGATGAAGAGTATAAGGTAGGCAGGGTTTCCCAGCCCTGGACATCGTCACCAGGATCTGTTAGTTTTGTGGACTTACAGTCTTAAAGCTGAAAGGACCACAGGGTTCAGTTAGTAAGCCTCACTTCACAGATGAGGAGACAGAGTCTCGGAGAAGGGCAATGGTTCCCTTAAGGCAGTGGTCGGCAAACTCATTAGTCAACAGAGCCAAACATCAACAGTACAACGATTGAGATTTCTTTTGAGAGCCGAAAATCGACTTCTGCGCATGGGCCATGAAGTTTCAATCGCACTTTATATGGGCGCCCACACGTGGTCTTTTGTGGAAGAGCCACACTCAAGGGGCTAAAGAGCCGCATGTGGCTTGCGAGCCGCAGTTTGCCGACCACTGCCCTAAGGCTCTGCATATAGGGAAGAGCCAAGAATCTAGTTTTTGGTTTTCGTATACCCTGCTGCCCATCACCCTTTCTTCTGGCACAAAATTTCCAAAGGGCCTTAACAGAGTGGTGTAAAGGAGGGACTGCTCCTTACTGAGCTCTTTGTTGATCTTTTATCACGTCTTCTGTTCCCCTCCGCACCCTGATAGTAGAAAAACCTTGTGTTTAATCCTAATGGACACTCACATTTCTTGGAAGCTACTTGGGTTTGGTATAAGATAGACATAGAGTTTTGTAGCTCGGAGGGAACAACCTCTAGTTTAATAGATGAGAAAACCAGGCGTATAAATTGTGAAGTCAGTTGCCCAATTTATCCAATTGTTTAGAAGGCAATTTAAAATAAGGGGGTTAGAGGCATGAATTTTGGAGGTGAACTTGGGCTTCTTTGGGAAATTCCTAGATTATCATGTATTTGTAAATGTATACCTCAGATTTTTTTGTATATCTTTATAGAACTACCAGAGGCCTGGTGCATGGAATTTGTGCACTGGTGGGGAGCACGGCCTGTGGGGATTGGCCTGCTGTGGGAGCACTGCTCATCCTGGTCAGCCAAGCAGCACTCCCACTGTGGGAGCACACTGACTACCAGGGGGCAGTCCTGCATTAAGCATCTGCCCCCTGGAGGTCAGTGCGCATCATAGTGACTGGTCGAACGGTTGTTCTGCTTTTCAGTCACTGGGCTTTTATTAAATACGATTAAAATTACCATCTTATCTGAACCTTTTATTCTTTCTGTAAAACTCAGCACCATCTGCCTGTGTTCTCTAGGGGAGTTGTGGTTCTGGTGCATTTAGGGTCAACATGTCTTCTACATGGGGCAAAAGGATGGAGGGTAGATATACTAGGACAGAAATGGACCATAATTTTCATCCTTCATGACAGCTCTGACTGATAGTTATTTCTTGTGTGAGGTGTCCAGTTCAAAAACAATTCCAGGCTCAGTAGAAATAATTTTAGGGATTGATTAGCTATGTCTGCCACATGTATAGAAGGAAAAATTAAGTCACATGTCTGACTCTGCACTTGGACAAGGACAGCTCTGTCTTCTTTCTTCTCCCTAGGACATAGTGAGAAGTAACCCCTGTCCTCAAAATGTTTTCCCCTCATTTTTCAAGTAATGATTAATTTTTATTATTATTTTATTTATTTGTTTGTTTGTTTGTTTGTTTGTTTATTTATTTATTTATTTATTTATTTTTGCCTTGTCTCAGGATACACAGAACTTGAAGAGCCGGGTTCAGAAGCAGCAAGTCTTTGAAGAAGAATTGGCAGCTAACAAGATCCTACTCAGTAACCTGGAGAAGACCGGCCAGGAGATGATCGAGGGAGGCCACTACGCCGCGGACAGTGTGGCTGCTCGGCTGGCGGAAGTGGCCAGCCTGTGGGAGCAATTGCTGGAGGCCACAGCGCAGAAAGGTGAGGAGCAGAGGTTTCATGGAAAGGCTAATTCTTAAATTCTGAAACCTACCACGTTCATCTTCACCTTCATCTTCTTGAATTTCCCTGGTGACCTCTTTGAGAAAGATGCTACTCATCCGCTTCCCAGTATCTTCCTCCATTAGTCAAGACGTTTTCAAAGTCCAACCTAAGTTTATCACACTATACATTTACAAATTTTATGTTTCCTTCATGCACGTAGTTGTGTTTTGTTTTGTTTTTTACTGAAACTTCTTTTGTTTTCTTCCATTTGAAAAATTTTTTCTTTAAAAAAAATATATATTATGATTTCAGAGAGGAAAGGGGAGAGAGAGAGAGAGACAGAGAGAGAGAGAGAGAAAGCATTAATGATGAGAGACAATCATTGATTGGCTGCCTCCTGCACATCCCCACACTGGGGATGGAGCCCACAACCTGGGCATGTGCCCTTGACCAGAAACAAACCTGGGTCCTTCAGTCTGCAGGCTGACACTCTATCCACTGAGCAACACCGGCCAGGGCTAAAATTTTTCTTAAAAAATATTCAGCAACCATGAATTCTATGTTGTCTATGCAACTAATACTAGTGTCCTTAAATTAAGGTTCTGGTTCCATAGACAAGATATTATAACCCAGGTAACTAAACATTAAAAGATTGTCAGCGCCAAATGTGATGTTTCCACAATATTTTATTTTTATAAAAAGGGCTTAATGACTTTGTTGTTGTTTGTTTCTTACCTATCTTGAAGTGTTCAGACTCTGCAGTAAGCTCTTTTTAAAAACTCCACATATCTACTTGAATATTTTTACTAACATTGAATTTATCTGGTGACCTCTAGGTCAGTTTTCTCTAGTGTTTTTTTTTTTTATAATCAGTTATAATTAACACAAATAATGAGGTTCTCTTATTAATATTCTCCTTGTTCTGAACATGCTCTGTCCTGGTTAGAGAAGGATTCATACTGATTTTGTTTGATGTCATTCTGAAAAGTAAGGGGGAAATCCAGCTTGACTGTAACAATAAGAAATCGCCATACAGTAATTGCTATGCAGAAAGAATGTCATTAATTGCTATAAGTTCATATAATTTAAAGTTTATCAGGGAACAGTGTGCATAGTCAGGACTGTTTTTGGAAGAGAAGGTGTGGTGCCTGGTTTGTGGTGAAGGACAGGCACTAAGAGGGGCTAACAAAGTTCTGAGAAAGGCATTTATAAGAAGACACTTCAAAACTGTAAATGGAGCCAACCCCCAGTGTTATACTTCTCTTGGAAAATGCAGTGCTTGGGTTTAAATTCCCTTGAAAAGGAGGTCTCAAAGAAGAGCAAGAAATGACATATGAAAACACCCAAGCTGTTTAAAATCTAACAGCAGCCCTGACTTACCGTTTTTCTTTGTTTTGAGAACATAACTTTATGTGAAAACAAATACCAAGAAGTTCTACAAATGTAAAGTGGTTTCTTGTATGACATCATATGATAGTTACCATTTTCATTGGATTATCAAAATGTATTTCTGCTTAAGTTGGCGGGAGGTATTATTTGTCAGGAGAAGCAGTGACGGTACCTCTCATACTTGCTGTCCTTTCGCAGGGACCCAGTTGTTCGAAGCTAACCAGCAGCTGCAGTTTGAAAATAATGCCGAAGACCTGAAGCGCTGGCTGGAGGAGGTGGAATGGCAGGCCACCTCGGAGGATTATGGGAAAGGCCTGGCTGATGTACAGAATCTACTCAGGAAGCACAACTTCTTGGAGTCTGGAGTGGCTGCTCGTCAGGTTTGTTGCTAGCTATTTACCAGTCGTAGGCCAAAGCACCTGAGCAAACTCATCCCAAGTAATTATTATCAAGAGAAAGAGATTAAAAAAAAATTAAAGGTAAAAATGCAAAGATTTTAGTTGGTAAACTGCCTCTTTCCAATATTTCCTTTAACACAGCCATTCTCCTGGTTGCCTGGTCTCAATATATAAGGGTTTGGATAAAATTGCCTTTTCTTGTTTGAGCATTCTGCATTTCAAAGCATGAACATATCTTTTATCCTACCAGTTTTATTTGTTTGTTTTAGTTTAGAAAATTGAAACCTGTACAAGTAACATAACTTCATAGGGAAAATTAACACCAGGGCCAGGACTGTGATACAGATGTCTAGGCTCTTACTTTGAAGTTACACCCCCTGGAGTCCCCCCAGACTGTTATTTAAAATACATTTATCTAGTAAGTTTCTAGACTATAGACACTGTGCATGAGTTTCCAGAAACCTTAATGGAAATTCAATTCCAGTTGACTCAATTTTTCAACCTTGGGAATCTTAGCTTGTGTTTTAAAATGATTCTGCTGTTTCCTAGAAGGTCTCCCTAATCTGTCTTGTTAAAATACATTCTTATGCTATTTACTTTTTGGTCACTTTGGGTGATATGGGAAAGAAAGAACAATCTACAGAAGACAGAGCTAACAAACTAGGTCATTTACATGGCTCTAAGAATGGCTTGATGGGGCATGAAATAAGGCTGGGGATAGAAAAAACACAAACTGTGTGAAGATGGCTTGAAATCTAACATGGAGGGAGAGAGTTTGCAACAAGTTTTCAAATGATTTGATGAAAGATAAACAAAACATACAAAGAGGAAGAACAGTATATGTAAATACATAATAAATATAATAAATATGTGAACCTTTGGGGAAATTTAGGGCATCCAATCACCAGGAATTGGTTCTTCTGGTTGGAAAAGAGGCTAAGATATGTGCTTGCAAAAGTAATTTCAAGTATGGAATATTATAGTTAGAAAGGATCTTAAAATACCCTCCAGCCCAAAGTCCTTACTATATGGACGAGGACATTAAAATTAAAATTAAAATAGGTAAAAGAGCTTTTCCAAGATCAAGTGGCAACTTGCTGACTGGCAGCCAAGAATAAAAGTCACGTCTTCTATCTTCTTAGTCTGGGCACCTTCCACAGCACTTAGAGGTTTTCAAATAATGCAGTAGATCCATCATGATGATGACAATTGTGATGTTTCAAAATCACTCTAGTACACTATGTTGTTTTCCAAAGTTAAAGTATCCTAAGAGATGAGAACAGTTGGCTAGTGAGAGATATTAATTTTAATTCTTTAAGGAGCTTTTACTTTTTTATGAATAAGTGTGTATATATTTTAAGGAGCTATTGATGGTTAATGGTTTGTTCCAAATTGAGACAAGGTATATCAAAACCTTTATAGGTTGAGAATTGGATATCAAAATAGAATAAGTAAAACCAGCGCTTACTGTTCATTTACCTCTTGAAGAACTATTTTGGGGCACTTTTGTAATTTTTTATTTTTATTTGTGTTTTAATGAATTCATTGGGGTGACCCTGGTTAACTAAACCATACAGATTTCAAGTGCACAATTCCACAACGCAGCATCTGTGCACTGTACTGTGCACTCACCACCCCAAGTGAAGTCTCCATCAACCACCAGAAGTTTCCTTATGTACCTCTCTCCCCTACTCCAGCAAAAAGGCAAAACAAGCAGACAAACAAAAATCCTATCTACCTGTTTCTGCCAGCCCATTTATAGTTGACCTCACTAATAAGAAGGAACACATCTGTATATCTATTTTAGCATACAGAAATACTACTGAAATTTTTTTTTTCCAAGGAGATCTTTTAGAACC
Organism: Pipistrellus hanaki; assembly: GCF_964339955.1. Taxonomy (NCBI): domain Eukaryota; kingdom Metazoa; phylum Chordata; class Mammalia; order Chiroptera; family Vespertilionidae; genus Pipistrellus; species Pipistrellus hanaki. Next base: position 34,961,109 of record NC_140520.1, read on the forward strand.
AGATTTCTGTATTTCTCCTTTCTTAAATAATGGCTCAAATGAAGACTGTGATTTATTCCATTTCACACAGCTGGGTACTGACCAAGGCGTGCCTTTACATTTCTTTTTCTGGGGTTTTGACATTTGTTTTGTGACATCACATGTAATCTCATAGCAATCATTCCTGTTATGCAACAGACTTCGGCTTCAGAAGTATCTATGTTATTTACAATTATAGCTCATTTTAAAGGGAGATGATGAGGATGAAAGGGGAACTGAGATTGAAAAAGCCCAGCACCATTTTCCTTAGGACCAAATTTATCAATAGTCCCATACAGTTAAGGTTCTATAGCTCTGGTATCTCTGCTTTCCTTGGCACACACCATAAATATTTAGTCCTTTCTGAAATGGGGTTTGAAAGTTACTTTTGAAGCATAGTAACCTCCATCTTGGCTAAAAACTGCTGTTTAAAATTTTAACCCTGCTATTCTGGATTCTGTAAATGTTTCCTTGCTTAAATGACAGGGGGAAATAAGACCACTCCCATTCCAGAGAAGCCATAAACTGTGCCTCAGACAGAGTTGTCAGTGCTGGCACCAGGCCAGGCCTTGAGATATGGCCTCACAGTCCTGTCCCAGCACAGAGGACTTTTTCTCAGGTCTGGAAGTCATGCCAAATTTGGAAGACAAAAGGCTGAAAAGAACATATAAATAGAAAAGACTTCCACCATCTTGGACCCCAGAATTTGAGAAGCAATATTTTCTCTGGGTCCGCTAGTGCTAGCCAAATGAAAAAGACTCCACATAAATTTGGCTTATTGTAAATTAAGGCGTCTTCTGATTTACAATATAACACTTTCCCACAAATCGCTCTTTTAGATTGATGAAATGGTCCTCACAGTAGCAACCCCTTCTGCTCGAGTTCACTGATTTGATTAGAATCACAGCACCTAATGGGGCTGATTCTCTCCAGGGCCTCTCACCAAACCCTCATCCCTTTCTACTGAATGGCAGCATTTCCTGACCCACATGCAATGTCTTCCTTAGGAACAAGTCGACACCATCACAGACCTGGCAAACTATTTTGAAGAAACTGGCCACCCCGATGCCGGGGACATTCGGGCAAGGCAGGCGTCCCTGGTGTCCCGGTTTGAGGCCCTGAAGGAACCACTGGCTACCCGGAAGAAGAAGCTCGTGGACATCCTTCGCCTGCAGCAGATTTGCAGAGACACTGAGGATGAGGAGGCCTGGATCCAAGAGACCGAACCTTCAGCAGCCTCCACCCTCCTTGGTTAGTACAGAGGGACCCAGTGGAGCCGGAAGGCGAGCCCCAAGGTCTGCAGATAGTTAGAAGGATCTGGGATACAATAGCAGGGTGGGGCAAAGCTTGGAAATTGTTTTAAAAATTGGAACTTAAAAGTTTATGTCCTAAAATCGACATGAACAGGACCATGAACTCAAGGTCTTTTGGAAGAGCTTCAGTGCTCTGCTCTTGGCTACTTTCTCTAATTTAGGTTATTGCCAAGGTTCCTGGTTGAGCAGTCATAGTGTTTGAGGTACCAAGAGTTTTTAATCTAAATTGTTGACGAATCCCTTTTATAAGCAAATGAGCTATTACAAATATAAAAGGGGTGAAGTAGCAGATAAAGGACACATTTTCTTTTCCTTGGAAGCTATCAGTTTACCATTGTCAGTGCCAGGACGCTTGCATTGAAATAGAAAAAAAAGTAGGCATCAATATAATATAAACTTAATATGCCCGTATTGGGGACATCCATGAGGGTCTAGACAATGGTGACAATGGGAGGCTAGTCTGGGAAAACTTCCTAGAAGAGAAGGATCTCTTTTAAAGGTGGACGACATAGAAAGTTTCTAGAGAGGCATTTAGTGTGGAGTATAGGGAAGGAAATTTTGAAGGAAAAAGAGGGGAAGCATGGATGGGAGAAAAGGAGGATTCACTAGGGACCTAGGAAGATGGAGGAAATTAATAAGATATTGTATTTAGCCGGGACCGGTTTGGCTCAGTGGATAGAGCGTCGGCCTGAGGACTTAAAGGTCCCGGGTTCGATTCCGGTCAAGGACATGTACCTTGGTTGCGGGCACATCCCCAGTAGGGGGCGTGCAAGAGGCAGCTGATCGATGATTCTCTCTCATCGATGTTTCTAACTCTCTATCCCTCTCTCTTCCTCTCTGTGAAAAATCAATAAAATATATTTTTTTAAAAGATATTGTATTTATTATATGCTTTTGAATGATAAGCAATGAGCCCAGCTGGTGTGCTTCAGTGGTTGAGTATGATTCATGAACCAGGAGGTCATGGTTCAATTTCCCGTAAGGGCACATGCCCAGTTTGCAGGTTCAATCTCAAGTAGGGGGCATGCAGAAGGCAGCCAATTGATGGTTCTCTCTCATCATTGATGTTTCTATCTCTTTCTCCCTCTCCCTTCCTGTCTCTGAATCCAAGGAAAACTATATTTTTTAAAATATGATTAATATTAAGCAATGAGAAAGGCACTTTTCATGTTATATCTAATCCTTACAAATAAAAATTTAAAACAGCTAACATTGTGCCAATTTTATGATAAAAAAAAAAAAACACAACTAAATTTAGAGGATTAAATAACTCCTTGACACCCATAAAAATTAAAAGTGGAAGACCCTGATTTTTGTGCCACAATATTCTGAAAGAAAATCGGTTGCATTATATTGGAAGTTGATTTGGAAAGTTATTTACCTTTCTACTATCTTACAAAGAGAATAGTGATTTATTTATCTTTTGTTGTTGTTGTTGTTGTTAGTGAAAGAGTAGAATTTTCTTAGTACAGAGAGGCAAGGGAAATAAAAAAAAAACTGAGCAGAGTTAACTCAGACAAATGGGGTAGATTTCAGCAAGCCATTCAGTGGCTAGAACCTTGAAGGAAAGAACTTGTAGATTCAAGAGTAACATAGCCTCTTCTTATTGAGTACACTACAATAATACCAGACCTTAAACTTATTTTTCTTCTGTAGGCAAAGACCTGATTACATCAAAGAATCTTCTGAATAGACACCAGGTCATCCAGGCTGACATTGCCAGCCATGAGCCACGCATCCGAGCGATAACAGAGAAGGGAAACAAGATGGTAGAGGAAGGTATGTATGATTCAGATTGAGTTGAACAATCATCCCTAACCCAAACTCTAGGAATTTGAGATCCACCTTACCATCTAATACAGAAATTTCCCTTGGCCATTTCTGACAGATACAATGTTTGTATCTATCTAATAAAAGAGTAACATGCTATTTGTGATGCCCACCAGCCAATCAGAAGTGAGTATGCAAATTAACCCAACAAAGATGGTGGGGGCATGGAGGGATGCAGGTGTTCAGCCCTGCCCCCTGGCAACTCTGGGCCTCTGAGCAGTGTAGGAAGGTGGAAAGGCAGCTCAGGCCGTAGCAAAGGTGGTTCTGGCAGCCAGGGAAAGGAAGGCCCATTCTGGCACTAATCTTTGTGCATTGGGCTTCTAGTTATTAAAATAAACTACATTACCCTAATAATCAATATAATTTTCTGTAGGAGTTATAAAATTCAGAATTTATGATCCAAATCCCATAAAACAAATCAAACACTTTTCCCCTATGGGAACTTCCAAGTCTGTAAAGACATGTCTGAGGTTCCCACTGTCTTATAGTCATGGTAGTAAGTAACACCACTTCTTCACATTTTTTGCTTTAATTGTCTCAATGTCTTTCCTCTTCTTGGTCTCCCATCTTCACAAACCCCTACTGGTTAAATGTTGTTCAGGACCAAATATCAAATACCAGGTGTGGTATAACCAGTGCAGACTAAATTAGGATTCTCCTTCTATTGACTCAAAAATAAATTGTCCAGCTATCAAAAGTATACTTTAAAAGGGTGCTGAACAAAATTTTAGAGCTTAGTTGAGTGATTCAAACCTAAAAAATTTTTGTTTGGTATTTCTATTTTATTATAGTGACTTATCTTATTGTTATTTTTAATCTCTAGCTGTAATTGTGAATTTTATCTATTTCTATTTCTTTTAGTTACATTTTATCTATTTCTATTTCATTTAGTATTTTGAAGCCCTGTTATTAGATTCATGTATATAGGCCTGTTATGTCTTTTTGATGAATTTAAATTTTTAGCATTATGGTATAACATTCCTTATCCCTGGTGTCACCCTAAAGGCTACTTAGGACAACTTTAGCAAAGCCACACACCACAGTGTCTGGCTCCTGTTTGCATAATATGGATTTCTCCATCCTTTTGCTTGCGCTCTCTCTCTCTCTCTCTCTCTCTCTCTCTCTCTCTCTCTATATATATATATATATATATATATATATATATATATATATATATTATAGCAGGGTTTTGTTTGTTTTTTTTATCATGCTTGCTTCAGCAGCAAGTACACTAAAATCAGAACAATGCAGAGAAGATTAGCATGGCTCCTGTGCAAGAATAAAGCAGATTTCTTATAGGCAGCATATACTTAGATTTTGCTTTTATTATATGCATTCTGGTCATCTTTCCTTTTTATTGGAATATTTAGACCACTTACATTTAAAACAATTGTCAATATATCGATAGTTAAATTTAAATGTAACATTTTGATATTTTTTTGTTGTTGTTTGTCAGTTTCTGCTTTCTTTGGATTAGCGGTATATTCATTATAATTTTATCTACTATCTCTACTTGTTTATTAGCTATAGTCCTGTGGTGTGTGTGTGCATGCACATGCATGTGTTTTATTCTAGGGTAGTGATTCTCAAGGTTTGTTTTATGGTTTTCATCATGATGCTAAGACATTTGCCTTTTTCACACTCATTCTTTCACAAGTGTACAGTGAAGATTTCTGGGGTCTAATGGCCAATGGAATATATATTTGTGTATACAGTTAACATCTGGCCCGCAGACCATACATATAATGATCTAGAAATCGTTTGGTCTGGCCCTGCCAAGGCATTAGGAGTGAGTTAATTAAATGTTTGACCAAATACATATAGCAGGCTAATTTTTAAGTTGACAGTTTTGTATGGCCCAAAAATGATGTTAGAAATATCCAAATGGCCCTTGGCAGAGAAAAGGTTCCCCACCCTGCCCTAAGGCACCTCTCTGCATGTCTTTGAAGCTCCATCTCTGGGCAGCACTTTTCTCTTCTGTACTGGGTTCCACAGGCTCTACCTGTCTGGTCTCCCCATAACTCATTCCTGTCTCCTCTACTCAGTGTGATCGCTAGTTCTGTCTGGGTTACCCCTCCCCCTCCCACATCTACTCCTCCACCTTCCCTCCCTTAATTACCCCCCCCCCCAACAACACTGCCGTCTAGAAACTGATCCAGACATACACTATGGCAGTCATAGGTCATGCCTCATTTCTTTCTTCCCCTTCTCTCAGAAGTCACAATCCTCTGCCTATTGTCTGGAAATCATCGCATTTTATAGTTTTCTAATTGTTTAGGTGCAGAACAATTCCTATAGTAATATGTCCTTTATAGACAGAAATGGGAATATGTTGAATTTTCTCTTTAGTCTAGAGAGCACATGTTTTTGGAACACTGAGCAGCACCCACACAAGTGTATTTTGTTTTCAGGTCTGTATAACAGAACATAGCACTTAATGAACCACCGTATAGACACACTTACGCCACCACACATACACATCTATCCCTCATTAGCATCCAGCATCCTAATCTCCAGAAATTTAGGTAAAATGGCAGATTGAGTACATCAAGCATCATCCTCATCCTCCCTTTCTCTCCCCAAGATCACCAAAAGGATTGAATTGTAGTGAATGGTCACGAGGGTCACACTCACCTTTTCTGTCTGCTCCACAGGACACTTCGCAGCAGATGATGTGGCCTCCCGGGTCAAAAGCTTGAATGAGAACATGGAGTCTCTCCAAGGTCGAGCTGCGAGGCGGCAGAATGATCTGGAGGCCAATGTCCAGTTCCAGCAGTACCTGGCCGACCTGCACGAAGCAGATGCATGGATTAGAGAGAAGGAGCCCATTGTGGACAATACTAACTATGGGGCTGATGAAGAAACAGCTGGGGTAAGGCAGACATGGGGTGGCCGTTGTCTGGTGTTCACCAAATTATTTTGTGGGGCGTTAACAGGTATTGTTAGGTTATTCAGGTATTTCAGAGTGATACGATAGCTTTTGGGTTTCCCCCTATACCCTCCGAGTTGGCAGAGATCCCAAAAGATAGATTACGTTTTCCCAATCCCACAGAAATCTACAGATCCCCTAGAGATAAGTTAAAGTCAAAAAGGCATGACTGGAGATCCCTGCCTGTCTTGGTCCCAGCTTAAATTTCCCAGAGTCACCTTCAGATGTCACAAATCAACCATAGTTTTAGTTTTAAGAATTAATCACCTTAAATAGTTGTGTCTGTTTTTTTTAAAATATAATCAGACAGACATCTTGGGACAAGAAAAAGAAAACAAAGATCATGTTACCTTTTATATCAATTTATTTGTTTTGCTCATTGTCCTGTGGGAATACAATATAATATTTCATAATTAGTGCAAGAAGTAATTAAAATGAGCATATAAATTTATACAAATGTTTAATCCTACAAAGTGGCAGTATCAGCAGGAGCATCTTTTAGCTATATGTTTTGATAAAATGCTTGTGCACTTTTGACTTCATGTTTATTGAGGCAAATACATTAAAATTATTTATTTATTTATTTATTTATTTATTTATTTATTTATTTATGACAGTATTACAGCTGTCCCCTGAATTTCCCCATTTTTACCCCCTCCTCCCAAGCCCTGCTTCGCCCCAGGCCTTCACCACACTATTGTCTTTGTCTATTAGTTATGCATATACTGTATGTATATGAGTTCTTCGGTTAACCTCTTCCTGTCTTCCCTCCCAACCCTCTAAAGCACATGTGTCAAACACAAGGCCCGTGGGCCAAATCCGGCTGGCCAGGCCTTGCAATGTGGCCCGCACTGCGCTGTCATCACTGCACTCCGCTGTCAGTTTATGACATTGTCAGTTTATGACTGTTCAGTAAACCATTCTGCCCGCGATTTAGCCTGGATTTTAGATTTTGGCCCCTTCTCTGATTGAGTTCGACACCCCTACTCTAAAGCATGTCAGAGGTTGTCTGTTCCATGTCTTCATGTCTCTCTCTGGACCTCTTTTGTTCATCAGTTTATTATGTTCACTAGATTCCACTTATAAGTGAGATCGTGTGATATTTGCCTTTTTTGACTGGTTTATTTCACTCAGCTTAATACTCTCCAGGTCCCTCCGTGCTGTTGCAAAGGGTAAGAAATCCTTCTTTTTTACAGATGCATAGTATTCCCTGGTGTAAATGCACCACAGCTTTTTTATCCATTCATCCACTGATGGGCACTTAGGCTGTTTCCATATCTTTTATATGGAAGCTATTATAAATAGTGCAGCTATGGCCGAAACCGGTTTGGCTCAATGGATAGAGCGTCGGCTTGGGGACTGAAAGGTCCCTGGTTCGATTCCGGTCAAGGGCATGTACCTTGGTTGCAGGCATATCCCCAGTAGGGGATGTGCAAGAGGCAGCTGATCAATGACTCTCTCTCTCATCTATGTTTCTAACTCTCTATCTCTCTCCCTTCCTCTCTGTACAAAAATTAATAAAATATATTTTTAATAAATAAATAAATAAATAATAGTGCAGCTATGAATATAGGGGTGCATATGTCCTTACTGATGTGATTTGGTATTTCAAGCTTCTTAGAATATATTTCTAGAAGTAGGATCACTGGGTCAAACTGTAGTCCCAATTTTAATTTTTTTAGTAAATTCCATACTGTTCTCCACAGTGGCTGCGCCAGTCTGCATTCCCACCAGCAGTGCGCGAGGGTTCCCTTTTCTTCGCATCCTCGCCAGCACTTGTTTGTTTCATTGATGGTAGCAGGTGTGAGGCGATACCTCTTTGTCATTTTCATTTGCATCTCTCTGATGCTCAGTGACTTCGAGCATCTTTTCATATGTCTCTTGGCCATCTGTATGTCCTCTTTGGAATTATTTATTTTTTAATTTCTATTTTCTTGTACTTGCTAATGTAAGGTTAAAATATTAATATTAAACGTGTTTTGCCAGGAATTGGGTCAATCCGGATAACCCAGAGTAATGTTTGAAACACCCCCAGGGCCGCTTACTGACCTTACTGACCTTTCTGGGTTGCTTCTCATGATCTTCTCATCAACAAATCCAGGTCCTTCTAAAGAAGCACGAAGCCTTCCTGGTGGACCTCAATGCGTTTGGAAACAGCATGCAGGCCCTGCGGGACCAGGCTGCAGCCTGCCAGGTAAGGAAAAGTCAGGGATGACAGGAATCACAGTGCCCACAGCAAAGATAAAGGAATTCTCTTAGCTACTGGGCTTTACTTTCTATAATCCAGGAAATAATTGCAAAGAAAATAGTAAGTTCTATGATCTTTATGTACAAAAATTGTAGCATCTTCATAGCATCAACAAAGTTTTAGTACCTAAGGATTTCTAGATGAGTGTTATTTTTCACTGTTCTTTTTCTAATTATCTCTTTTGTTTGCATCTCTTCCTCATACATTTCTTCTTGATTCCTTTCCTTCCTTTATTCGTTTTTTCCTATACCAACACTTTTAAATGTCCACCATATGCAAACATGAATAAAAAATAATCCAAATTTGCAGGGAAATTGTAGTCTTTGTCTTGTTGTTAATTATCACCTGAGGATATTTTTCCATTGACTTTTAGAGAGAGTGGAAGGCGGGAGGAGAGACACACAGAGAGAAACCTCCGTGTGATAGAGACACATCAGTTGGTTGTGTCAGACCAGGGCCAGGGAAGCTAATGATTTAAAGGTCAAAGGGTTGCAGGGGTCTTCAAACTACGGCCCACGGGCCACATGCGGCCCGCAGAGGAGTCTGATCCGGCCCGCCAGGTTTTTTGGGCAGTGAGCGCAGCTGAGGTGTTACAGTAGGGATTAGTAGTTCATATAGTCCGGCCCTCCAGCTCTCTGAGGGACCGTGATCTGGCCCCCACTTTAAAAAGTTTGAGGACCCCTGTTAGAGGATTCCTACTGGAGGCCCAAGGAATGAAAAGGGTGATGAGAGATAGGTAATGAGTCTTTACATTTCTCAAATAATATTCTGAAGCATTATGTATATAATGATTTAATATCTGCTTTAAGAGCTGATGGCTTAGAGCATTTAATATATTTCCAACACATTGCACACTCACTTGCTCACTATGTGTTCGCATTGCCAGCCTCCCTGTTCCCCGAGAAGTGTTAGGATGGAGCAATATCTCTGCAAATGCCACGTTGAGATCTCTTTGTTACTGTCAGCCATGGAAGAGGTTCCAACTAGAGGTTTCTTTCTCTTGTGAGGTGCAGGGAGAGCCCCCTGCACCCCCCTTCCCTGCCCCTTCGTCAGGTTCTACAGAGAGATGTTCCCGATGGGTGACTTACATGGACTTCTTCTGGTTTTGTTCAGCAGCAACAGGCTGCCCCCGTGGAGGGCGCCGCTCGAGAAGAGAGGGTGCTGGCTTTGTATGACTTCCAGGCCCGCAGCAACCGAGAAGTCACCATGAAGAAAGGGGATGTCTTAACGCTGCTCAGCTCCATCAACAAGGTGCGTACTCCTTCCGACTTCTTCCCGGCCACGAGGGCCTCCTCCACAGTCCTGCCAGATATTCCTGTTTCAGTCAGTCAGCATTTTTCTGGGGTTGCTTTCCCTGGTTAAAAAAAGTTACAAAAATAAACCTTAAGGTGGTAGTTTTTTCTAACACAAACTTAGCTGTCAGGTTTGTCGCATCATCTGGTTTCCATCAGATTCACACAGTTGGAAGGTGTTGTTCATGGACCGGCCGCCCTCATTCGGAGGACCCCGGTTCAAAAGGAGCAGCATTGGCCCTGCTCTGGGGTCTGAGAACGGGGGTGATGGGTGAAGGGTCTGAACTGTGGCAAGCAGCCTGTGCCACAGCCGTAGAGGCCGATACTTGAGGCTCCTGGTGAAATCCGCTCAACTGTGTATTCATCTCTGTTCCCTACTCCAGTCCCCACCCGCGCACTCATTCTGTGCTTTTGGTCTCTTATATCATTACTCGAAAGTAATAACTACTGGGTAACCATAACCAGGTGTGAACGTGTTGAGATTTTTGCTGTGTTTAGCATGACAGGAAAATTCTGAAAGAACACATATGAAAGGTTTACTGGCATTTAAAAAAAAGCAGAATTGAGGTTGACTCCCAAGAGCTGATAGACTTGGCCTGCGGGAGAGTGTGTGTGTGGGAAGCTCCTCATTCCTGCATGGATGCAGTGTTCTTAGCCTAGTGTGGCAGACAGATATTTATATATATATTTTATTGATTTCAGAGAGGAAAGGAGAGAGAGATAGACACATCAATGATGAGAGAATCGTTGATTGGCTGCCTCCTGCACGCCCCGCACTGGGGACTGAGCCCGCAACCTGTGCATGTGCCCTTGACTGGAATCAAACCTGGGACCTTTCAGTCCGCAGGCTGACACTCTATCCACTGAGCCAAACCAGCTCGGGCTGGCAGACAGCTCTTACAGGGCACAGCAGTGTGGTGGTGGCTGTTCCTGGAGCAGAGCTAGCTTTGTCTGTCTATAGAAGTCAGTGGGCTTAGCCATAGAGGGTAAAACTAGCTGGTTATCCCATATCTTAATGCAAACTGGATCTTGGATAAACAGTTGTATTTAATGCTTAATGATTTCTTATCCTCTCCAATTCAGGCACCTTTGGGCAAACCTTCGTCCTCCTTTGAGGGGTTTTGTTGTGGGGTCTTTGTGCTTATTTTTGTAGGTATTTGCCTCATTCTATGCCTGTGCTGTGCAGGGAGACAGATGTGATTCAAAACTGTGTTCGAAGGTGTTTCTTGTCTGGAGTCATTGGTTTGCAGCGTTCCGTTTTTGCTTTCCCACTAACTGGGGGCGGGGTTGGTAATCCACGAGACAAGCTGAGTTGTTAGTCCTTGGTTGGAAAAGTTAGCTTGCTTTTCATTGCTGTTTCCTGAAAATGACTTGGAGATGCTCCTGAGTTGTCCCATCTGCTGCCTTGATTGCTGGGGTCTCACCCACCCTTCCCTTCAAGAAAAACCAAGTCCTGTCACAGCGGTCTCTGTGTTTCACAGAGGACTTTTGTAAGAATCCCTTTTCCCAAATAAAACAATTAAAAAAAAAAAAGAACTCTCTTTGGTTTTTATTGATAAAAACCTTATCAAAGTTAAAGGTCTAACATCAAATGTAGTGTATCTTGATTTCAGAAGCTTATTTCTGCAATCCCTGCAATTAATCATTTACATTCTTTTTCCCCCCTTTTTGTATATAAAGTTAATAGCCTTCATTTTTTATATTTTATTATTGATATATTACAGGTTCTCCCCCTCCCCATTTACCTCCTCTTCCCAGCCCCTGCCTCCCCTCCAGGTCTTCACTACCCCATTGCCCATGTCCATGGGCTGTGCATGTAAACATATATGTTCTTTGGTTATCAGTGAAAATTATAATGCTCCTCCCACAAGTGGTGGTTCGCTCCTCTTGGCTATCAGCCTGTGCTTAGGGACTTGGTTGAACCGTCTCCTATTGGTGACCTTTCTAAGAGCTAACGCCGGAGTGGGGTCTGCTCTCCCTCCAGGACTGGTGGAAGGTGGAGCACGAGGACCACCAGGGCTTTGTGCCGGCCGTCTACGTCAGGAAGCTGGCCCACGACGAGTTCCCTGGGCTCCCCCAGCGGTGGCGGGAAGAGCCGGGCAGCATCACCCAGCGCCAGCAGCAGATTGAGGACCAGTAAGTTCTGGAGGCTGCGCAGGTGTTTGGCCACACTTTTCCTTCTGGCCAAAGGCACTTCTCACAGCTGCAGAGAAGCTAAACGTAAACTTGGTGTCTTCCAAACACTTCATTTATTTATTCATTTATTATTTATAAAATATATTATTATTGATTTCAGAGAGGCAGGAAGAGGGAGAGAGAGAAACATAAATGGTGAAAGAGAATCATTGATCGGCTGCCTCCTGCACCCCGCCCCCACTGGGGATCAAGCCCCAACCCCAGGCATGTGTCCTTGACTGGAATCGAAACTGGGACCCTTCAGTCTGCAGGCCGAAGCTCTGTCCACTGAGGCAAACCAGCCAGGGCTGAAATACTTCATTTTGTCTGTGAAGCCAGAGAACCCCAGTACCATTAAGCCAATTGCCTGAGGTTAGATTCCTAGTAAAGTCATGTCTTCTGACTCCCTGCCTGGCATTCTTTCAAGTTTAGAAAAAGGTTTGCTGGCTTCCGTGTGAACTTTGTTCTCTCTGCCAGGCTGTTTCCTATTCAGTTGTCAGCAGGAATTTCAAAATTTCGCTTCTATTAGATGTCACTTTTATTATTTTTAAATGGAACACTGTGTTTGTTTCTCTGCCCTCAATGCTATTTTCCTTCTCTCTGTATTTCCTTCACTTCTTTACTATTTTTCTTTTTATTTTATCTCTCTTTTGTGTCCCTCCTCTCCTCTCTGTCTCTCACCCTGCTTCATCTCTTCAATGTTTTCTTCGTCTTATATTTCACCTTTTCCATTCTCTCCATTTATACACCTAGGTATCACTCTCTCCTCGACCGGGCAGAACAACGCAGACGTGGTCTGTTGCAACGTTACAATGAGTTTTTGCTGGCCTATGAGGCGGGCGACATGCTGGACTGGATCCGGGAAAAGAAGGCAGAGAACACTGGCATAGAGCTGGATGACGTGTGGGAGCTGCAGAAAAAGTTTGATGAGTTCCAAACGGTGAGAAAGAGGAGCCATTTCTCCCAGGCAGTTTTTTAGGGGTTATTATTATTTCCTTCTATCCCATATTTCCTCCTGAGTATCACTTTAATTTCAAATTTGATAAATGTCTACCACAAACCTGCTGAGAGTTCCACATTGTAAATCTTTCTCTGGGTATTGCGGATGCAAGGAAAACGCAGAGGGAAATAGTCACCTCAACTTTGCAACCTGAGTTTCCTGCTGTTCCTAAGTCCTAGAAGAAGTGGTGATGTACCTCAATTCTTCAAAATGTGCCCTATCCTGTGCTGTGCTTCTGACGCATAGATACAAGGCCAGAGATCGAGGTTGGGTGGGCACATAGGAAGGATAACCTGACTTTAAAGCTAGACTATTTCTAATTTCCCACCTACTTAAAACCCTTCCATGCTCCTTTATTCTTTCAGACTCATTTTAGTATTTTAACTAGCAGTGAACATAAATCCCTTTCTTTCTTATATAAAAAAATATTTTTATAATTTCAAAGAGGGAGGGTGGTGGAGATAGAGATAGAAACATCAATGATGAGAGAGAATCATTGATTGGCTGCCTCCTGCATGCCCCACACTGGGGATCGAGCCTGCAACCCAGGCCTGTGCCCTCACCAGGAATCCAGCTGTGACCTCTGGTTCATAGGTTGACTCTCAACCATTAAGGTATGCCGGCCAGGTCTTTCTTTTTTATGATGGGTTCCAGTGAAATTCAAAGTAATAGATGATTGATGGATAGTAACCGAAATTACATTTTATTTTTTTAGGAACATGTAAAGAGAAAAGTGAAAGAAAGAAAAACAAACATAAAATTACAAAATAACACCAAAAATGAGACTTCCATAGGAAAACTCCTTGAAAGGCTACTGTGTAATACAATGAACAATATTGTCACTGTGGACAGTGTAATGAGCCCCCGACGGCTGTTTCTTACAACACACCTCAGCAGAAGCAGATCTCAGCTTGTTCACGAAATTCTATAGAAGGTGGAGGAGTATTTTTTGGCCGAACAGAATATTACATGGCCAGGTGTAGATCCCCCTGACGGTGCTATTTAACCCAGGGAGAGATTTGTAAGAAAGCTAAAAAAAAAAAAAGGAAATTCATCCTGTTTTCTCTCAATATGTAAATGGATTCAGTTTACATTTAGATCCTGGTCATTTGGAGTTTATTATGGAATATGGTGTGAGGGAGAGCTACATCTTATCTTTTTCCCAAATAGTTAACCAAGTTTTTCAGGATCATTTACTAAAAAGTCCATTTTTACCCTAGTGATTTGAGGTACTACCTGTATCATATAGCAAAGGTCCATATGTATTTAAAATTATTACTGTAAATTATTTGTTTTTCCTATGATGGATTTGATAAACCAAAGTAGCCTGTATGTTCATTCATTATTTACAGAATTTCTATATTATGTTTTAATACCTTGTAAGGAAAGGCTTTCTAACTACTACTCAAAGTTCAGGTTCACGGAATGCACTAAAAGAAAAGATTGATAAACTTTAGCATAGCAAATATGGTGATAAAACAAATCAGAATACAATCAACAAACTGGGAGAAAATATTTGCAAGATATCTTATAGATAAAGGGCCAATATGTCTGTATGTAAGTATCTAAAAAATTGGGGGGGTGGGAATAAAAACTGTTAAACAATAAGAATAGGCAATTAAAGCATTACATTGGAAAATGAAAAATAAAGAGAAATCTAGGAAAATGGATGTGCTCCATACTTCAGATAAATAACAATTCTCTGACCAAGTTTCTGATAGTCATGGGATGTCAGGGAGATTAAAGGTACTCTACTAAGGGCCAATTTGGGGAGGGCAGCTTGTTTTGTATTGAATATAAGGTTAGCAATATGTTTTAATATTTAGCCATGTCAGGGCAAAGATAAGCAGGCAAGTATGAAAGCTTCATCAGAAGGGATCTACACTGCTTTGCCTACATTTTCCCATCTAGGATTTGAAGACCAATGAGCCTCGACTGAGGGACATCAACAAGGTAGCTGATGATCTGCTATTTGAAGGGCTTCTAACACCAGAAGGAACTCAAATACGGCAGGTAACGAAGGCTCCTTCCATTTCTCCTCTCTACCAGGCTGAGCCTGGGGAGTCCTCATTCCTCAAACATACTCAACTTCATATTCCGCAGTTCAGCTAGGACATGCAGAAGGTCAAGGTGGTATGGAGCTGCCACCAAAAAGGTTAAAGACATTAGACCAAATTGTTCAACCATTTGAACTGATCTGAAGTCCATAGATTGCAACATATACTCAGCTTTCCCCTATCATCACAGACACAGAAATTCAGTGCTCGAATATGAATACAATGAAAATGCAGACAAAGGAGTTATGATAATGGAAGGGATACATCAGAAAGATGTATTGGAAGAGATAGATCCTAATAAAATCTGATGAAAAAAGGAAAAGAATATAGGTCAGTAGAGATGGGAAAGGGAGCATTCTAGAGCTGACTCAAATTTGGACTTGGACCCATGGGTTCATGAAATATCTAATGAACATTAGTGGAACATCACGTCCAGCTCTCTGGGTTGTAATGAACTAATGAGGATGAGTACTCTTCTGCTTTTTGTGGGGGTGGATGTGGAAAAATGGAAAAGGAAGGTTCACAGGAACCATTTACTTGCCATCTACAGAGAGCAGGACTCTAAGAGACCACTTTGTTTCATGAGTGCAGGATGAAGAAAGACACACATTTCTCCTGGAGAAATGCAATAGCTTCTAATTACTAAGGCAATGCTTCCCGCCCACTTTTCAGAGGACACAGCATAGTCTCTGTGGCAGCAAACACCGATGGCCACTCCAGGGTTGATGGCTTCACCCTGAAGCATCAGTTTGGGAAGGAAAGTGATCCCCTTCATCACTGCACTGGCATAAATCAGGCCCGAACTCGGAATATCCAACAAAGACATGAACCTATCCAATTTTGGAAGGCAATGACATGAAAACAAACATGATTTAAACCCTGTTTAGTGTTCACACACCACGGAGCTGTCTGAGTCAGTTCCCTGGCTCAGGTCTGACGTGTCTGCCTCTTCTAGGAGCTGAACACCCGCTGGGGCTCCTTGCAGAGGCTGGCAGAGGAGCAGCGCCAGCTGCTGGGCAGTGCCCATGCTGTCCAGATGTTCCACAGGTAAGCACTTGAACCCTGAAAAACAGCCTTGTTTGAGAAGTCACTCAACAGCCTCCATGTCTAATTATCATAGTGGAACCATAGCTATTAGTATAGCTCTTCTCCCTGAGATAGAGAAGGTAGATCAGGTGTTTCAGTGGTATATTCCTCACTTGGCACATAGCATACTCCCGGATAACCAGTGCCAGTTTTCTAGTGCCTAGGCTTGGGCAGTCCATGTGTGTTGTCATGTCAGTGAATAAAACTTTAGGTAGAAGCAAGACATTTAAGTAACTATATTTCTGAACTAGATGTAGACGGTAGAGAACAACAGATATCATAGCGACATTAACTATTGCTTCAACAATTTATTTATGATTTCCAGTTCTGTTTCTATACTAAGAAATACACATATGTAACTAAGCAAGCAAACAAATGAACAAACAAATAGAAAACCAAACACCTTCTCTGTGCACAAATGTATTTTTGAATATCCAGAGAAGGGAACAGTGAAGTGCAGATGGTTGTGTTTGTTCAGAGTGGCTTCAGGGGGAATGCGGTGAAGTATAACAGTTAAGCATGCAGCTTCGCAGGCAGGCCACCTGGTTCAAACATAGGCTGTCATTTAGCAGTTGTGCAACTTTGAAAACTTATACTTAGCATCTTTAAAATTCAGTTTTCTCATAAATGAAGTAGGAATGGTAGTAGTAACTATGCCTCAACTTGTGAAGATGAAATAAGCATATGTTCTAGCACAGTAAAAAGGATGATGGTGGTGGTGATAGTGATGATGATGATGATGATGGTGATGATGGTGAGGATTATAATAACAATGGTGATGATGGTGGTGATGCTGCTGCTACCGCTGATGGTGATGGTGATGGTGATGATGATGGTGTGGTGATGATGGTGGTGGTGGTGGTGATGATGATAGTAGTGGTGATGATGATGGTGGTGGTGGTGATGATGATGATGATGGTGTTGGTGATAATGATAATGGTAGGGATGATGATGATGATGATGATGTGGTGATGATGATGGTGGTGGCGGTGGTGATAATGATGATGGTGGTGATGATGATGTGGTGGTGATGATGATATGGTGATGTGATGATGATGATGATGATGATGATGATGATGGTGTGATGATGATGGTGGTGGTGTGATGATAATGATGTGGTGGTGGTGATAATAATGATGATGATGATGATAGTGGTGATGATGATGGTGGTGGTGTGATGATGATGGTGGTGATGATGGTGGTGGTGGTGGTGGTGGTGGTGATGATGCTGATGTGGTGGTAGGGATGACTTCCTTGTGAGGCCAGCTAGCCATCCCCTGGTGCACATTCTTACTTTTAAACTTTTTCCTCTCGTTAAAAGAGAAGCAGATGATGTGAAGGAGCAGATTGAGAAGAAGTGCCAGGCCCTCAATGCTGCGGATCCTGGCTCCGACCTGTTCAGTGTTCAGGCCCTTCAGCGACAGCACGAGGGGTTTGAGAGAGACCTTGCACCTCTGGGAGACAAGGTGAGACAGGAGCTTCTAAGCTTTTCTAACATTTTCTTTTTTACCTATCAATGCCCTCTCCTGTGGTTTTAATTTCCCTTCCATATTCTTACATTTATCTTTCTATTACTCCGTACTTGTCCTTGTCTTGTATCCTATCCTTAAAGCAAGACCACTGGAAAGACATGCCCCAGACCCATTAGCAGGGGAAGAAAATATATTCGAAATGAACCTCCTGTCCAAGTGCCTATTTAATGGGCTACAAGCGAGCAGATCGTACAGAAGCTATTTGGAAGCCTGTAGCCTAAAGTAAGTAGGAAATGGTCACAGCCAAGATGGCCAGGCCAGTGCCTGAGCATGGTGCATCATTTCCTTCACAAGTAATTGAATGACTTTAATCCTATCCCAACCAAAAAGTGAACCTTGGAGCTTGCCTGATACACTCTGGGATAAATCAGAGTCATCATACAGCATGGCTTTATCATGCAGAGCAAAAAGAAGCCCAGAAATGTTGATATTGGGAAGATCTTCACAAGAAAAATCAGGATCCTTGGTTCCCTAATGATGCTGTCACTCACCATCTTTTACTTAACCACCTTCCTCAAACTCCTTCTTATCTTAAAAAGTCTATGGCCCAGCCACCGTGGCTCAGTGGCTGAACATCAACCTATGAACCAGGAGTTCATGGTTTAATTCTCGGTCAGGGCACATGCGCAGGTTGCTGCCTGATCCTCAGTAGGGTCATGCAGGAGACACCCAATCAGTTATTCTCTCATTGTTGATGTTTCTATCTCTCTATCTTCCTTCCTCTCTGAAATCAATATATATATATATATATATATATATATATATATATATATATATATATATTTTTTTTTTTTTTAAGTTGTATGGGCATGTCAATGTGGCCTACTTCAGGGAGTCACCAACAGAGCTGCCATTTTAGTGAAGAAAACAGCAAGATGTCCTTGTACCTCACTGATGTCAGTTTGAGGAGCCAGGACACTCAGGACTGTGGGTTTTTCTTTTGCGAGGATCTAAGTGTGACTCTAAGATGATGACCAGAGCTCTTGTACCTCCTCAGGTGACCAAATTGGGAGAGACAGCCGAGCAGCTCAGCAAATCCCACCCAGATGCCACCGATGACCTGCAGAAGCAGCGAACGGAGCTGAACGAGGCCTGGGATGACCTGCTTGGACTTACAAAGGACCGGAAGGAGAATCTAAGTGAGGCCCAGAAGTTCTACTTGTTCCTCAGCAAGGCCAGGTAAAGATCAATCACCAGGTGGGTGGACGATTTCCTGCCCAGACCCTGAGGAGCAGTCTGGGTACAGGTGCTCTTCACCGCGGATCTGGAGGGTACCTCAATGTCCAGATAGTATTTGTGATCAGGCACAAAAATCTATAGTTCAATATGTTGAGCCAGAAAATGTTGAAATTTGAAGGAATGTGAAGCTATCTAAGCAAATCAGATAAACTTCAATAGAGTGTATGCTGTACGTATATAAGACGCTATGTGAGGACTTGTAGGATATGGGTATTTTCATTGTACTGAGAAAGCACAGAGGAATACAGATAACCATGGTAGAATGCAGTACAACCCCAAACTCTCATCTTAATATGTAAATGAAACTATACTACCCTGTTCACCCCAAAATAAGACAGTGTCTTATATTAATTTTTTCTCCCAAAGTTGTGCTAGGTCTTATTTTCGGAGGATGTCTTCTTTTCGGGGAAACACGGTAGTATACAAACAAAGGCACGAGGCTAAGAAAGGGGCAGCATGTTCATGGAACAGGCAGGGATAGCTAGAGCACTGGCTTTGTATCAGAGGGGTAGGGAGAGGTAGAAGAAAGAAGCTTAGAAACGTTGAGATCAAATACTAGAGAATTATCATTACCTTGCTGAAGAGTGTAGGCATTATTACACATTAGTAAATGTACACTTTGTGGAGCAATTTCCACAGTCTTTCCCAGCATATCAGTCTGCTGGGAGGAGCACTCACAATTTTTGAAGAAAAAATGATGCGGTTGCTGTTGGGGGCACCCATCCCAATTCAGCACCCCTGGAAAGCTATAGTTTTTTATACAGTAAAAATAAATGGTTTCCACACTCATTTCTACAAATAACATTTTGTTCCTAGATGATAGGTAGATAGGTAGGTAGATAGATAGATAGATGATAAATAGATAGATAGAAACCTGGATGTCAGATTTGAAGTCAAATATTACCCCTTTCCCTTTATAAAATCTTACTTTTCAGTGCTGGGGAAGGAATATTCCCAGCCTTAGAGCAAATTTAATACCTTATTTTACCTCTTTATGACACTTTTGCTTTTAAGATTATTTCTTTTAATAGGTGACTTCCTAGAATGCACAGATTTTTTTTCACAATATTTGGAATTTAGTAAGCACCCAACAAATTTTAATTGTTTGGATAATTGAATAAATGAGTTTACAAAAGAAGAGATTGTTTCTCTTATGTATGCCTTCCTTGAGATTCTGTAATAAGATACATTTTTAGCTAAATTTAGCTTGACTGGTATGGCTCAGTGATTGAGCATCAACCCATGAACCAAGAAGTCACTGGTTTGCCTCCCTGTCAGGGCACATGCCCAGCTTTTTGGCTTGATCCCCAGCAGAGGGCATGCAGGAGGCAGCCAACTGATGTTTCTCTCCCATTCATGTTTCCATCTCTCTTTCCCTCTTCCTTCCTTTCTCTCTAAATATCAATAAAAATTTTCATAAAAAAGTAAAAAGTATTTACTCTTAGAAACTTTTGAATATGCACTATAGTATTATTAGCAATAAAAAAAATAATCTACTGTAAAGGAACATGAACCCTTAGCAGTGATGGAATACGTACTGTTTCAGGACTCCAGTGTCTGGATTCCAGTCTAGATGTCTGCTTCTCTTAGTTATGTAACATGGACAAATCACTTATTATCTCTACGCCGACTTCTTTATCTCCAAAATGAAAACAAAAGAACTCCCAGGATTCTGTACAGAATTAGTACAGGAATTGAAGAAAGCAATATATGTAAAGAAATTTTCAAGTTTAAGGGATTGCTATTGTTAGTCAGGCAGTGAAAACAAACACCTAAGATCTGTGAGGCATATAAAGCCAGATCAACGGTATTAATCTGGAAACATTTCCAAGGGGGGAAAAAGCCCAAAGACAGACAGCCCTGTAGTGAGTTGCAAGATTTTCTTGTCAATCCCAGCATGTCTTTTCCTCTAGGGACCTACAGAATTGGATCAGTGGCATGGATGCCATTGTATCCTCAAAGGAGATGGCTGAGGACTTAACTGGTACTGAGATAATGATAGAGCGACACCAGGTATGGCCACAAACGCCGTAGCTTCCGTTCATGTGACTTGGCTGTGATGTCGTTGGCCTCACCCGTTCCTTCTCCTTCTTCCCCACAGGAACATCATGCGGACATGGAGGCTGAGGCTCCTGCCTTCCAGGCCTTGGAAGACTTCGGTGAAGAACTCTTAGACAGTGGGCACCGAGACATCCCTGAAATAGGAAAAAAGCTTCAAGCTGTCAGACAAGAGAGAGATGATTTGGAGAAAGCTTGGGAGCAGCGCGAGAAGATGCTAAACCAATGTCTCGAGTATCAGGTACAGCAAATCTACAGCCGTGGAGCATATTGGCCTCTGTCTGTTTCTTCCATGCAGTTTTGCATGGTGAAGGAGGGTGGTCATTTTACTAGTCTCCCCATGCAGAAAGCACCGGGGCAGCTCTTGGTTATCTGACACTACGTTCTCCGCTTTGCAGACTGACCACTGTGGTATTCGTGGCCCTTATTCCTGTTAAAAGAGTCAAACAAAATGGGGGTCATTTCTCAGCATGAAGTGGGATGATTATAATTTACTTATTCATTGACTTTTTAATTTATTGGTTTTTATTGAGGGCCTATTGTGTGCAGAGCCAGGGCACACAGTAGGCTCTCAATAAAAACCAATAAAGTTTAGTAAGACAGCATTCCTTTTCTTAAGGAGTGAAATTAGACACGTAGGCAGATCATTCTAGTTCTTGTTAATGAAACAAAGTGTATGAATGGTTTGAGGTTAAAGAAGAGGAAGTGACTAACACTTTTGAGGGAAAAGAGTGAGTATTGCAGGAGGGAGAATGGTCACCCACCTTACATAAGCAGCCAGTATTCACCAGGGGTAGATGTGGGAAATAGCACCCCAAGAATGAAGGATAGCTTATGTAAAGACATATATGTGTGTACAGGGAAATGTAAGAGGTCCGGTACAGTGGTCCCCCATTTGTTTATGGGAGGTATGTTCCAATACTCTTCTAGGAGAGAGCTTGGGATGCCTAACACCACAGATAGTACTGAACCCTACATATACAGTCTTTCTTTTTTTTCTGTACATATATACCTGTGGCAAAGTTTGCAAATTAACATATTAGGATTAACAATACCTAAATAATAAAATACAACCATTATAACAATACACTATAATACAAGCTATGTGAATGGTTTGGAGGCCATTATAAAGTAAAATTGGGGCTACTGGAACACAAGCATTGGTACAGCAGGTCTAGCAACCAAGACAGTTAAGTGACTGGCAGTTGGGGAGGGTATAAAAATGTGGAGTGTAGCAGAGCAAGCTGTCTGGAGACTTCTCGCTCTGCTCAGAAAGGCACATTATGTAAAAAGTATGAATTGTTTACCTCTGGCATTTCCATGTAATAGTTTCTGATCGTGGTTGACCTTGGCTAGTTGAAACTGCAGAAAATGGAATTGTGGATGAGGGAGGACTCATGTACCTCTAACCTGACTTTTCATAGTTGTTCCAAGGCAACTGTGACCAGGCAGAGAGCTGGATGGCAGCCCGTGAGAACCTCCTGAGGTCAGATGATAAGAGTTCCTTAGACACTCTGGAGGCCTTGATGAAGAAACGTGATGATTTGGACAAAGCAATCGCTGCCCAGGTAATAATATAAGAATTCAAAACATAACTATAAGTAATAACAGAAACTCTGCATATGTTTGTGGTTTACTATTTAAAATATTCCCATTTGCTGCTATAGGAAACTCTGAGGTAGTTTGACACTTGGGCTTATTCTAATTTAAGTCACACATGAAAATGAACTTTCTTAATTTATGTCCAACTTTTCAAAACCTAATTTAAGTCACACATGAAAATGAACTTTCTTAATTTATGTCCAACTTTTCAAAACCTGAATTTTTACCCACTTTGGCTCAGTGCATCGAGCATCGGCCTGCAGATTGAAGGGTCCCGGATTCAATTCCAGTCAAGGGCACATACATACCTCGGCTGCAGGTTCCTCGCAACCAATCGATGCATTTCTCTCACATCGATATTTCTCTCTCTTTCCCTTTCTCTTCCACCCTCTCTAAAAATCAATGGGAAAATATCCTCGGTTGAAGATTTTTTTTAAAGCCAACCAGAATTTTAGAGTTGGAAGAGATTTTTTATTCTGTCTATTCCAGCATCGCACCCAGTGCAGAAGTAACCCTCCACATGGCCATGGGAAGTAATAAAGGGAGGCATTCGGTACCACACAAGTAGCCCATCTAAGTATTCTTAGTAATATTTCTCATTTTGTTTATTTAAGGTCCACCTCCCTGTAAGGCATCTGCCCTTTGGTCCTGCTTTGGTTTCCCTTCATGAAGTCACAAAAGGATATCTCTGTTCTTTTCCGGGATTGTACAAGGGCTTAATATCTCTCTCTCTCTCTCTCTCTCTCTCTCTCTCTCTCTCTCTCTCTCTCCCTGGCACTAGGAAAAGAAGATCACCGAGCTAGAAGATTTTGCCGAGCGGCTCATAGCTGATGACCACTATGCCAAGGAAGAGATTGCCGCTCGGCTCCAACGGGTGCTAGACAGGTCAGGCCTGAGCAACTGTTTTTGAGCGACAGGAAGTGGCCCCTCTGGTAGCATTGAGCATGGGGGTAACGCTGAGCTTTTCTTATCTCTAGATGCCTAAAACGACCTTGACACTTTGGGATACTTTGTGATCTACACTCCCAGAATGAAAGACATAGCCGTTACCTTAGCAATTACTTGACTTACCTACTATATTTTATATCTAAAAATTATGAGACTATATGTTACATATAACATAGAAATATGGTGTGTATATATAATAATATGACATATAATCATATGATATGTGACTAAATAATTTTTAACTCTATTATACATAACTCATAAATATAAATAATGAGCGGGGAAGGGACAGGTTGGCAAATGGCAAGAGTCGTGGCTATGCCATTTGAGCTTGGGGGAAGGCAGAGGGCAGAAAATGATCCCGCCCCTCTTCCAGATGGAAGGCTCTCAAAGCACAGCTAATTGCTGAGCGGACAAAGCTGGGAAACTATGCTGACCTAAAACAATTCTACCGCGACCTAGAGGACCTGGAAGAATGGATCAGTGAGATGCTGCCCACCGCCTGTGATGAGTCCTACAAAGACCCTACCAACATTCAGGCAAGCTCAGAATAAAACCCCCGGGGAAAGTCAGCGTTCGGAGATTGCCAGATGAATGGTCACCGCCTTACCGTGAACATTTCCTTACTGTTGTGATCCCTCCTGCTATCCTCAGAGACGTTTGCACCTCATGTGGGGTGGGTTCTTCAGAAGCCATCATCACGATGGAAACGTGGCCTCTTCTGCCAACAGAAGTTACCTTTTCTTGCTTCCCTAAGTGAGAAGGCAGCTTCGTTTCTTCTTTCCCTGCAGAGGAAGTACCTGAAGCACCAGGCCTTTGAAAATGAGGTGAACGGCCGAGCTGAGCAAGTAGAAGGACTCATCAACTTGGGGAACTCTCTGATTGTGCAAAGGGCATGCGAAGGCAATGAGGAGACCATGAAGGTAGGGGTTCTGCCCAGCATGGGTTTTGGGTTATAGAGTCACACGAAGATAATTTTTTTTTTACTTTTTTATTGTTTCCATGTGTAGAGATATGGAATATGTTTTCTGCTTAGTGGCCTTTCCTCTGATTGTAGCATAAGGAAGGAGGAAAACGGTGATGCTGGGACCTGATTGCTCCTACCACACCTAGTACCTGAAACTCCAAGAAAGCTTTAGACTTAATTACTAAGCATCATCATACTCGCTTTACATTATATATCCCGACTGCTAAGAGTCATTGCCATTCAGGCATCAGTCCCTGTAAGCAGTACAGCACCCTTTCTTCAAACTTCTCACACCTTCTGTTCTTTTCCCCAGATTAAGCATACTGGTTTAACACATGATATTCAGCCCAGCTAGTATGACTCAGTGGTTGAGCATCAACCCATGAACCAAGAAGGTCACAGTTCCATTCTTCGTCAGGCACATGACTGGGTTGCAGACTCGATCCTCAGTAGGAGGCAGCAAATTGAAGAATTTCTCTCATCATTGATGTTTCTGTTTCTCTCTCCCTTCCTTTCTATGAAATAAATAAAAACCTATGATATTCAAGTATTGGAAAATTTTGGTTAGTCCCTACCTTCATAGCCTTCCTATATTATCCATTCAAGTTGTTATTGGACCCAGGATTCTAAAGGTCATAATGACCTTCTCAATTTCTCTGGGTTAGGGTCAACTGGAAGAGCTGGAGAAACACTGGGACTACCTGCTTGAGAGAACGATTGACAAAGGGCAGAAGCTCAATGAGGCTAGTCGCCAACAGAGATTCAACACAGGCATCCGGGATTTTGAGTTCTGGCTCTCAGAGGTAATTGCACCTGGAGTGGAGGTGGAGTTGGGGGGGAGGGGTATGGGAGTTTAAGAAATGCTTATTAAATAATCAGATTTATGTGTGAATAACCTCCTTTACTCTTCTTGGGGAAAGTCTGGGGACACGGTTGCCAATCTTGTTCCTTCTAAAGGTGGTTTTAACTGGCAGCTTTCTTGCTTATTCTTCTGTTCCCAGGCAGAGACACTGCTGGCCATGAAAGATCAGGCCAGGGATTTGGCTTCTGCGGGAAACCTGCTCAAGAAGCACCAGCTGTTGGAAACAGAGATGTTGGCCCGGAATGTAAGTAGTGTTGGAATCCACTCCTCTGGGACTTGCAGTCCAAGAATGAAAATGTTTCCCATCATAGGAGGCCATTTGAGAATATTATCTTGCAAAACTAACCTTAATGTTCTCGGCCCCCTAGTCATTATCATTAAGTCATATCCATGGGCTGCAAAGAGAGGTTGCAACAGGTTTTTTTTGTAATTATTATTATTATTTATTTTTTACTGTTGACACTGTTACAAATGTCTCATTTCCCTCTTTCTGTCTCCCTCCACCCAACCCTCGCTCCCCACCCCTAGACCTCTGCCACATTAATGTCAGTGTATGGCCTGGGCATATATGCTACATGGTCTTTGGATAATCTCTTTCAGTCCTCACCACTCCCCTCCCCTCTAAGATCTGTCAGTCTGTTCCATGTACCACTCCCCTCCCCTCTAAGATCTGTCAGTCTGTTCCATGTACCTATGCTTATGGCCCTATTTTGTTTGTCAGTTTATTTTGCGCATTATATTCTCCATTATAAGTGAGACACTATGATATTTGTCATTCTCTGACTACCTTATTTCACTTCACACAATAATCTCCAAGTCCATCCATATATCTGTGTGTGTGTGTGTGTGTGTGTGTGTGTGTGTGTGTGTGTGTGTTGGTTTCAGAGAGGAAGGGAGAAGGAGAGAAAGACAGAAACATCAATGAGAAAGAATCATTGATTGGCTGCCTCCTACATGCCCCTTACTGGGGATCGAGCCTGCTACCCAGCTTAACGCCTGTACTGTGCTAGTCACTGAACACACTTGGGTTTTCTAGGATGCACTGAAGGACCTGAATGAGTTGGCTGCTGAACTGCTCTCCAGCGGGACTTTCAATGCTGACCACATTGTGGAGAAAAGAGACAGTGTCAACAAGCGCTTCCTGGACGTCCAGAACCTAGCAGCCGCACACCATGAGAAACTGAAAGAGACCTATGCTTTGTTCCAGTTCTTCCAGGACCTGGATGATGAGGAGGCCTGGATAGAGTATGTACTGCCAACATACATTGCGTTGGTAATTCAAGAGAGTAGAAAACCCACACAACACGTTTCTATTTGATGCTGAAATGAAATATGTAATGTTTCGCACAGTTGGTTTTACTTCTGATTCATGTCTGCCTTCGCTTAAAGTTAACACTTACTTTCTTTTCCCAAACTCCCTCGCTGTATACATGCGGAGGAGACAAGAAAAGAGCGAGTGGGGAATAGTTCACATGTAGTCTGCGAACAAAGTTAAGAAACCATAGCTCTAGATAGTTCTTAGAATGTGTAATGCTCCTTCGGAATGAGATAGCTGGACATTTACAACTTACCCAGCTGATGAGATCACTGTCTTTCTTTTTTCTGTATCCTCTGTAACTAATTTGGTACTAAACTGGACACTGGGCAGGGAATGTTACACATTACCTACCATGGTTTTATTACTAATTAATTCTACCTTTGTTGCAAAAACATACAATTGGCAAGAATCCTGTGTGTGTGTGTGTGTGTGTGTGTGTGTGTGTGTGTTGGTCTCAGAGAGGAAGGGAGAAGGAGAGAAAGACAGAAACATCAATGATGATGAGAGAGAATCATGGATTGGCTGCCTCCAAGCTGCCCCTTACTGGGGTATGTGGGGTATAATATTGGAAGCAACAAATAAACAAATAAGTATAACAAACAAACAGAACTCATAGATAAATACAATAGCATGTGGTTACGAGGGAAGGGGATGGGAGTGGAAGGGTAAAGGAAGTGAAATATATGATGAGGGAAGAAGATTGACTGGGTGGGGAAGACACAGTGCAATGTACGGATCATTCATCATAGAATTGTACACTTGAAACTTACATAATTTTATTAACCAATGTCACCTCAATAAATTTAATTAAATTTTTAAAATAAGACAAAAAACAAAATTTTTATACTTATTTGGAAAAATAAGATTAGGAATATATTAGCAAATCAAATTATTCGATTTATTTTCTGTTTAACCCACCTCATCACATTTGTCTTCAACACATCTGCTGATTCTTCATAGTAATCAATGAATTAGAGAAAAACATCGTGCACAGAGCAACAAGCAGGGCCTTTTAGAAACGCTTTTAGAAACAGTGAGATAACATAATCTTGTCTTTGTAGTCTTTTACTGTGCTTCATAGTGATATTCAAATATTTTACACTCAGAACCATTTCTGCCATTATTTCTAGAATATCAGCTCTTTATAACTCATTCTAACTAAATGTATTGGTAGATAAAAATGGCAAATGCCATGAAGTCCTATATGTATATATGTTTGTGGGTGGGTGTGTGCATATAATTTTCACTTTTACTGAAAGAGGGACACTAGTTACATTCTTGAGCAAAGAAGGGAAGATGCGCCATGAGATGGGCAGGGACCTAAGGGAAGGCTGGTGCTGCTGCCCAGCTGGTGGAGGCCAGTTGTTATCTTAACTGCACTAGCTAAGTCAGAAATTTTGCTGAAAGCCTTTGGTACTAATTATCTTTGGATTACTGACTCCAGAGCGTTATTAGCACCTCACCCCCAGCCACACACACACTCAGAAAACTGTTACTCTAGGACCGTAGTCGGCAAACTGCGGCTCTCGAGCCACATGCGGCTCTTTGGCTCCTTGAGGGTGGCTCTTCCACAAAAATACCACGGCCTGGGCAAGTCTATTTTGAAGAAGTGGCGTTAGAAGTTTATGTTTAAAAAAATGGGCTCTCAAAAGAAATTTCAATCGTTGTACTGTTGATATTTGGCTTTGTTGACTAATGAGTTTGCCGGCCACTGCTCTAGGATGACCTCAGAAGCCTAAACTGTGTTCTTCCTTTGCAGAGAGAAGTTGGTTCGAGTGCGCTCCCAGGACCAGGGCAGGGATCTGCAGGGGGTTCAGAACTTGCTGAAGAAGCACAGACGCCTGGAGGGGGAGCTGATGGCACATGAGCCTGCCATCCAGGTAGGAACAGTGGAGTCTGAGGCCTGGGAAGGCAGAGATAATCTCATCATAGGCGCTCCCTTTGGGATAACTGGGATGGTTCTGTAAAATGCGAAGGTGACATGCCATGGTCACTTAGTCATGACATTCAGAAGTGTTCTTTCCTCCTCCACATTTGTACCCTGTGACGAGAAGAATCCTGCACAGGGACTCGTGCTCCTCTTTGGAAGGGGCACTTGAACGTGCCAGGGCACAGGTGTTGATAATTAAGACACAGGCTGGGACATTCAGAGAAGCTGTGCTTGAGCCGAGCCGTATGGAAAAAAGACAACTCTGGTTCTGGCTTGACAGCAGGGTCACCCTGTGAGGGTGACTAATCCATACGTCAGGTCACGGAGTGCATGGCCTGGTACACGTGTGACCGCTCAAATACTTGGGTAACATGAACATGGTCTATTACTGCAGCTTTCTTCGTCCTCCCAGGATGTTAAGACCACCCCAAGTGCCATGAAGTTAAGAAATAATCTACCTAGACACTTAGCCTAGGAACTGTGCCTAAATCAGAAGAGGTATATGAGGTGAGGCAACAAGGAGGGTTTTTTGTTGTTGTTTTTTCTCAGAATGTGCTGGGCATGGCGGAGGGGCTGGGAGACAAGGCGGAGGTGGGGCGAGAGGAGATCCAGGAGCGGCTGGCGCAGTTTGTCCAGCACTGGGAGCAGCTCCAGGAGCTGGCCAAGGCGCGGTGAGTGGGGGACGGAGGCCAGCTCTCCGCCTGGGTGGCCAGTATTGGCCCGGTGTTGGGGAGGACACCCACTTGCTGGCTTAGCATTTCTCGCCCGCCACCCATCTCTCTGTCTTCTAAGTCCCTCCTCAGGCGCAGTCTTCCATAAAACATCCCCCCTTCGCCTCAGGCAGGAGTGATGCTGCCTCTGTGCATATGGACCTCTACTCCTGTATGTACTCACAACCATCTTACATCATTGATGCTCTTTGCACAAGGCTATTTGCCACGTCTGTTTATATGTTGCCCCAGTACAGCTAGTAGTGAGAGAAATGTGTTTTTTTTAATATACTTTTATGATTTCTTTACAGAGAGGAAGGGAGAGAGATAGTGAGTTAGAAACATCGATGAGCTGCCTCCTGCACGCCCCCCACTGGGGATGTGCCTGCGATCAAGGTACATGCCCTTGACCTGAATCAAACCAGGGACCCTTCAGTCTGCAGGCCGATGCTCTATCCACTGAGCCAAACTGGTCAGGGCGAGAAAGAAATGCTTTTTTTCTCCCTTGTAGCCATATAGCCATTTAGAATCACATAGTCATGTAGCCAAACAAAATAACTCCCGCTATAATTTCATGTCTGTTAGCATAGGAAGACATTTCTTTCTGGGGAATAAAAGCACTTCAGATGAACGGCTGTGCTTTGACTCACTGCCATTATCCTCCAACTCCAAAGTCTTAGCACTTTTGTTTGGACAAGATTTTCTTTCCCCAACAAACATTCCTGGAGAGCAGATGATCCACAAAACGGAACTTGTGGGTCAAGGGTCTCCCCCTTTTCAGAGGAGATCGCCACAGCTGACTAGTGAACACGTGCTCCATTCTTTTGTGGCCCAGTTCAACGGTGGCTGCCTCGTGGGGTTGTGCTTTTTGGCTCTATTACCATGCTTGCTGGTTTTCTCTTATTCTTACTGGGGCTTACTGGCCTGTCGTAGAGGTCTTCAGTTGGAAGAGTCCCTAGAATACTTGCAGTTTATGGAGAATGCTGAGGAAGAAGAAGCTTGGATCAATGAAAAGGAAGCAATGGTTGCCCGAGGAGATTCTGGAGACACATTGGCTGCTACTCAGGTGAGCAATAGGCTGAACGAATCCATTTTCTTCTCTTTAAGATGAATCTCTTCCTCAATTCTCAGTGTTCACCTTAAAATTAGACTCTCCCTCCTGGTAGGGAAAAACAAATTTAACATCAGCCCTTAATATAGGATGTTCTTTTTTTTTTAATATATATTTTTATTGATTTTTTACAGAGGAAGAGAGAGGGATAGAGAGTTAGAAACATCAATGAGAGAGAATCATCGATCAGCTGCCTCTTGCTCGCCCCCTGCTGGGGACATGCCCGCAACCAAGGTACATGCCCTTGACGGGAATCGAACCCGGGACCTTTCAGTCCGCAGACCGACGCTCTACCACTGAGCCAAACCGGTTTCGGCAAGGATGTTCTTGATATTTAATATTTTCCTGGTAAATGCAATGTTGCTTAGAAATGTTTAAATTTCAATATGGAGAAATCCTTGACCAACACTCTTATTCTAAACTCCAGAAAACTGTAAGGTCACATGGTGAGATAGACTCAATATCACTTATATACCTTTGACCCTTTTTCTGGTAAGTTTGCCCCTTTTTGGCAAGTGAAGAATTTGTGAAGCAGAATGTGGGTGGGGTATGTTGTCCAGATGTGTTGATTCTCACCGACTTAATTATGCAGAGTTTGCTGAAGAAGCATGAAGCCTTGGATAATGACTTTGCTGTCCACGAGGCCCGGGTGCAAGATGTGTGTGCTCAGGGGGAAGACATCTTGAGTAAGGTGAGAAACGCCAGGAATTCCCGGTCAAACTTTCATTTTCAAAAGGGATTGGCCCAAATATAGACTCATGAGCAGTGCTGAAATCAGACATAGAATTTCAATAATCTCTTTTTAACATCTAACAAACATATATTTATTTTTAGTGTCTAGGGATGCACTGTCCAATATGGCAGCTACTAGCCACAGTGGCCAGTTAGAAGTGATGTGCTGGTGATTCCTTAACAACCAGCTACTGCTCCCCAAAACATAAATGCCACAACTGATTATTTTTGGGGAATAAATTTTCCCATGGTGGCCCAATTGAATCCAACTCTTTAAGCTGCCATTTTTCTTGTTGTTGTTGTTATTAGCCAATAGTTATTTAATTTCTGTTTTCTGAAAACCCTTTTTTCAGGCTCTTATAAATACACCTTTCAGATTCTTTAAATTAGTTTTTGACACACTTACTTTTATCCTCTGCACAACATGGCATTTATGCAGTTTTTATAAATGACTTGCTTTGGTCATAGAAAATTTGTAAGAATAGGAAAAACTTTCTTGTAAGCCTCTAGGACACATGTGTCAAACACAAGGCCCGCGGGCCAAATCCAGCCCGCCAGGCCTTGCAATGTGGCCCGCACCGCGCTGTCATCACTGCACTCTGCTGTCAGTTTATGACATTGTCAGTTTATGACTGTTCAGTAAACCATTCGGCCCGCGATTTAGGCTGGATTTTAGATTTTGGCCCCTTCTCTGATTGAGTTCGACACCCCTACTCTAGGAGGAGGACCAGTTGGAAATTTATCTGTAACTTGAGTGTCATTCTTTAGTTTAAGTGCTTGTTTTTACAAAGCCTCACTGGTCTAAGTGCTACACAAAGAACCCTAAACAGAGATGACTTCATACTTCTTAGAATCTAGATGCTTACACCCACTCAGAAGATCACAGTTTCGTGAACAAGCATGAGAAGGTCATCCCAGTGCTGGGGCAGAAATAACCATCGGGACATAAAGAAATCACAGAATAAATTCACTACCCCTAGAGGAAAGTCGTTAAATACTTTTGAAAGAGGGAGGGGAGAGATTTTTCACAATCCCAAAGAATTCAGATTTTTGGCCTCTGCCTCCTTTCACTGTCGGCGTTGCAGGAGGAAAGTCGGCACAAGGAGAAGATTTCCGCCAAGATAGAGGCTTTGAAAGCAAAGACACCGTCTCTGGCCCGGGCGATCGCTTCCTGGAAGCTGCAGTTGGAGGATGACCATGCTTTTCAGGAGTTCAACTGGAAGGCTGACGTGGTGGAGGCCTGGATAGGTTCGACGGGGGAAGGCCAGGGTGCTGGGCTGGAGAAATGCTGATACGTTCTCTCATACTATGGTTCCTGGGGCTTTCTCACGTACCTTGTGAAGAGAGGTGTTCCCTCCATCACCCATTCCTGTCCTTCTGGGACGCATTACAATGACACTCACATGTGCTCACACACACACACACACACATGCTGAAGTATCAGAAAACATCTTTTTGATAATTGGCGATTCCACATGTGATATTCAGAAAGATAGGGCTGTGGCCAAAACTTCTAGGGAATAAATGTGTGTTTGACTTAATTAAAATTTATGTCTAATATGGAAGTTTTGTGTCCTATGAAACACCCGGGCGTTCCCTTGGGGCTAGCTTTGTTTCTGCCACTTTGTCCTGAATAAGCCTATGAAACAATCCATTTGCCCCCAATTTAATGTTTACTCACAGCCTAAGGAATCGCCGACTCGTAGAGTTAGGAGGCTCTCTTGTGAACTGTAGGACATATTCCTGTTCTCTTTATCAAGTCTGATCCGAGGTCGACTGTCTTTCTCAACCTATTCATGATCTTTGCCCTTTAGCTGAGAAGGAAAGAAGCCTGAAGATCAATGGCAATGGTGCAGACCTCACTGCCTTCCTCACGCTCCTGGCAAAGCAGGTGAGAGCAGGGTTGTCTTGGTAATAGATGCCCGTGAGGGCCAAGACCATATCGCACAGACAGAAGCTGAACACAGAGTTATCCACTGCTAGGTTGTGTGGTTTGATTATCTGTAGGACCTGTAATATTGTTCCTTTTATTCTTCCCGATATTGATCATTTGCTAGTTTTTCCTCCCTTTTTGCCTCTCCCTGCCCACTTTCTCTAATTAATTTTGCAACAGATATTTACCATTTTTATTAGAGAATCAGCATTTGGCTTTTTAATTTTTTCTGTTCTATCTTTATATTATATCCCATTCATAACTTTTTATATCTTTACATTTTTACCATTTTCTTTAACTTTCTTCCTGATTACTTGATTTAAAAAATTTTTAGATAGATTTTGAGATTTCAAATATTTAGCTATTGTTTTATAATATGTTAATTTAAGGATATAAATTTCTAAGTAAAGCTTAACTACATCTCAGAAGTTTTATGTTTTTGTTATTCACTTAAATATGTTCTATCTAACTCAATTTCTTATTTGACCCACTAATTATTCTGTTTAATGAATAGTTTTTGTACAATTGAAAGAATGTGTATTTTTTCAGTGGTGTTAATCATGTTGTTTAAATACTTATTACCTATAATAATAAAAGTGTAATGTGCTAATTAGACGGGACAGCCAAACAACCTTCTGGACGTCCTTCTGAATGAAGCCTGGGCTGTGGTGTGGCTGCATGGGCTGAGGCAGCTGCTGTGGCTGCAAGGGCCAAGCCCCTTGCATGGATTTCATGCATTGGGCCTCTAGTTTTTATATATTTTGAGGCTAGGTTAAAAGTTGTGTTGACATTTAGAAAAATTTAATCATCTTGATGAATTGACACTTTTAATTATGAAATGGGCATCTTTCTAATAACATTTCTTAATTTAGAGTCTTTTACACATACTAGAATAATACACCAATTTCTTTTTTGTTTGTTTATAATATATATCTGTTTTCATCTTCTGTTGTTGTTTTTTATGTTTCCATGTCTTTATATTTACTAGGGGCCCGATGCACAAAAGGGGTCTTGGCCACAGCCCCACCCACCACTGCTGCAACCAGGGGCCTCTGCCACCTCTGCCGCAGCCCCCACCCACTGTAGCTTTGTCCAGGAGGAAGGATGTCCAGAAGGACATTCGGTCTAATTAGCATATTACCCTTTTATTATTATAGATTTTATTTTTCTTGTTGATACATTTATAGACTGCAAAATGATTATCACCATAGAATTACACAATACTTTCATTCTGTCATATAATTACCGTTTGTGTTTAATAAGAAAATTTAATATTTACTCTCTTAACAACTTTCAAATATATAAGTATATAATACAATATTATTTGCCAAAATAACCTTGCTGTATATTAGATCCCAGAACTTGTTAAAAGGAAGTTTATACCCATTGTATCCCGCCCCAGCCCCCAGTTCTTGATAACCACTATTTGAGATTCACATATAAATGCATCATACAGTGTTTGTCTTTCTCTGACTTAATTTCACTTAGCACAATGCTCTTAAATTTCATCCAAGTTGTTGCAAATGGCAGGGTATCCTTCTTTATCACGACTAAATAATATTCCATTGTATGTATGTATGTATGTATGTATGTATCTATATATATATATACCTCTCTATCATCTTTTTCTTTTTTTAATCCTCACCTGAGATATGTTTTATTGATTTAAAGAGAGGAAGGGAAAGAGAGAGAAAGAGAGAGAGAGAGAGAGAGAGAGAGAGAGAGAGAGAGAGAGAGAAACATTGATGTGAGAGAAACTTCAATTGGTTGATGGCCCTACATGCTCTGACTAGGAATTGAACCACACAACCTAAGTATGAGCCCTGACCAGGAATTGAACCCAAAACCTTACTAATGTATGGGACAATGCTCCAACCACCTGTGCCACCTAGCCTGGGCTACATTGCATCTTCTTTGCCTGCTTATCTGTTGCTGAACACTTAGGTTGTTTCTGTACCTCAGCTATTGTGAATAATGCTGCAGTGAACATAGAAATGCAGAGTGCCTTTATATTTTCTAAAATTTTATAGATATTATATAATGAGTATGGCTTTGCCAAACTAATTTGGTCATTTTGTTGGAATAGTGAGATCATTTACATTTAAACTAATTCATTGGTAAGTTTTTATTTAAACTGTAATCTAACATCTCCCATTCCCCATCCAACCCTTACTTTTTAGCTAGGGATTAAATTGCTTCAAAGCAATCTTTTAGTTTTATCTATCTATCTATCTATCTATCTATCTATCTATCTATCTGTCTATCACTTATTTATCTGAGGACTAGTCCCTTTTCAGTTTGCTTTTACACCTGGGACCTTGCAGGGGTTTCAACTAATCTCTTCCGCTGGGGCTGCTCATGCTAACTGTGTCCTGAAACCAGCACTCTGTGATTTCAGAGAACTGTCTGTGGCATTTAGATCCACGGCTGCTGTTTTCCGCTTGGCTTCTAGGACTTGTGTCCTACACAGTTTAGGGCTCTGTAAAGGTCCTGAGGAAAGGACAGTGGGAACAGTGAACTTGCTTTTCTGCAGTTCCCCCTTCATGGGCCCTCACACTCTGGCTGCCCCAGTTCCCAGAACTCCAGTTTTTGTCTTTTTAGCCCCATTTGAAGCTCTCATCAG
The DNA here is from genome assembly GCF_964339955.1 of Pipistrellus hanaki. Taxonomy (NCBI): domain Eukaryota; kingdom Metazoa; phylum Chordata; class Mammalia; order Chiroptera; family Vespertilionidae; genus Pipistrellus; species Pipistrellus hanaki. The sequence continues at coordinate 34,996,622 of NC_140520.1, forward strand.
CTGCTTTCCCCTCTTCCCCTGTTCAGTGTGTACTTCAAAAGCAAAAGTAACAGAGACTATTACTCTTACTCTACTACCAATCCCTCCTCTCCAGGATTTTAATTCTTGAATTTCAAACAGCGGTTAAAGCTGTCCTCAGAGAGATAATTGGTCCAATACAAGCTACTCAATTAAAGCTGAAAGTGGAACATCCCTAACTTTGTGATTCTCCCAATACCTCCCAAAAATATCATTTGTGTAATATAGCATCTGTAGGTCTTCTTAAAATTCCCATTCTTCCAAGATCTCCAGTAGTGCACTGCTGGTAACTAGAATGCAAAATCTAAGAAGTGATTCAAAAGATCTCATTTCAAAACATACACCGGAATGTAGCCACAATCCCAATCCCAAATGTTTACTTGAGTCTCTAAGTCATATTTCCTTTTCCTTGGCCATCATTCTAACTCTGTTCTAGTCCTTATCTTGTTCATAATAAAAACATGGTGGACCCCGGGTGTAAATGACCCCTCGGAATCGGCATTCGTTCTCTGCTCACTGCTTCCCTCCGGTTTCCCAGGACACACTGGATGCCAGTGTGCAGAGCTTTCAGCAGGAGAGGCTGGGCCAGATAACGGACCTGAAGGACCAGCTGGTGGCCGCTCAGCACAGCCAGTCCAGAGCCATCGAGGAGCGCCACGCGGCCCTGCTGAGGCGCTGGGAGCAGCTGCTAGAAGCCTGCGCGGCCCACAGGCAGAAGCTGCTGGAGAAGCAGCTGCCCCTGCAGAAGGTAAAGGCTGAAAAATGCGGAGGCATGATCAGACCCGGATTCTATATTAGCCACGGAATCTGGAAACAAATAGTGGAAACCCTGTTTGGATATATTTGAGTGCGTACTTTGGAAAGGACCAGAAAGACGTTCTTATTGAGCAAAAAAGACTTTAGATTGCTAGGGAGGTTTTTTTTAGACTTTTATCAGTTACCCAGCTGACCTGAGATGAAAGCTTGGCACAGGAAATAGAAGCGGTAGGTGGCACAGCAGGGTGAGCGATCTTACTGTATAACAGACCTACAACTGCTTTTCTCCAGCTCAAATGAAATAGCTAAACAAGTAAAGATTGCGTTTTTCCATGTCACTTATCATCTCTGAACCTTGATTTTTCCACTTATGAAATAGGATAATATTACCACCATCTCTGGCTGGTCTCTGTTATTACTATTAAAAAGGATAATGGATCTGAAAATTTCAGTATAAACCACTAAGCTCTATATGGATATGTGATTAAAATGTCCTTTCTAATTGGTTGCTAATGTATTAGATGTTGATAATAAAAAATCAATAATGAAAGGAAGTTGGATGATCAGTAAATGACTGACCACTCCTACCCCATAAGTATTATACCATATAAGGTAGGGAGTTCAGGAAATTGAAAAACAAACATACAAATAAAAATCAGTCAGTTTTAAAAAAAAAACAGACTGGACCCTTAGTTAATTTTTACTCTATTGAAAGACATGAGACCTAATTTTAATGAAAAAATAAATCAATTAATGGAATATATCTATATCTTATCTCTATATATAGAGAGAGATAAGATATTTATATATGGAGAGAGATATGAAAGATATTTCACAATCTGATTCCATTATTTTACTTTCTGATTATAAAATATTTTTAAAATATTCAGTTGATCCATACTACTTTGAAAATAATAAGAAGTACTTTATAGATTTTTATATTCTTCATATGAGTTTTCTCTGTGTTGGTCTATTTTAACATATAGATTGCAGAAATCAGTACCGGAAAGATATAATAGTGCTCAATCTCTTTAATGCCTATGTTTTGGGATGAAAACGAATTTGCATAACAAATTTCCATGGAAGAACTGTCTGCTGACCTCAAATCTATGATGATTTTAAATTTAAAATATGTTTGATGACATGCTGTTTGGAACAATCCATGTTCCATGCTCTCATTAGGAAGTTCAATCATTCAGAACATACAGATAACTCCGGAGAGTATTATAGGAATAGGGATAAAGGCTAGAGTCCAGGAAAGGGATTTAAACAGGAACTGCAAGCATGAGATGAGCCCTGAACAAGTTTTAGAAGGATGATAGGAAAAGAACTCAGTCTTCAAAGAGACTTTAGAGAAGTATCGTCTATAGGCGATCAGAAGAAAGAGGAAGTGGATAAAGGATAGGATATATTTGCCTATCCATGAATGATTCATTCATTTAATCATTCATTTAACATTTAGTTTTGCATGTCTACTATGTGCCAAATAGAATTGAAACAGATTTCAGGATAAGAAATCATAAAATCTTCTCATTGAAAACAACCTTTGTCACTCTTGGAATCTTAGAGCTAAAAATGTCTCTAGAAATCATTGAACTTGCTCATTTGCAGACGGTAGAAAACTTGACCAATTTCACAATGAGATGCCAGGATCAGGACTTGTATTTCTAACTCACCTGTCTATCTATCCAATTGTGTGGTTCCCGTTGGCTTCAATTCTGATCGTTTAAAGTGTTTGCCCTGAAAATATTGAAGACAATTACTTTTTTATTTTTTATTTGAAGTCTTCTTTTCTCTCCTCCTTTTCTCTTCTCTTTCTATTGGGAAAGATGAGTGTCTTTTCTCTCTCTCTCTCTCTCTGTAGGCTGAGGAGCTATTCATGGAATTTGCCCACAAGGCTTCAGCTTTCAACCACTGGTGTGAGAACGCTGAGGAGGACCTGTCAGAAAGTGTGCACTGCGTCTCCCTGAATGAGATCCGCCAGCTCCAGAAGAACCACGAGGCTTTCCTGGCCTCCTTGGCCAAGGCCCAGGAAGATCTGAACCATCTGCGAGAGCTAGACCAGCAGATTAAGTCCTTAAATGTGCCCTCTAGCCCATACACCTGGTTGACCATGGAGGTGCTAGAAAGGATGTGGAACCACCTACCTGACATCATCAAGGTAGACTGAGGCACAGCAGGGACTTCCTTTGGCTATAGTGATCATCACAAGTATCCAAGTTGGGGGACTTTTGAGAAAGAAAGGAACATGTTTAGTTGGGAAAGCAGTCTTACATTGGATAGTCTAAGACACATGTGTCAAACACAAGGCCCGCGGGCCAAATCCAGCCCGCCAGGCCTTGCAATGTGGCCCGCACCGCGCTGTCATCACTGCACTCCGCTGTCAGTTTATGACATTGTCAGTTTATGACTGTTCAGTAAACCATTCGGCCCGCGATTTAGGCTGGATTTTAGATTTTGGCCCCTTCTCTGATTGAGTTTGACACCCCTAGCTCTAAGAGATACTTGAAAATATGTTCACAATAAGCAGAGCCCAGTGACTTAGTTTGGACAGCTTTAAGCTCCAGGGTGTTGAGCCGTGATGTAAGGCGGCAAACACAAGCTCTAGGACATGACTCTGAAGATGAGTTATAGAAAGTTCACAAAGCTTGCAGATATCTTTAAAGTCTCTATATGCCTTCATCCAACGCATTCTCTATTTTATACAGACCTCCAAAAGTGCCCTTTAAATGTGTTGGCATTTAACTTTTGTCTGTCTATCATGATGTTCATTATAGAAGCTATGGAAAATATTTAAAAGTTTAACAAAGAAAAATTTTACCATAAAATCGCCAATTTTAGATGGCAACTCTTATAACTACCTTTCCCTTTAAGGCTGTTTTTATGTTCATTTAAATGAAATTTCACCTGGAAAAAAATAAGCAGAAAGATTTGCCTATTATTTTTACTGAGTTTTGCCTTTGAAACATCTGTAAATACTTATGGGAAGTGACATGAGTTTTCCTCATCTTTCCGAGATGAGAAGAGGTAGGCCGGAAGCAGTATGAGCACATAGGCACATGCCTCCGGAATATAAATTTGGGAGAGTTGAGGTATGTCTGAGCTTGGGAACCAATTATTTTACTGCAAAGAAAGGTTTTCAATGTGCAATTCGCTGTCTGTGATTTGGATTTCTAGGAACGGGAGCAAGAGCTGCAAAAGGAAGAGGAAAGACAGGTCAAGAACTTTGAGATGTGCCAGGAGTTTGAACAGAATGCCAGTGCCTTCCTTCAGTGGATCCTAGAAACCAGGTGCTATGTTACCTCGAAAGTTATGGTCCTTATGCCACACACTCCATTTCCCATAAGGATAAAGTTCATAAAGGAGCGGAGTGGGAGGGACTCCTACAGCATTTATGCTGCCCTAAATTACCACGTGCTTTCTATTGGTAATTGGTTACTTTCTGAATCAATCCTTACAAAACCGAAAAATGAGAAGTTCAGCCTTCTACTCATTGTGAACCCTTCAATATTCTCTTCTTGATACTCTCAATTTTTTTTCTGTTGCCTATCATTACAGTTCAAAAATAATAACAGTTCTTTTTTATTTGAAATTTTTAATGTTGACATTATCTTTGCACTTTACAAAGTACTTCTCTGTCCATTAACTCACTAAACTTTTAGAGTGCCCTGGAAAAGTATACAGAGAAGACCTTGTTACCTCTGAGGGAAAGAAGTTTAGTAGATGCATTGATGGGCTCACGGCCACCGGTGTATTTACTGACATAGCAGGAGTAGAGCACATTGTAAACATCTCGTATGAAGCTCATCTGTGGCCTGAGTAAAGCAGTGATGGGAGTCAAGTGAGACAGTATATGCTAAGTGCTTTGATGGAATCCAAAGTGTTCTGTATGTGAAAATAACATTTGTCGCATCTTCTGGGCAAATGACCTTGAAAAGGAGGAGGTGTAATACACATTAGGCCGAAGCCGGTTTGGCTCAGTGGTAGAGCGTCGGTCTGCGGACTGGAGGGTCCCAGGTTTGATTCCGGTTAAGGGCATGTGCATTGGTTGCGGGCACATCCTCAGCTGGTCGATGTTTTTCTCTCATCGATGTTTCTAGCTATCTCTCTCCCTTCCTCTCTGTAAAAAATCAATTAAAAAAAAAAGAAGGTGTAATACATATTAGAATAAATGCTCTAAGTTGGTAGACTGTATTCAGTAACTGGGTCAGATTTGTGGAATTTTGAGAGTTAAAGAATTGGTTTAGACCAGTGGTCGGCAAACTCATTAGTCAACAGAGCAGCAAACCGTGGCTCCCGAGCTGCAGGTTGCCAACCACTGGTTTAGACAATCTACACACCACTGGCAAGGATAAATCACACAATTAACAAAGGAAAATCAGTCTCCTTGCAAAAAAAAGCAAAAAAAAAAAAAAAAAAACACCCGAGAGAAGGCATAAGCAATATAGCTCTTCCTTTGGTTTTGGTCCCTCCTCGTCTGGCATCATGTGCCCCACACTGAGCATATCACATGATCACCTGTGCTTGCTCTACTACAGCAAGTAGCTGCATGGAAGGCTGTTAGCTTCTCAGTGTGAAAGAGACTTTGGAAACAGTGGATGGAACATGTTCATATGTTTTTGGCTACAAAAGAACTTAGAATGTTTCATAAGTCTGAAGTAAAAAAGATGTTAAAGTAACCCATATTAACCTATGATTTCCCTTTCTTTCTTCTGATTCCTGTTCCGGACCTCCATGTCCAGGGCTTATTTTCTGGATGGGTCAGTATTTTATGTTACCATGTTTGTTTTGTTCTAGCATTCGGGAATGATTAAACAAGGAGACCTTAGTACTGGGGCATCTCATCTCATCTCAATCTGATGATGCCCAAATGAAAATGTGGGGTGAGAAAGAGAAGCATAGTATATATTATTCTGGCTCAATTCCCCGTTAGGTGGAGTCTTGCTTATATTAAATTAAGAGTGTGTTTGAGAATAAGAACGAGGCGAAAGACCTGGAACCCCTCTCGGAGGCAGAGAAGAACTAGAAGGGGCCTAAGTTCCTTCTCATATGTCTGGCAAGGTTGCCAATAAGCAGAGGGGTTGGTTTCATGAAAATTTGGTGTTGGGTACATTTATTTTCGGGAGGCCAAGTAACTTGGAAGAAGTAGCAGTAGAGAAATGTAGGAGCTCTGAGTTTGTCTGTCTTTGTGAAATATGGACCTCTGATATTAAAAGTAATTTTTTTATCTGATTCTTAACTAGGTCTTTGCTCAAAGAAACAGGAACTCTGGAATCCCAATTGGAAGCAAATAAAGTAAGTAATGTTTATTCATCAGGTCAAGATATTGCCAGCATTACAAGGAGTGCAAGAAAAACTACTTAAAGGAAACTCTTAAATAAACAGTTTTATGCAAATTCCCTGGCCTGAAAGTTAAGAGTCTAAGGCTCTGGTGCCAACTTTGCCAAAATGTTATTCTAACCATTGGCCACCACTTTGTGGACATCAGTTTGCTGCACTCTCTAAACTGCAATTTCTGTATCTATGTAATAATGTTAATGATATTTCTATTGTAGAGTTACTGTCATTGACTAAGAGGAAAAGTGCAGGCTGCTAGCTTACAACTAGAAACACTGACAATTTTTAAATTTTATAATGACAGTTATTTGATAATGCAGTTGAATCTAGATGAACTCTTAAAAATTGAGTGAAGCTATGGGCTGCAGCTGTGTTTCTTACCCTTATTTTCATTATTGACCCCTCTAGGAGAAAATGTTAACTAGCTACATTTTATTTCTTCCTAATGAGAGAAGTTAAATACTAAAGAATAAGTATTGTCAGATAGGGAGTTCTCGTCAAGAAGGTGAGTACATAATTGGTGTGCTGACCGCCTGCCATGACCACATCAAAATTACAATTAAATTATAGCATGATCAACCTGCAGAACATAATACTAGCTGAACATAAGAGGTATTACTAAGGGTACAAAGAAGAAGCCACCATCCAGACTGATAAGAAGAGGGGAAGAATTAAAGCAGGCTGGATCTACACCCATGTGTGCCAGTTGAAAATCTGGCAGGATATCTCAGCTTCAGAAGTCTCCACTGAGGAACAAAGGGAATCCCAGCATCTACCATGCTCATGGGTTGGAAGAAAGACCATCATTAAAATGTCCACACTACCCAAAGCAATCTACAGATTCAATGCAATTCCTATCAAGATACCAATAGTTTTTCTGAGTAGTTTATTTACCATGGAGGACAGGAATATCCCTGAAAAGAATTGAATGGAAGCAGTTAGAGGAAACCCCAACCCACCCATTTCTGATCTTCCTTCCCCTCCCAAGGTTTGGAGTGGTGCCCCGGGTAAATCTCTGTCTTCTCCTTTTTCAGAGGAAGCAGAAGGAGATCCAGCTGATGAAGCGCCAGCTGACCAAGATTGAGGATCTGGGAGACAACCTCGAAGAGGCTCTGGTTCTGGACATCAAATACAGCACCATTGGGCTGGCACAGCAGTGGGACCAGCTTCATCAGCTTGGGATGCGAATGCAACACAACCTGGAACAACAGATCCAAGCCAAGTACTGGGAACCTAAGGGCAGGGCTAGGGAAGGGTGTGGATGATACTAGTTTTAGGTAGATAACTCCAACGCTAGACTTTGGGGTACTGGTTAAAAGTACTCCTAAAGAACTAGTACACTCACTGTATTCAGAAACAAAATTCTCTTTACTGCCCCACCAAATGATGGTTTCTCTTTATGCTCTTATGCAATTGGAAACAGTGCTCTCATTGTCCTGAAAATACTCATACGGCAATTCTCAAATTCCTTCACCATCTTATGTAATCTCTTCAGAGAGCATTCCTTTTTATAAATTTTTCCCTAAAATGTCTAAAGTGCAAGAAATAGTCAAGATATGGAGCAGAAAAGCAGAATTCATTTTTTTCCCCTAAACAAATTAATTGTCTTAAAGAAGCTTTAGGTCTCCATAGCTTTTTTGGGCAGTATTATTATCTCAATCAGAGATTTCTGTAAGGCGTTTGATAATAAACATTTTGAACTCTGTGAGCCAGGCCCTAGCTGGATAGCTTATTTGGTTAGAGCCCTGTCCCAGAACAATAAGTTTATGGGTTTGATCTCCAGCCAGGACACTTACAAGTATCAACCAATGAATGCACAAATAAGTATCTCTCGCTCTCTCTCAAATCAATTTTAAAAATTAAATTTTGTGAGTCATACAGTCTCAGTTGTAACTACTCAACTCTGCTGTTGTGAAAAGAAACCAGCTATTGATAATCCATAAATGGATGAGCATGAAATTAATACAATAAAATATTATTTATGGACATTTAAATTTAAATTTTATGTATGCTTAATAAAGCATTCTTCTTTTTTGTTATTTCAACCATGTAAAAATATCAAAACTGTGAATAATGCTACAATGAACACAGTTTCACACAATGCAATACACAGATGATGTGTCATAGAATTGTACACTTGAAACTTATTAACCAATTTCAATTTAAAAATATAAAAAACATTCTTAATTCATTGACTGTACAAAAGCAAGTGACAGACTAGATTTGGCCCTAAAGTAGATGACTCAGATAGTGAAATAGTCACTAGAATTTCTATTTCATGTGACTTAGCTTCTGCTTTTCTCTGTTTTGTTTCATGAGGTAATTAAAGTTTTTTTTTCCTTTCAGAGATACTATAGGTGTGAGTGAGGAGACACTGAAGGAATTTAGCACAACCTATAAGTGAGTATCCTATATAATAAAAGGCTAATATGCTAAGTGTCCAGTTGTTCAGTTGGCCATTCAACCAATCAAAGTATAACATGCTAATGATATGCTAAGGCCTCTCAAGTGTTTGCTATGACATGCACTGACCACCAGGAGGTAGATGCTCTGACCAGTAAGTTGCTCCCCCACTGGCCAACCTCCCCCATCCCTCCCTGGCCCCAATCCCTGATTGTGTACTGGTGGGGTCTCTTGGCTTGGCCTGTGCCCTCTTTCAATCCAGGTTGATCCCTTCTTCCCTTCCCCACCCCACCCCCAGTGCACAATTTTCATGGACTAGGCCTCTAGTAACTTTATAATTGCTTTATTCTTTGTTTTTCAGACCATTCAAAATAAATCTCAAATTTTTTCCCTTCAAGGTGGCTTATTAGGATTTTAAATGAAGATCTAGATATGTTATTTAGCTTTAAGTTATAGCTTGTAATATGTCTCTGAAATTCCTAGATTTTAGAAATATCTTTTTTATGTTCAACATTTTATCCTTTTTTTGTCCAACCATTAGGTTTAAAAAAAAAAAGTATAGAAACACAGGCAAGCTGTCCACGCATTTCTTTGATAAGATTGGCCAGCTATGCTGCTTGGCCAGTGTGGCTCAATGGTTGAGCATCATAACCTATGAACCAGGAGGTCACAGTTTGATTCCTTGTCAGGACACATGCCCAGGTTGTAGGCTTGATCCCCTTGGCAGGCAGGAGGCAGCCAATCAATGATTCTCTCTCATCCTTGATGTTCCTATCTCTCTCTCTCTTTTCTTCTACCTTCCTCTGAAATAAATAAAAATATATATTTTTAAAAAGATTATGCCATGTTAATAAAACCCCAGCTGATGCAACAAAATTGTTCTTTTCCATTGTTAATATGCTTCTCTACTGAACTTGATAAAATGTTTTTATTCTATAGACACTTTGATGAGAACTTGACAGGACGTTTGAGTCACAAAGATTTCCGGTCCTGCCTGAGAGGACTCAATTACTACTTGCCCATGGTGGAAGAGGGGGAACCTGAGCCCAAGTTCGAGAAGTTCCTGGATGCCGTCGATCCAGGGAGGTAGGAGGAAGACCAAGGCCAGGATACACCACAGAATGAGGCTTTGTAAGATAAGCACAAAGAGTAAAGTGATCCATAGGGATTAACTCGCCTTGAGCATAGGAATGTGTGGGCCACAATAAATAAACAGTGTTTGGTGCCCTTCTAGGATTAGCTCAGAAGTTCATGGCACTAACTGCAACTCAGGCTCCACTCCTGCAGTTTGATGAATCCCTGCTTTATGTTTGGCATGAATTTCAGTTAGTTCTGAGCATGGAACTTGACAAGAAGAGTCCCTTCCAGTGTATAGTGTCTTAGGAGAGGATCACTAACATGTGGGAGGGGGGTTGTTGTATGCTTGTGAGGGTGACATAGAATCATAGAGGTACCACACTATTGTTAGGGACTAATTCTTTAATACCAAAACCAAAGAAGACCAGAAAGAGAGGTCCTCAAATCAATGTGAAGAGCTTGAGGTACTGGATGGGTCCTGGGGCTGATGGGAAATTCTGAAAGTCAATATAGTGTGTCAGGCCCATATAGAAACGGAGGCTGGAACTTGGGAAATGGTTGTAAGGGGATGAGAACAAGGGTCAAATAGGTCATAGTCTTAGAGACCTGAGTTGGAAAGGCACTTGGAAAATCCAGTTTCCCTCTGTCTCTGTGACACCAAATGGGACTGTTTCTTCTCTGTGTTGAGAAGGCGCAGTTCTTGATCCATTTATCCAACAGGAGGGGCTATGTCTCACTGGAAGAGTATACCTCATTCCTGATTGACAAAGAATCAGAGAACATCAAGACCAGCGATGAAATAGAGAATGCTTTCCAAGCCTTGGCAGAGGGCAAGAACTATATTACCAAAGAGGAGATGAAGCAGGTATGGTTTTAATTGCACCTACCCTCATTGTACTCTCATAACAACCTAGATTTTGCTCATCTCAGGCCTTCTTGCCTATTATCCCCCGCCTCTATGTTTTTCTGTGGATATCATCTGCTTTGATCACCATTTCATGTTGTGATCAAAATGCAGAGTCAACCTCTAATGACGATCAGGGTCAATCCCAAACCTGAAACTTGTTTTCAAGAATGCTTTTTATCCCATTTATTTAATAAGCCAAATTTAGAGGACGGGATAAGAAGCATAGTCAAAGTGACATGGAACTCTTCAAGTACCCGTTGACTTGAAGAGATCGTTGGTTTTATTCATTAGAAAATATGAATTACTGTGAAAGATATGAGATGTGAACAGTGCTGGCTTTTCCTTCTAAAGTTCCTCCACTCCCTGAGTGTAGAGAACATTGGCATCCCAAGGAGCCAGCTATTTTGAATTCTTATGACTGCATCTTTTTCCTATGTTTCAGGCTCTAACACCGGAACAAGTGTCCTTCTGTGCCTCACATATGCAGCAATACGTGGACCCCCGGGGCCGAAGCCACCCTGCTGGCTATGACTACGTTGGCTTCACCAATTCCTTCTTTGGCAACTCTTAAGCGACTCTTACTAGATCATATAAAATCTTGGTTGTGGAGTTATTGGGGAATGAAAGAGGCGAATACAGAGGGAAGATAGTAGTGTGTGTATGTGTGTGTGTGTGTGTGTGTGTGTGTGTGTGTGTTACATTCATTGCGGACCCGAAAGAGAAACAACCTTGGGAGATATAAGGCGTTAGTAGAGTTGGAGAAGAGGAGACCAGGAGCTTATTTTGCATGAAACTAATTAAACCAACTGATGAGCGCCAAGTTCTCTCTTTTCTAAAAGAAAATAAATTAAATGTATTAGGGGGACATTGGTTAATAAAATCATATAAATTTCAAGTATACAATTCTATGAGACATCATTTGTAGATTGCATTGTAAGCCCATCACCCAAAGTAAAACCTTGCATCACCAAACATGGACCCCTTTTACCTTTTACAAATTCCTTCCCACTTCCTTCTGGTAACCACATACTGTTGTCTGTATCCATGAGTTTCTGTTTCGTTTTCAAGTTTGTTTGTTTCTTTTTTTCTGTATCTTCTTAAAATGCATCTTTATTGTTGAAAGTATTACAGATGTGCCCTTTATTCCCCCCATGGACCCCCTCCACCTTGTACTCACTCCTCCCAGGCCTTCACCACACTATTGTCTGTGTCCACGGGCTAAGCATATATTCCCATAAGTTCCCAGGTTAATCTCTCTCCACCTACCCTCCTACCCCACCTTTCTTCTGAGACTCACCAGTTTGTTCCATGCTTCTGTGTCTCTGGATCTATTTTGTTCATCAGTTTATTTTGCTCATTAGATTCCACATATGAGTGAAATAATGTGGCATTTATCTTTTCTCTGACTTATTTCACTTAGCATTATAATCTCCAGGTCCCTCCATGTTGGTGCAAAGGGGTAAGAGATCCTTTTTTTTTTTTTTTTTTTTTTTTTTTTTTTTACAGTATGTAGGATTCCCTGGTGTAAATATACCCCAGCTTTTTCATCCACTCATCTACTGATGGGCACTAGCATTGTTTCCAGGTTTTGGCTATTTAAAGTGTGCCACTGTAAACATAGGGGGCATAAATTTTTTCTGATTGGTGTTTCTGATTTCTTAGTAAATATTCCTAGAAATGGGATCACTGGCCCAAAAGGCAATTCCGTTTTTTATTTTTGTAGGAAATTCTATAATGGTTTTCATAGTGGCTGCACTATGTCTGCATTCCCACCAGCAGTGTACTAGGGTTCCCTTTCTCCACATCTTTGTCAGCACTTGTCATTTGTTGATTTATTGATGGTAGCCATTCTGACAGATGTGAGGTGATACCTCACTGTCATTTTAATTTGCATCTCTTGGATAATTAGTGACTTTGGACATCATTTCATATGTCTCTTGGCCATCTGTATGTCCCCCTTGGAGAAGTATCTATTTAGACCCTTTGCCCATTTTGAAATTGGATTGTTTGTCTTCCTTTTGCTAAGTTGTATGAGTTCCTTATATATTATGGACATAAACCCCTTTCTGATGTATCATTGGCAAATATGTTCTCCTATGCAGTGGGCTCTCTTTTCATTTTGTTTTCTATTTCTTTTGCTGTGCAGAAGCTTTTTATTTTTATGTAGTTCCATGTGTTTATTTTCTCCTTTGTTTCTCCAGCCCTAGGAGAAGTACGGGATCCTGGTGGCTATCTCTTTAGCTTTTCCCCCAGAGCCACAAGCCCTACTCTCTCCTCCCCTGATTCTAATCCACTCTGCCCTCCCTCCTCCAGAGACCAGGGTGAGTGGCTATGAATGAGGTTTTGTGTGTGGCCCTTTAAGAGAGCAGCTGTATCTCTGGCAGATCTTCTCTCATCAAAGGAATGTATCTTTCACTGTGTATGCATGTGTGTGCATGTGCATGAAAGAAGGATTGGTCCACATTGTCACATTATTTTTTAAGATATATTTTTATTGATATCAGAGAGGAAGGGAGAGGGAGAGAGACATAGAAACATCAATGAGGAGAGAGAATCATTGATCGGCTGCCTCCTGCACATCCCACACTGGGGATCAGGCCCACAACCAGGGCATGTGCCCTGACCTATGACCTCCTGGTTCATAGGTTGATGCTCAACAACTGAGTCACACTGGCCAGGCCATATTGTCACATTCTTAATCAGGGGAGGGAGTTTTAAGCACCCACAGACATTTTGTAAATTATTTTTGCCTGTCTCCCCTCCCCCGCCCCCGCCAGACCAATTGTGACAAAGTCTGTAGAGATAACTCCTAGAAACATCTTTCTAAAAAATACCCCCATGTGATTTTTATACCCTTTCATCCTTAAGACCATTGCTTCTGAAAGTTAGATGGACCTTAGAGTATTACTCAGCAATCCTGGAATATCTTTACTCACCCTTGCTCAGTTTGCATTTAGTGGGTGTTATGCTAGATAACTGGATAGATTTCAGAAATAAACGTGCTCAGATAACCTCTGGGCAATTGGGATTTCTGCAGGCTTATAGTGGAAAGAGCCTAGAGGGCGTGACCTTTCTCCCCTGACCACGGCCCTTTGTGCCATCTAACTTTCTACTTCCCTGCACACTCTTTCTTTCCAAATTTGGTTTTCACCAAATCTCACCTGGGGAAGTATTTCTTCCCCGAGAGCAAGGAAAATTATGGCTGTAACCAGTTTGGCTCAGTGGATAGAGCATCAGCCTGCCAACTGAGGGGTCCCAGGTTCGATTCCAGTCAAGGGCATGTACCTTGGTTGCAGGCACATCCCCAGTGGGGGGTATGCAAGAGGCAGCTGATCGATGATTCTTTCTCATCCATGTTTCTAACTCTCTATCCCTCTCTCTTCCTCTCTGTAAAAAAATCAATAAAATATATTTTTAAAAAGAAAAGAAAAATTGTGAATTTCTATCTGAAAAATGTCTCCCCAATATGTCCTTCCCTATCTCTCAAGTATTACTCCGTTTCCAACATGAGTCATGTTAATATCATTTTCAAATATCTTACCTCTGTAATTTTCTTCCGTTTCCAACACCACTCTCAATGTTCTGGTCTTTTTGCCTTTCTTTAGGATGCTGTCAATAAATGTCTTACTAACCTCCTTCATTTTCTCCCTACTGAGGTCCGTGATCAATCTGCTGCTGGATTAAACATCCTACATCATCCTCCAGAGGCCACTCCGCCCTTCGCTCACAGTGTTACTGTGTCCCGTCACCCACTGCAGAGGCTCAAGTCTGAAACAGCATATTCAGACTGCTGTCTGCAAAGGAATCTTAACCCAAGCCAACTTCTCAGCACCATCAGAGAGTCATTGTTAGTTCCTGGACTCTCTGAGACAGGCCTCTAGTGTCTTGCCACTGACACTTTAGTTACTCTGTTCTCTCTTCTTAGCATATGCTTTTTTCTCACTCACTGCATTCAACACTCACCTAACCTTTGGGAGCGCATTGAAGTACTACCTTAGTCATAAAGTCTCTGATTCTCCTCTGAGAATAACCTCTCCCTAAACTAAAAGCCACTATTACCCTTGCTTAGCACATTCTCAATTGCAGCAGCTGACATTTATTGGGGAATTATTATTTTTTAAATATATTTTATTGATTTTTTTTACAGAGAGAAAGGGAAAGGGACAAAGAGCTAGAAACATCAATGAGAGAGAAATATCGACCGGGGATGTGCCCGCAACCAAGGTACATGCCCTTGATCAGAATCAAACCCGGGACCTTTCAGTCCACAGGCCAACGCTCTATCCACTGAGCTAAACCAGTTTCAGCAAGGGGGGAATTATTATTATCCAGGTTTTGTGCTAAATTCTTTACATGTGTGATCCTGTTTGGTCAGCAAAGCAAGACTATTAACCATTTTACATACCCTGTTTCTCTGAAAATAAGACAGTGTCTTATATTAATTTTTTCTCCCAAAGTTGCACTAGGTCTTATTTTCGGGGAAACACGGTACAAGAAGACTGAAGCTTAGGAAAGTTAAATAATTTATCCGGCGCCACACAGTAAGTTGCAGAACCTGTATGCAAACTCTCACCTGTGAGCAGCGCGATTAATTACACCTCTGCCTATCCCTAAGAATGCCTAGCGCTGTGCATGCCATGTGGAAGGTGGGAGGGGAAATGGACACAATATGGGGTTCCACCACAGATTCTAAAGGACAGTATACGTGCTGGAGAGTGACCCCAATAAGGGGGTCTTTGTCACCCACAATTATGAGGTCATTACAGAGCAATAGCAGCTATCAAGAGAAACAGGAGATACATATATTTTCCTGAAATAGAATCTACCCAAGTAGAAGAGCCAGTTAAAAGAAAGAAGGTAAAAAATAATAATAATAAAATTAATTAATTAATTAATTAAAATAAAATAAAATAAAATAAAGAAGATAAAGTAATCATGAACCAGGGACAGAGAGGGCACACTGCACAAAGAGGAAGGACTCCCAATGAAAGAGAAAACAACCTCCCTCTTCCTTTAGCCAAGCATTCACCCTAATTTCACTGAGTTTAGATCTTGGGAGACCATTAAAGATCTAATGGACTGATCCTGTCATGATGTTAGGACTCGCTACAGAATCACCGACAGGGCTCCAGACAGCACCGCTTTCTTTGAACTTGAGCACTCCAAACTTCCCTCCTCATCTTGCTCAGAACAGTTATAAAATGCTTTCTTGTGTGTGGTTTTACTTTTACACCTCTATCTTTTACATTTCTTATTTACACTTCACATTGAATAATATTGTGAGCTAGTTTTAGGTGTACAGCCCTGGGTTTCCATAACGATAAAGGTGGTACCTCTGAGGCTGGAAGTGAACATTCAGATTCTGAGCTCACCCCCTGCAGCCCGGGGGCAGGGGGAGCTCTTCCAGGGGGCAGCTTTGACTTGAGGTCCTGAATGCCTGGCCCCTAGGTCTCGGGTCCCGGTATCCGCCAGCGTGCGCAGAGGAGATGGCCCCATCGCTGTAGTCTTCATCCTTTCCCCAGCAATCTACGCTGGAAAACATTCTTCAGAGCTGTCTGCACCGCCCGATTCCTCAGACTGTACACAATGGGGTTGAGGAGAGGGGTCACCACAGTGTAGGTGACAGCGATAAGCTGATCCCGCTCAAGAGAGTAACTGGCTTTGGGCCTCAAGTACATGAAGGAGGCACAGCCATAGTGCACTATGACCACCGTGAGGTGTGAGGCACAGGTGGAGAAGGCCTTCTTCTGCCCCTGCACCGAGGGGATCCTCAGAATCGCGGCCAGGATGAAGATGTAGGAGATGGTGATGAAGAGAAAGGACACCAGGAGGACCAGCAAGCTGAGGATGAGGATCCCCAGCTCGCTCAGGCGCGTGTCCCCGCA
The DNA here is from genome assembly GCF_964339955.1 of Pipistrellus hanaki. Lineage (NCBI taxonomy): Eukaryota > Metazoa > Chordata > Mammalia > Chiroptera > Vespertilionidae > Pipistrellus > Pipistrellus hanaki. The sequence continues at coordinate 35,013,005 of NC_140520.1, forward strand.
GGCCAGGCTTAGCACGGGTGGCGTGTCACAGAAAAAGTGCTGGATCTCGTGGGAGCTGCAAAACGGGAGGTGGAAAATGACCAGTGTCATCCCCAGCCCAAAGAGATAGCCGTTGAGGAAGGAAATGCCGATCAGCTGGGCGCAGAGGATGGGATTCACGCGGCTGTCATAGTGCAGCGGGGCGCAGATGGCCACGTATCTGTCAAAGCCCATGACGGCCAGAAGGAAGCAGTTGGTACAAGCCCACGAGGCGGAGAAGAACATCTGGGCAGCACAGCCCACATAAGAGATGTGCTGGTCTCCCAGGGCCAGGCCGGAGAGCATTCTGGGGACGATGCCCAAGGTGTAGCAGGTCTCAGAAAAAGACAGGAAGGACAGGAACAGGTACATGGGCGTGTGGAGATGGCTGTCCAGCCTGATGACGATGATAATGAAGACGTTGCTGGTGAGGGTGACAAGATACAGGCAGAGGAACAGCACAAAGAGCAGCAGCTGCAGCTCCCCGAAGCCGGAGAAGCCCAGGAAGACAAAGCCCCGCCAGGAGGTGGCGTTGGGCTGCCCCGTGCTGAGCAACATCCTTGGCAGCTAAGCTGACTCTTTCACCTTGCCAGCGGATGCCCCGTTTCTTCTGAAGGCAGGGTGACTGCGATTGTCATTCTCCCGTGCCTGTTGTAACTTGAAAGTGAAGCTCTGATTTAGACAGCAACTAACTTCAGAAAGGCATTGGTTACGTTAGATACACAGATTTGTGGATCCCTTCTCACAGGCACCTCTGCATACAGACATACAAAGGTGCCACAATATGCACACACGCACGCATGCGAACACCTCACTATAAATATGCTGGCATATATATACATGCATACCACATACAAAACACGCACACATTATTATGCACACTCTACTCATTCAAAACTATGCAGAGCACATGTATCCTTCATGGCAATATTCACAAATATGTCAGTCATGCAAATGTATATATATTCAGATAGCATATATATATGTGTGTGTGTGTGTGTGTGTGTGTGTGTTCAGATGCATCACACATTTTTTCCTACCAACATCAGGCATAAGCTGCCACCTAAGAATACACATATGGACACTTCCACATTCCCTGTTAGAATTTAAGGTGGGTGGCTTGATAAATATGATTTTAGAGATCAGGCAACAAAGCCAATTCAGTGAAGTGACTTTCTCACATTCACACAGAGACAAGACTGGAGGAAAGGTGTCTTTTGTTCTCATCCAGCAGAATTTCTCCCAAACCTGGTTACCCTTCCCAGACACGAGGGGATGCTCCCTAACGTGAAAACAGAATAAGAAGCATCTTGCTCCACAACAGTCTCTTGTCTCTATGCCTTCCCCACCCCAAGCCTTTCACCTGGGAGTCTGTGCTAATCACCGAAGGAAGAACCAGGGCTCGGGGAAAGTTGTGTACCCTCGGCCCAACAATCAGCCACAGGCTCCACTGACTCACGTGGACCAAACTATGCGGAAGATTGAGCAAGGAAAGAGTCTCCACGCACCTGCAGAGGCTCTGTGACACAGTCCTGCTTTTCCGCTGCCACGCACTAACGGCCCCCCATTAGGCCTGCCTGCGGCAGAGGGAACCTGGACTCCATCTCAGAAGCTCTTATTCTGAACAAAGAGTGATGTTCCCAAATGATGCTAGGAAATCTTTTACACCCTACCCCCAGGTGGTGAATCATATCTATTCTGTCAAAACAACTTCTCTCTCTGAGGGTTCCCCAGTCCCAACGGGTGCTGTTTCAGGAAGCACATCTAATTGTGTTTGTCATTAGCTGGGAATGCTTAGGGGGAAAATCAGAAAAGAAAATTAACAAAAACATGCTAGGCTCGTGATTCAAACCATAATACATATGTACATACATATCCTATCTAATAAAGAGGGAATATGCAAATTGACCCTCACGCCCTTGCAAAAGATGGCCACCCCCATGTGGTCAAAGATGGCCACCACAAGATGGCTGGCAAGGGAGGGTAATTGTGGGAGATCAGGCCAGCAGGGAAGGGAGGTTGGGGGGAACTGGGCCAGCAGGAGAGGACAGTTGGAGGTAGTTGGGGGCAATCAGGCCAGCAGGTGAGCAGTTAAGCATCCATCAGGCTGGCAGGGGATTGGTTAGGGTGTGATTAGGCTGGCAGGCAGGCAGGCAGTTGGGATCCAGTAGAACCAGATTGTTAGAGAGATGTCAACTGCCGGTTTAGGCCCTATCCCACAGTCTGACATCCCCTGAGGGGTCCCAGATTGGAGAGGGTGCAGGCTGGGCTTAGGGCGCACCCCACCCCAGTGCACAAATTTTGTGCACCAGTCTCTAGTATGTATATATAATGCTAAATATTATATTAAAAATTTTACATGTTAAATCTCTTAAAACTTATAATTATTTAGTAATAAATTAATAATTGCATTTTATATAGGGGAAAATTGAGTCTGATAGATTTTAAGTGACCAGTCCAAAATAACAGGATTCAAGATTTATACTTCTAACCCTAAATGGTTTGGCTTAGTGGATAGAGCATTGGCCTGTGGACTCAAGGGTCCCAGGTTCAATTCCAGTCAAGGGCATGTACCTTGGTTGTGGGCACATACCCAAAAGGGAGTGTGCAGGAGGCAGCTGATCAATGTTTCTAACTCTTTATCCCTCTCCCTTCCTCTTTGTAAAAAATCAATAAAATATATATTTTTAAAGATTTATACTTCTAAGTTGACACTATAACATGCATAGAATTCACTTTTTCCATACTGTTGTTTTAAGAGCTTGCAGTAACCATTTCTGATTTGTTTCCAGTTTCAAAGTCACATACACGTTTATATTCAGATATTGAAAAATATGCTGATTTCTCATAAATTCAATTTCTTCCTGTGGCCTCATCAATCTACTCCACTTCTTTCAAACACATCTTAACTTTAAAAGAAACTTTACCTTATTTTTTATCTTTTTTTCTTCTTCCTACAATAGGGTAATGTCTGCACCCACATTTCTAATCTACTTTTGATCACTCAGATTGTCCTAAAACCTGAAAATGTTCAGAAAGTTCATCAAGATTAATTATTTTATCTCTTTACTCTCAACATGTATTTTTCTCTAATACAAAAATGGTGTGAATATTTGCACCTCCAATATACATTTTTGCCCATTCACTGATTCAATGGAAATAATGATAATTATTAACATGTGTTCAATACCTGACATTTTGGTGGTATTGAACACATGAACAATTTAAATATGAATTTAAAATTACAATATTGAAGGATTACAGAATCCACCTAAAATGGAATCACTTATGTCTTGAATCAAATAAGATAGTTCAATGCATGTGCTTTAAAGAACACCTAACCTAACCTTACAGGAATTTACAGCTCTTCTCAGGAATCAGCAGAAGACACAGCCAGTATATTTACATCGCTAAACTTCTTTGCTCCCTTGTCTCAGCTACCCTGTTCCAAATAAGAAAGAAGAACACTAGGCAACCAATAAGCTAAGATATATAAATTTCTGTGTTTGTCCCATAAGAACACCTTAGTCTGTAAGCAACTCAGCACCCACTCCTTCTGTAGCCTTGAGTTTCCCAGCTTGCAAGTAAAAACCCTTGTAATAAACTTCCTGATTTTATTCAGTATTCACGATAATTTTGACATGATTATTAGTATTGTCCTCATGGTTTTAGATGGGAAAACTGAGGCATGGAAAAATAAAATAACTTATTCAAGATACAGCCAACTTATTCAAAATACACACAGTGGCGAATGGGATCAAGAGCCTATTCTCTTAACTACCCTACTATTCCAGGTATTCTGTGCCAATTAGGAGGATCCAAAGATGAATAAGAGGTGGAGGCCAGCATAACTGTTGACTTTATAGCTATTTTCCTTGTAGCATTGTTTTATTTGTTGGTCTAGAGTGAAGCATGTGTTTTAATATAATGTACTTACACTTAATATTAAGTTAGTTCCAGTAAAATATAGAAAAGTTACTGTGGTTTAGTTCCATTAACTGAAATCCAATAATTATTGTTATAACTTTTAGACAGGCATACACTTTTTAAAAGAAATTAATAGAAAAGTTGTATGTGTGTATAGAATCTTTTATACTTAATACATTTTCCATTTGTAGTGTTCTTCATTCTTTCCTGCAGATCCAAGTTACCATGGGTTTCCTTTTTTATTAGCCTGAAAAATTTCCTGTAGTATTTCTTATAGTGAACTTTTGCTAGCAACAAACTATCTTAGTTTTTGTTTATCTGAAAATGTAATTTTATGTAGGGTGTATTTTTTTCTGGACATAAAATTCATTTTTAATATGCCATTTTTAATGTCTTTATTCTCTATAGTTTAAGATGAGAATACTACCATTAATTGCTTCACCAGTACTTAATGTAGTATGGCAAATTTCATTTGCTGTTTCAATGTTTTCTTTTTACCTTCAGCTATCAACAATTTTATTACAATGTGCTTACACATGCTTTTTAAATTTTTTTTACTTTTGGTTTCATTGAACATCTCAAATTTGTAAGTCTTCCACTAGTTTGGAAAGTTTTAGCTATTATTTCTTTAAATATTTTCTTCTCTATCTTTTACTTTCCTTTAGACATTCCAGTCACACATATGTTGGACCACTTGATATTGTCTCAAAAATCTCAAAGAATTTGTTCACTTCTCTCTATTTTTTCCTATTCAGAGCAGATAATTTCTATTTATCTTCAAATTTACTGATTCTTTCTTTGATCATCTCCAAAATACTACTGAGTCCATTTCATAAATTTTATCTTAGCTATTATAACTTTAATCACTAGATTTTCAATTGCTTCCTTTTATAACTTCCATTTGTCTGCTAATATTTCACATCTGTTCATTTTTTAATACTTTAAAAGAATCTTTTGAACATAATTATAATACCTATTATGAATGCTGAAAAATCCAAATTGTGGATTCACTTGGAATCAATTTCTATTAGCTGGGTTATTTTCTGTGTATGGATTACACTTTACTAATTTTTTGTTAAAATAATCATTTTCTTTTAAAAAAAAAAAGCATCTTAGATAAGACACAGCAGTAACTCTGCAAATTTGTTTTTGTTTTATTTGGGGTTTGGTTTCTTGTTTTTTGTTTGTTGAAATATGTGCTTTTATTGATAGCAGGCAGTTAACTTCTCTGAACTAAAAAATTCAAGATATTTCTCACCTATTTTTTTGTAGCAGTTGACGTTTCTGCTCAGAATGTATTTGGTTTCCACATGCTGCTGTTTTTTAAAAGTTGGTTCCTAAGCACTGTTCATACATAGCTTAGCTGTCAGCAAATATTTGTTCAGCATTTACTTTGGATCTTGAGACTCTTCTCTAAAATTCTGCTTGCTTTGCTACTCCAGATTACTGCTATCTGACAAGTTGGGGCAGTAAAGAATCCAACTTTAGCTCACAAATTACTGCAATAATCAGGGAGAATATATTCAATGAAAAGCACATGAAATTTACAAATCTTACCATGAGCCATTCAGTCCTCCAAGAGTAAGTTTTGCTTTCATTTGTGCATGTGTTTTCTTTCGCTGAAACCTTGTAATTAGGGCTTTGAGAAGAGATAATATTCTGATTCGGAACTTCTGTTCTTCTATAGCAGTTTCATTTACAAAATTCCTTTCTTAAACTTCTAATATTTGTTCTCCTCTAAACTTTAAAATACACTTTCTTGAAAGAATTGAAAAGGGGGTGTACTGGGATCTGTTCCCAAGCAAAAATGTTTCAAAGTCACAATTCTCACTTACTGTGCTAAAATAGCCATATTTTAATATTAAAATATCCATATTTTAAGCTTCCCAGACAAGATAAGAAAAGCTAAAGGAGAAAAAAAGAAAAATATATAAATAATAAAATGGTAATAATTACATAAAAATCAATAATTACTTTCAATGTTAATGGATTAAATACTGCAAACAAAGGATAAAATGTGGCAAACTAGATAAGAAAACAAGACACATATGCTGCCTATAACAGAGTCACTTCTGATAATAATAAAAAAAAAAAAACACAGAGATTAAAAGGAAAGAGATGGACAGTTATTTCATGCAAGTGGAAACAAAAAAAGAAAAGCTGTGGTAAAAATACTATAGCAAGAGAAAAAGAAGGTCATTTTATAATAATAAAAGAATCAATCCAATAAGAGAATATAACACTTGTAAAATTTTGTGCACATAACATCAGAGAACCTCAGTATAATAAAACAGATATTGATGGACATAAAGGGAGATATTTACAGTAGTAGAGTAATTGTAAGAGACTTTAACATCTTATTGACCTCAATGTGTAGTTCATTCAGACAGAAAATCAACAAGCAAATAATAGCCTTAAAAACACATTAGGACACATGAATTTAATTGATATTTTTAGAACATTTTACCCCAAAGCAGCAGAATATTCCTTTTATTAAAATGCACATGGATCATTTTCCAGGATAGACAACATGTTGGGCCACAAAACATGTCCCAATAAATTTATGAAGAGTAAGATCATATCAATCATATTTTCTGATCACATTGTGAAGCTAGATATCAATTACAAACAGAAAACTGAAAAACACACAAATATGCAGGGTCCAAATAACCTGCTGCTAAACAATGAATAGATTAGCAATGAGATAAAAAAATCAAAATATATCTTGAAACAAGTAAAAATGAAAACATAATAATCCAAATTCTGTTTTATTCGTCCAAAGCAGTGCTAAGAAGAAAATTTATAGACATACAGGCCTACCTCAAGAAACAAGAAAAATCTCACATCAACAGTCTAAACTTACACCTACAAGATCTAAAAAAAAATAAGAACACGTACTATGTAAAGTGAGTACAATTAAGTAAATGTTAAATATTAGAGCAGAAACAAACAAAATAATCTAAAAAATGCAAAAGATTTTTTTTTCTTTCCCCCTCCTTTCTCCAACACTCCTCAGCCTTCCCAATTTAATTTGACAGTCTGTTGGGTGCTTTACTGCCTCTGTATCTATCTTTTTGTTTATCAGGTTATAATGTTCTTTATTTTCCATAAATGAGTGAGATCATGTGGTATTTTTCTTTCATTGCCTGGCTTATTTCACTTAGCATAATGCTCTCCAGCTCCATCCATGCTGCAACTATCAGTAAGAGAAATTAAAAAAAAATCCCATTTAGAAATGCATCAATTAATAAACACCTTGGAATAAATGAAACCATCCAAAATGGTCAGTGGATCTTAGTAGACATTTCTCTAAAGAGGACATAGAGTTGATCAATAAACATGTGGAAATATGCTTAGTGTCATCACCAATCATCAGAGAAGTGCAAATTAAAAACACAATGAGATAATACCTCATAGCAATCAGAGTGGCTGTCATCAATAAATTAACAAACACAGTGTTGGTAAGGATGTGGCAATGGGAACCCTTGTGCATTGTCGGTAGTATGGCAACTTGGCACAGTCACTGTAGAAAACAGTATAAAAACTACTCATAAATCCAAAATAGAGCTATCATATGACTTAGCAATTCCACTTCTGGGTATTCAAGAAATTTAAAATATGAGTTTAAAAAGACATGTACTTCCCTATGTTCATTGCAGTATAATTTACAACTTGAGGCCTGATGCATAGACTCGTGCACATTAAAAGGAAGTTAATTAGAAGGAGGCCAGCAGAGCAGGACTGGGTGAGGGGTGCCAGGCCCCCTGGAGCCAATCTCCCACAGTCCCTCCCCGGCTGGCTGCACCTGGGATAGTGCCAGGACTCAAAGGGCATCTGCGGGAGTGGGCGGGGTCCCTCCGGCAGGTGGGGTCCCTCTGCTTGGCCTGCAGGGATCAGACAGAAACCTTCAGTCCAACATCCCCCAAGGGGTCCCAGAATGCGAGAGGGCACTCTGCAAAGCTGCTGTCGCTCAGCAGCTCCTGTGTTAAGCGTCTGCCCTCTGGTGGTCATTGCACATCATAGCTACTGGCCAGGCAGTCAGCCAGTTTCTTAGGCTTTTATACATATAGGTAGCCAAGATATGGAAGCAACCTAAAGGTTCATTGATAGGCAAATGGATAAAAGAGTTGTCATACATATATACAATGAGATATTTCTCAGCCATAAAAAAGATTAAATTCTTGCCATTTGTGACTCCATGAATGGATCTAGAGTAGGGGTGTCGAACTCAATCAGAGAAGGGGCCAAAATCTAAAATCCAGCCTAAATCACGGGCCGAATGGTTTACTGAACAGTCATAAACTGACAATGTCATAAACTGACAGCGGAGTGCAGTGATGACAGCGCGGTGTGGGCCACATTGCAAGGCCTGGCGGGCTGGATTTGGCCCGCGGGCCTTGTGTTTGACACATGTGATCTAAAGGGTACTAGGCTTAGTGAAAGAAGTCAGACAGAGAAAAACAAATACCATATGAGTTTACTTTTTCATGGAATCTAAAACACAAACAAAACAAACAGAAACAGACACATAAACACAGAGAACAAATGTATGGTTGCTAGGTGGGTGGGGGATTGAGGGCATGGGTGAAAGCGTGAACAATTAGGAAATACAAATTGGGAGTTAGAAAATAATAATGAGGATGGAGTGCAGCATCGGGAATAAGGTTTTTAATAAATGTGTATGGTATCAGGGGGTACTAGACCATCAGGGAGATTACTTCATAATTTCTGTAAATGTCTAACCACTATGTTGCATACCTAAAACTAATATAATATTAAATATACTGTAATTAAATGTTTGTTTTTAAAAAGTGAGTTTGGAATAAAAGAAAAAGCATTACTTCTTGATATGTGGCTTAAGCACTGGCTGCAATTTGATGTGAGTATTTGACATAGGTGAGACTAGAATAGGGGAAGGTTTAAAAAGGAAGCAAGCTCTGTGGTTTAGCCATGCTGGATTTATAATAACCATTAGAAATCCACAGAGCATGTTCGATAAAAGGATCTGGAGCTTACTGGTGAGGTCAAATACAGAGACAAAACTTAAGGTGGCATTGACATGTAGATGGTACTTAAGGGCATGGGGCATGGTGAGGCATATATTCTAGGGAGAAAATGGAGTTGGTGAAGAGATGAGAACTTGGGTCTGACCTGGATGCGCCAACGTGAATGTAGTCCAGAAAGGAAAGGAGAACAGTAATAAGGACGGAAGTGGAGTGGCTCTGAGGCAGGAAAATTAGAAAAGTGAAGAGGGGATGTATCACACAGAGGGTACCAGTCTGCTGGTAGTTGAGTAAGATGCTTGGTGACCATCATATTTGCAGCAAGGAAGGTCTCATGCACTTGACAATATTAATCAGCGGTGAACCTGGAAGATAAATTGAAATTGGATTGGGAGCCAATGAAAATGAAGAAATAGATGCAGGGGGGAAAAACAGTTAATTTGAAAAATGTTATTGCAAAAGAAAGCAGAGAAATTGAGCAACAGCTGAGAAAAAATAGAGATGAGAGAGCAATATGTTATTCTGCTGGTTGATTGGTTTTTTAAAAAGTAGAGGACAGAGTGTACTTTCATAAGAAAGCTATGTTAGGGTGGTATTTTATTGTTGCTATTGATAGAAACTCATAGCTAACTTATACAGCTTAAGATATTCAGGCATAAACCACTAAATAAATATAAATTGCTTATTTACAGAAAAATGATCTCTAGGTAATTTTCTAACATTCTTACTTATAATTTAAATGCGTATTTCTGCATCAGCCCTGAGGTTGAGTAACTGAGGTTTAAATTTTTTTAGTTAAACTAGCATATGTTCTCATTATGTCTCTTATTAAAGCAATAGCTATGCTTCTTGTAGGGTAACAAATGTGTGACAAAGAAATGATGACCGAGGAAGACTAATTGCATCAGCCAAAGTTAAGTTCACAGGGCAAAAGAATAAATTTTCAATCATTTTTCTAATACATCTCATGAAGTTGGAAATTAAGTTATTATAACAAATGAAACTGTTCAGGTTTGTACATCTGGGTAAATTACAAAATATTTATGCACTACATCTGTTGTCACAAAACCAGACACATCCCACGTCTTTTCTGCTCCTACTCAAATGACAAATGACCTTGACATGTATGACACAGCCCCTACAGCCTACCAACTGCCGTGTGCCGTTTCTAAGACCAGGACACCCAGACTCCATATGTGAAAACCACTAACCTGGATACTTGCTAAAAGAAATAGCTTGGATTAGTATGGAATTTGGTGCAACCTTGAAATATGGGAATTTGTTCCTAGCATTCCCTGAGAAACCAATTTTCTGTCAGGAAACCCAGCAGACAGTGTATTGGAACTAAGACTGTGATTGACAAACATGGTTTCATAAACACCGAGAAACAGAAAACACCTAAGATAATTTGTTTAAACGCTTTATATGCAGCAGATATAGGATTTAACATAACGTTCTCAAATTAAACTGAAATCATTACTATGCAAATGCCACAGCTAATTCACATGAAAGACTAAATACCAGCCTGGCAAACTGGTTTTTCTAAAGGGCACTTCAAGCCATAAAATTGCATGTTGCTTTCTAGAGAAATATCTTCCTCACTGAAACCAGTTTGGCTCAGTGGATAGAGTGTCAGCCTGTGGACTGAAAGGTCCCAGGTTCAATTCAGGTCAAGGGCATGTACCTTGGTTGTGGATACATCCCCAGTAGGGGGTGTGCAAGAGACAGCTGATCAATGATTCTCTCTCATCGATGTTTCTAACGCTCTATCCCTCGCTATTCCTCTCTGTAAAAAAATCAATAAAATATATTTTTTTAAAGAAATATCTTCCTCTCTATAAATCTTTATTGATCTTTTATGTTTTGATAGAAAACCCATGGATCAGCATATGTTTTGGAATTTCTGAATGACTGACTTTTAGAAAACTTATATTGAATGTGTTGGGGTGACACTGGTTAATAGAGTTCTATACCCATCATCTGTGGATTGAATTATGTGTTCACCACTCCAGTTCAAGTCTCCTTCCATCACCATTTATACCCCCAAAACCTCTTCTACCTCCCCCTACCTCTCCCTTCCCTCTGGTGATTACCATACTGCTGTCTGTATCTCTGAGGTGCTGTTTGTTTGTTTTGCTTAATTGCTTCACCTCTACTAAGGCATGAATGGACCTGGGGGGTATTATGCTAAGCAAAATAAGCCAGTCAGAGCAAGACAAACACCATATGATTCCACTCATGTGTGGAATCTAATGAACAAATAAAACAAACAAAATAGAAACAGACTCATAGGGAACAGACAGGCTGCTGTCAGAGGGGAGGGGGCTGAAGGTCTGGGTGAAAAAGATGGGTGATTGGTTTTTAAAGCCTTGAAAGCATTTGTTTGCCACCTACTTAGAAACATCATAGGAACCATTGCTGCCATAAAAACAACATGACTCTAACCACAGAGCTGCACCACTTCAAAAAAGAGAATGGGTGTGCGGTGTGCCACACGGTTGGCACACATCTGGGTTGGTCCTCCCGTTATATGCCAGTGGGAGGTCATAATCAGCAGGTGTCACCGAGAACAAGTACAGAATGGCTTAATCAAAAAATAAAGTATTTTCTTGGACAACCTACTGAATAGAAGATATTTACCAATGGAATATCTGATAAGGGTTTAATATCAGAAATGTAGAAGGATTTCATACAACTTACCCCCAAACAAACAGTTTGGCTAAAACACAGGCAGAGACACTTCCAAAGAGGAAATGGTCAATAGACATATGAAAAGATGCTCATCACTAACTGTCAGAAAAATGCAATTAAAATCATAATGAGATTTTACCTCACACCTGTCAGAATAGCTATTATCAATAAATAAACAAACAACTGTTCACAAGCATGTGGAGAAAAGGGAACCCTTGTGCACTGTTGGTGGGAATGCAGATTGGTGCAGCCACTATGAAAAACAGTATGGAGGATCCTCAAAATATTAAAAATTGCACTGCTTGACGACCCAGTGATTCTACTTCTGGGTATACAGTATATCTCAAGAAACCCACAACACTAATTTGAAAGAATATATGCGCCCATGTGTTCATTGAAGCGTCATTTGTAATATGCAAGATATAGAAGCAACCTAAGTGTATATAATAGGTGAGTGGACAAAGATGTGGTACATATATATAATGGAATATTACTCAGACTTAAAAAAGAATGAAATATTGCCATTTGTAGCAACATGGATGGAACTGGAGGGTATTACACCAAGTGAAATAAGTCAGAGAAAGACAAATACCACATGATTTCACTTATACGGGGAGTCCAAAGAACAAAATAAACAAACAAAACATAAACCAACTCACAAATAACAGAGAAGAAGCTGATGCTTGACAGAGGAGAGGGAGGTTAGGAAAGGGGCAAAAAAGTGAAAGGAATTAATATGCACAAATTGCCACTTATAAAAACATTTTCAGGAATATAAAATATAGAAAGGGAATATAGCCAGTAGCATTGTAATAACTCGGATGTGCACTAGTCTGGCTTACCGAGGAGATCACTTTGTAAGTCATATAATGTCTAATCACTATGTTGTAAACCTAAAACTAATATAATATTGCATTTCAATGGTAAGTTTACATTTTTAAAAAATTAAAAACATATAATCCAAGATGGTGGGAATTAGGTGGAAGCTACACTAACCTCCTCCCAGGGGAAAAAAAAAAAATGGAATTTGAACTAAATTATAGAAAAATCATCCTGAATAACCAACTGAAGACTAGCTGGAGAGAAGCCTTATAACCAAGGGCTTACAGAAGCAGCTACATTGAAACTGGAAAACCAGAAAAAGCATCCACATAACATCCAGCTGTGAAAAGCTGCAGAGTCTCTGTTCACCAGTGAGAGACAGCCAGAGATGCAAGCACCTCTTAAAGGGCCAATTTTCAAAATTTTGTGTGCAGCAATTCACCTTGGGCTCTGGCAGAGGGAGGACAGAGTGGACTAGAGCTGTGTGAGGAGAGCAGGATGGTCAGCTACCAGGACCCCTGTGCTGAGTCATTCCCCTATACTGCAGAAGCCATCTTTCTAGGGCTGAGCAGTCTCTCCAAGTGGCATCAGCCTGAAGGGAAGTTATAGCCCCCTCCGCCCCCCTGCCAGCACTTCACCCTAAAGAGCCTGCACCTTGCTGAGGAGTAGAGATGGCGGCTCTTTAAGTGACTAAGCCTTATAGGCTGCATGGAGAGGCAGATCTCTGGGTGCTTCGAGATTTTTGCTGACCTGCACCAAGACACGGGGATAGTCAAAGCCAGCCTCAGAGCACAGGGTCCTCTTCACATGCACCAAGGAGCTGACAGGCAGCGTCAAATCTCAGGGCCTTCTGCTGGACATTAAAAATAGTTATCAGAGTATAACTCTGTCACAGTAGGGGAATTTAACACTCCATTGACATCAATGGATAGATCTTTCAGAAAAATAACAATGAAGTGGCCTTAAACAATACAGAGAGACCAGATGGAATTCATTGATATGTTTTTAAATATATTTTTTACTGATTTCAGAGAAGAAGGGAGAGGGAGAGAGAGAGAGGAATATCAATGATGAGAGAGAATCACTGATCAACTGCCTCCAGCACACTCCCCAGTGGGGATCGAGCCCACAACCTGGGCATGCGCCCCAACCAGGAATCAAACTATGACCTCCTGGTTCATAGGTATAGATGCTCAATCACTGAGCCATGCCAGTCAGGCGTAATTGATAGTTTTTAAGCATTTTTTCCCCAAAGCAGCAAACACATTTTTTTCAGGAGCACAAGGAACATTCTCTAGACTAGACCACAGTTTAAGACATGACACATGTCTCAATAAATTCAAGAAGATTGAAATTACATCAAGCATCTTCTCCAAACACAATATTATGAAACTAAGAATCAATTGCCATGAAATATTTGAAAAACAAACCAATACATGGAGGCTAAGTAGCATGTCCCTTCCCAGAGCACTCGTGTTAAATAAGAAATGACCTCCTGAGACAATGGAATGATGCATTTTAACTGCTCTAACTGAAGTTGACCTTGATTCTCCAATTCCCTTAACCCACCTGTTTTTGTTGAAGAAGATACCACCCCTCCTGCATTTATACATCTAAGGAAATAAACCGTCTTCTGCATAAAAGGCTCAGTGGTTACACCTGGGGCAACTTTTCCAACACCTGACTTTATTTCTAGGCCTACAACAGGAAATAGATGGCAATGCACACTGGATAAAGAGGTACAAGGGGTGTTCTGAGATAGCTGAAACACACACACACACACACACACACACACACACACACACACCACTCAAAACCATATCATTTTTTTTATCATTGGGAGATGGGGGTTATATATGTGAGAGAATTATAAAAATCTAGGCCAAGGGTGAAGACACATATATCTCAATCTAGTAAAATTCCTTGATATAAGAGTATTCCCCTGGGATTCAGAATTTAATACATTGGCTCATGTATCCAGAAATGGGATTGATAGTCTGCTAGGATGAGTAATTAAAGACTAAACTTAAATTAACATTGACTCATGGTCAATAATTTGGAAATGCCACCATTTTTGAAACACACAAATAAAAAATAAAAAATAAAAAAACTATAGACAACATCCTCAGCCCCTAGCCATCATTGTCCAGGGGTCCTGATGCATTTGTAAAATGTCATGGTGATAGGGATAGAAACACCCTTAAAGAGTTCTATAATAATCACCATCAGTAGACCAGAGATGAGAGCGTGAACACTACAGTTCACTGATCTAAATTAGGGTAATAGTATAATATAGGATAGAAGCCCAGGAGTTCACACAAAATGATCAGAAATGAGATGGGGGCAATAATTAATATAAATTGAAGTTTAGGGTAACGATTAGTGTTTTAATCTGCAGAGATCTGTGGAAATGGCTAATTGTTCAAGGTGTTTCTAGCAATGGAAGAGATGAGAAGCCAACTAATGTAGTTCACGTCTGATGAATAGCTATGTAAGTTACCAGTGTGGCAATACAAGGCTTCTTACCCAATTTCAGACCTGGACCAGTTCCCAAACCTGAAATTCCTTTACTATAGAAGATGTGAAATTTTGAGGAAGAACATTGCAACATGGTCAATAGTATCTCCTGAGAATCCTAATTCAATATTTCCCCAGAAGGACCATTGGCATTTACCTAAGTCCCTACGCACTGCATAAACAAAAATACCTAAACTTCTTGTAAGCATTGGGTACTGTCTATAAACTTATGCCAATCTAATGAGATCCAAAATGAATTACTGACCAAAGTAGGGACTTATAGAGGTCACATATAGATGGGGTCTTCTCTCAAGCCTGCCAGGGTTTGAGGTTATGTGAAACTGAACTCAGTTCCTGTATAGTGGCTGGACAATGTCTTCTTTAGTCTCATTTTTATTATATTTTCTTTTGGGGACTCAACTCAAAGTTCACTAGCCCACTAGTCTTTGGTGGTCCAAGAACTGTAATTTTGCCCTCTAGCTGCATACGTCTCAACCTTCGACTTTTCAGTGGTCTCTTCCAGATCACCATGTTTTCCTAGGGAGGTAAGTGCTCCTCAAATACCAGATCAACCTCTCCATGGTTTCTGTTATTCCTGGACCCTAATCCTTTGTTAGGATCCTGATGTCTTCCAACCATTTTTTTCCAGTAATGTAGCTTTGCCAATTCTACCTGGTGTGTGAGTTGATCCAAATTTTCCAATCCACCATTCCCAAAAGATAAAATTAAATGTTTCAATTTATGGATAATATACATAATGAAAAATACACAAATAAAAATGTATAGCATAATAAATTTTTACAAATTAAACATACCAGATAAATTGAATATTATGAGAATACCATAAGATTCCATTTTGTCTCTTCCCAGGTATTATTTTCCAAAACATAACCTCTATCCTGACTTCTATCACCTTATGTTGTTTTTTGTGAGTGTGTGTGTTTGTTTTGGTTTTTTGTTTTGGTGGGGTTTTTTTTTCATTTTAATGTTTATTTGATGTTTCCAAATATTTAAAAAGTAAAGATTCTTACACCAATGATCTCCAGTGAGACCATGCAAAACAATTCAAAGGGTATGCAGCCATCAACCCCTGCTTCAGTTTTGCTGCTTTATACCATTGTGGAATCAACACCAGAAAACTGAATGGAATGTGCCTGCACGGGAAATTCCTCCCATTTACAAAAAAAGCAAAACAAAAATCATGCAGGATGCTTACTACTGTGTGTCTGTAAGTCAATTTCAAACTTGCTATTTTTATTTAGGAGGCACATGGGACTGAAAATTTTAGCTGTCCAATTTTATCCAACTGTTGCTAGGCCCTGAGTGGGCCTGCCTAGGGCCAGCCAGTAGTGTATGGGTTCTTGACTACATGCAGGAAATAGTTCAGAACATGAGTTCAGGTGAATTTGAGGGTATGTTTATGAAAGCTGGGGGCAGAGAAACGAGGAATTGTTTAGCATAGAAGAAGCAACAGGAGAACCTAGGCTCACCAAAAAGTCAAAGAAAGAGGGCCAAGTTTGCAATTAGCACAACTGTGTATAATGCAACAGAATACAGTTGTCACACTTTAAATGTCAAATGAGGAGTTATTCACTACTATTCTGGAATCCAGTCTAGCAAAATTAGAATAAAAGGAGATTTATTTCTTTTTAAAAAAATTTTATTTTTTTTATTTTAATTGTTTAAAGTATTACATGTAGTACCCTAGTACATATATCTCCCCCCCCCCTCCATTGACCTTCCCCCAGTCCCCCCTACCCCCTGTCGCATGCCTTCATCCCTCCCCCCATCCCCCGCCCCCCGTGGTGTCTTGTGTCCATTGGTTGTGCTTATATGCATGTATACAAATCCTTTGGTTGATCTCTTTCCCCTCCTCTCCAACACTCCTCTGCCATCAGAGTTTGCTTAGGCTTATTTTTCCTTCCTTCAGGAATCTGTTTTTCATCCATGATTTCTGTGCCAAGTAGAGCTGATGTCCTAAACTCCTGGGTTGTTGGATGCTGGCTTCTGTGGGAAAGGCAAGGCTGGGTGCATGGGGAGAGGAGACGGCCCAGCTGGAGCTGTGGGAGAAGAAGACAATCTTGATCTCAAAGAAAATAAATCAAGAAAGGGGGAGTCTGACAGGGTCAGCTTTTGCCTTAACTGAGCCCATCTGTCTTTTTGCATCTGTGATAACATATCCTTGAAATGTCTGGGTAACTTGTAACTTCCCTTTTTCCGGACCCCTTGGGACACAACCTAATGTGCCAGGGCACCAGGACAGAGACCACAAATTCCTTCATTGTTCTTGGTATCCTATTAATTGTGGACTGTTAACTATCCTCCAGCCACCTAAGTATGTGTCTATCATTTTACTTTCTATCCAATCCAGAGGTTCCCCCCGCCCCACCCCCATTTGCTTCCTCCCGCCTCCCAGGGGTCTTCAAACTACGGCCCGCAGGCCACATGCGGCCCGCAGAGGAGTCTGATCCGGCCCGCCAGGTTTTTTGGGCAGTGAGCGCAGCCGAGGTGTTACAGTAGGAATTAGTAGTTCATATAGTCCGGCCCTCCAGCTCTCTGAGGGACCGTGATCTGGCCCCCACTTTTAAAAGTTTGAGGACCCCTGCGAGTGAGTCTAATCTATCACCAGTGGATTTCATGTAACCACCTCTGTCCCCTCCTTGGATGGCAATCTATGAAATAGATGAAAACCCGCCATTCTCTGGAGCACTATCGCAATCCGTTGAGATTCTGCTTCCCAGAAATTGTCCACAGATTGGCTCAAAAAAGTTCTTTTTAGAAAACAATAGAGGAAAAAAGAGTGGTTTGATAAGTAGTTGAAGAAACAGAACAAGAAAATCTCACCTCTGCTTTTGAAACCACCGACCAACCACAACCAGCACAACCAGGGTAACCATTATAGCCAAACAGATCAATACCGGGAGGATGTGGTATCCATCTGGTTGGGGATAAAATAAGAATGCCAATTTATGAAGTGTCTCTCTTCAACCTCAGGTAATGTTTCTCATCTCACAGGGGTGGGGCCTTCCACGCCTTTTCCTCTGTATTTTCTAGAGCTCCCCTTTCAGTTCTGCCTGCTCTATGCTCCTGATCTCAACTTGCTCTCTCTCTCTCTCTCTTTTAACCACATCATTAGATTCTTCCTTTTTTCTTTAAATATATTTTTATTGATTTTTTTACAGAGAGGAAGGGAGAGGGATAGAGTTAGAAACATCGATGAGAAACATCTATCAGCTGCCTCCTGCACACCCCCCACTGGGGATGTGCCCACAACCATTGTACGTGCCCTTGACCAGAATCGAACCTGGGACTCTTGAGTCTGCAGGCCGACACTCTATCCACTGAGCCAAACCGGTGAGGGCTCTTTTTCCTCTTTACTACCTCTAACCCTCTCCTGTTTTCTTGAAATTTAATTGCTTTCGTTCTTTACCCTTCTTTACTTGGATCTTCCCACTTTCATCCTCTATGCAGGGCATTCCTATCCATTTCGCCAAGGGGCTCATTCACTAGCCCTGGAACTATGAGGGAGACTCTCATTTTCCCCAGTGGCCCTCGCTCTTCCTCACCCCATGTAGGGAGCGGTTATAGGGTTATAAAGTCTCAAACAGGCCCCAGCTTAGAGAGCACAGTCCTCTAAGCATAATTAAGCTTGATCTTATGACTATTCCCTAGATCTTTCCTTCTAGCTAGTTGGCTGTGGGAGGGGCAGCAAGTGCTGCCAAAACAAGTGAAACTTATAAGAACATTGTAAATTACCTTGTTTACACCTGACTATAAATAAAGCATCAGCTTTGCAGTCTGGATCTGTTCTGTGGCCTCAGCCAGACACAGAAGATCCACCTAGACCCAGCTTATTCTCTTGTCTGTCTTTTTCTTCATCCTTCACCAGCCCTCCCTCAGGCTCGCCAAACCCAACCCCAGTGCAGGATTAGATCATGGCCTCCTTCCTCACCCCAACGCATGATTAGATGACGGCCTCCTTCTTCCTTGCCCCAGGGGATGACTAAGTCATGGCCTCCGAGGCTGCTGTGTTTCACTCGACAACTCAGGCCAGTGGCCTCTCTGGTGGCCACGTCCAGGGTCACTCGGAGATACCACGTTCTGTCAGCATTGGGCAGGACGTCCCCTTGCTGAGTGTCTGGCTGCACCTGCTGCCCCCGCATCCACCGCACCCACACGGGCTTGGGATGGAAGCCAGACACGTGGCACACCAGCAGCAGCCGCCCGGGACCAGGACTAGCGCCTTGGGACACCCAAGCCTCCGGCTTCACTGGAAACAGGAGAAGAAGTGGACTTTAGTGAGCCAGGAGTCTGAGCAGTTTGAGTAACCACTTCTGTCTCTTCTCTTGGAAACTCATCCTCTAGCCTCTTATTTCGTGCTTCAAAGAGATGATAAAGAGTTAAAAACGCAAATACAACAACTAAAGCACTAAGGAGGTGGGAATGAGGAGGAAACTGGTCTTGCCAGGCCTGTCAGGCCATAAAAACTGTTAACAATGCACTACCCTGGGGATGGGGGTGGGAGGTGTTATCGCTGGCCTCAAGACAGATCACCCAATATGGCCTGGGAACCCCAACACCTGGAGGCCTTCCTGTAAGCCCAAGAAAGGGGGTATTACCATGACTACAAGACAAAGACCCTAGAAGGTTATAAAAAGTGAAGCCCTCTGCGTATCTCTTCACTCTGATTTGGAAATTATTCCCGAGTCCATTGGTGTTAACAAATGGATCCCTGTGCCGAAACAGGTTTGGCTCAGTGGATAGAGCGTCAGCCTGTGGACTGAAAGGTCACAGGTTCGATCCGGTCAAGGACATGTACCTTGGTTGCAGGCACATCCCCAGTAGGGAGTGTGCAAGAGGCAGCTGATCAATGATTCTCTCTCACTGATGTTTCTAACTCTCTATCCCTTTCTCTTCCTCTCTGTAAAAAATCAATATCTATCTATCTATCTATCTATCTATCTATATATATATATGTATATGTGTGTGTGTGTGTGTGTGTGTGTGTGTGTGTGTGTGTATTTTTTTTTTTAATGTATCCCTCCCTTTTGGTATTTCTTTGGTCTTCCGCAAAAAGAGGAGGGGGAGTTGGCTGACCTTGCCGCTCCAGTTCTGCCTTCCCTGCTGCAGCGATGCCGGCCAGAAAGCGAGGGCAGGTGTTACCGAGAAGATTCTTGGCAACTTCTTTAACAACTCGGTAGCGATTGAGCACTTTGCAGACATCCCGAGCCCGACTTCCTGCTCCTGGAGCCGGCCTCCAGGAATACCCTTGGAAACTCAGGAAGTCGGATCCTTGGTATGCCCCATATAAGAAGGCTTCTGAGGCCTTCCCAGGACGCATTGTGCAGCCGGATGACATCTGGATCACAAAGGGGTCTGGGGGTGGACAAAGAAGAGAGCGTCCGTCGTGTGGGAATAATTGTTGGGAGGGAAAGGGAACAGTCTGTAAAGTAAAGGGAATCAAGGGGAGAAAAATGATCTGGTGAATCGCATGGGATACTAGTGCTGGGATGAAAAGGAGAGGGGGGGATTGTGGGAAGAAAATGTGAAAAGAATAGAGGTACATAAAAATAATTAATCTGACAAGTATCACAGGATCGCACTCATATGTGGAATCTAAGTAACAAAATAAACTGAAGAATGGAGTGGATCCAGAGGCATGGAAGCATGGAACAGAGTTCAGAATCTTGGAGAGAAGGCGGGGGAGGGTGGGAAGTAATCAACCAAGAACCTTGTATGGGACAGTGAGGGCCTGGGGGGGTGGGGGGGGCGTGGAGGAGGTGAGGCCTGGGACAGGCTTGGGGGGGTCAATGGGGAAAACAGGGGGACATATATAATACTTTCAACAATAAAGAATTGGGGTTGTGGAATATGTTTTAAAATTAATAATTAATTTGAAGGAGCTAGATGGGAAGGCTTAGAAACATAGCAGACTTGTCAGGAAGAGCTTACTTGGGAGGCTTGGGTACTGGTAGGCCACGTGAACACTCAAGCCAGGAAGAAAGGAGAGCAGACCCTTGTCTGGGAAAAGCTGAATGTGAGGCCAAGGGTGAGGAAAGAACATCAAAAGGAGCCAGAATGTGAGGGTACATTCAGGGCTGTGAGGAGATACGTGCATGTAGGTCCTTCTGTGTTGGTGCTGGGGTGGAGGTAGAGTGGGAATGACAGGAGGGTGAAGCAAAGAGGAGAGTGAATGACGAAGACAGAACACAAGGTCGGGAAGGTTGAAGGAAGGTCGGAGCCCATATACCATCTTCACCTTAGCGGACCCCTCTGGCAAAAACCAGCTCAGAAGAGCAAACTCACATTCCAACTGAAACTGACTGGCACGCGCCTGAACTTGCCCGGGAAAGAGACGGAAGTACAGCTGCAATAGCGCATGGATGCCCTCCAGCTCCTCCTTGGTAAAATTGCCCCGGGACCAGGGCAACATGTAGCTGATGGTGCCCAACGCCCTGTCCCAGCGATGAGTCTGCACTTCACCCAGCCAGCCTGAGCCCTGGGTGCTCTCCCAGCTGTGGTTGGCGAACGAGGAGATCTGGATCAAGCGAAAGGAGAGGGGTTCTTCTCCTGCCGGGTGATGGGGTCCTAGGACATGGCCGGCTGAGAGACAGAGAAATGACAACGGAGAGAGGGTAAAAGGATGGGGGAAGATGGGCCCATATGGGAAAAGAGAAATGCAGATAAAGTTTGCACATATTCTCATCTCCCCTTCCCCTTGACCCAATTTCTTCTCCCCAAAATCAGAGAGGGAAACTGAGGGGTCAAGGATATGTTGCCCAGAACTAGCCTGGCATGCAGAATAGAAGGGCACCCATGGGGAGCGTTACTCCCTGTCCCCAGATCCTCCCCAGAACCTTTCTCCACTCTGCTATACCCACCACAGGTATCATTCCTCCCGGCTTCTCCTTACCCTCTGGGCTTGGCCCAACACAGAGAATTCCCTGGAAGAGCAGGGGCAGCAGCAGCACTGAAGCTTGGTGGGTAAAGGATGCCATAGCAGGACAAGTGCTCCTCAGAACTCGGAGACCAGCTTCCCCTCCAAACCCTTCTGCACTCTTATCTAACTTCCCCTGGCACACAGACAAACACACCTCTCCTTCTGCTCACTTCTCTGTCAGAGAAACCTCACCACAGCCTCCCTCGCCACAGCCTCCCACAAGGTCTCTCATTTCCCCACATCTAGACCACTATCTTGGCCTCCACATTTTTTTCTGCTCCTTTCTGTGCCCTAACCTCCCCATGGTGCCAACCGCTATGAAATGAGTCTGGCTTCCAAGGAGGTCTGCAAGTCTGTGGTCTGGCTGGGAAATTTTGTCCCCCTTGGCCTTGGAGAAATCAAGTCCATACTTGGGTTCTCGTATCCTTTTCTACAAAAGGAGGTGAGAGAAGGTCCTTGGTAGTGGCCAGTGACCTTTCCAGCAGTTCCCCCTCTCCTTATCTCTCTGCGGTCTCCTCCCCCACCTATCAGCATCCCAGCCTTGCTTTCTTCTTTATCCTCTGGGTACCCTTTCCTCTGGAGTCTATCGTCATTCTTCTCATTCCCCTGCCTGTTCTCCTTATCCCCTCTGACTCTAGCTTTTTATTCTGCTCTTCACAAAGACATTATTAGAAGACACGAGGCACTTTGAGTGTAGCTGTATCATCACAGACAACTCTCCATACTCCATAATGAAAAGGGAGCAGCAGTAGCAATACAGAGGATCAGATCATCGAAGGAAGACGCGGTTCTTCTCAGTTTCCCCAGTTAGGCACACTGTGGCCATTGAAGGGAACCATGAGTGGCATTGACCTGGAAGTGGTGTGCTGATAGACAGACATTCTCACTCATGTTGTATGAATGGGTCTGTTGGGAATACACAGGGAGAGGCCTCGGAACCCCATTCTACCCTAAGTGAGTTGAGTGTGTGCACAGGTGCTCCGAGTTTGAAGAGCAGCCATGCAGCTTTCTGCTGACAGTTCATGGCCTGGGAGCTCAGGTGTCCCCTGGGTGGCATTTGATTAGAGAGGAATTTTGTGTGAGGCAGAGAAGTGACTCAGGGGACTCTAGTGCTCATGGGAGAATTAATTACTATGTTGAGTCTTTATTTTTTCCCTTTCATTAATGCTTGCTATGGCAGCCTGGAGATAGTTTAAATATTATTTCTTTGTTTGGTTTTCATATAAGCATTCAACTGGCATTTATTCAGAGCTCTAAAGGTATGCCAGCCACTAATATTTCAGATAGATGTCCTTAGGAGAAAACAACAACAAAAACCCAGCCTAAAACCTCTACTCTTCTGCTTATAGAGGACTCACAGAATTGTGCTCCCAGTATGGAGAAAAGTTTACACTCAGTCTCACCCGTTGTCTGAATTTTAAGACATTAGCATTAGATACCTCATGTTCAATGCTGGGGGAAAATATTTGAGAATTCTGAGGTAATGTGAGAATCTTAAATTTTTTTGTTCAGAAAAATTATCATTATTTTATATGGCCAAAATTAATCCATATTTGAACACTCAAAGAATATGTCTCATAATTCTTGTTATGAAATTAATGATCTGAATCAAACCAAAAATTTACCTGAATAATGTAAGGAATACTGATATAAATTTTTTTAGAGAGGGTGAAAGGGCAAGGAGTGGGGGATGGGGAGAGAGAGACAAGGGGAGAGAAACAATGAGAGAGACATATTGATTGGTTGCCTCCCAGAGGTGCCTAACCAAGATCAGGGTAAAACCTGCAACCCAGATACTTGCCTTGACTGGGAATTAAATTGCAATGGGCTGATGCTCCAACCACTGAGCCATGCCAGCCAGGGCAATTTTTATAAATGAATCAGAGTACATCAAACCAAAATACTTCTGCACAGCAAAAGAAAACATCAACAGGATGAAAGGCAACCAACTAAAGGTTTGAAGATATGTGCAAACAAAATCTCTGATAAGGAGCTAATTACATAAAGAACTCATATAACTCAAAAACAACAACAAAACAATCAATTTTTAAAAATTGACAGAGGACTTGAAAAGACACTTTTCCCAAGAAGGCATTCAAATGGCCAACAGATATATGAAAAGATGCTGAACTTCACTAGTCAAAATGAAATGCAAATTAAAATCACAATGGGTTGCCACCTCACACTTGTTAGAATAGCTATTATCATCAACAAGATAAGAAATAACTTGAGTTGGAGAGGGTATAAAGGAAAAGAAGCTATCATACTGGCAAAAATGTTAATTTATACAGCCACTCTGGAAACAGTATAGAGTTTTCCCCCTCCCCCCCCCAAAAAAAAAAAAATACAATAATAATAGAGGTCAGAGAAATGGTGCAGTGAGAGGTCACCTTGGTTTCTCCCCTTGAAGTTTCCGCTATTTAAACAGCTGTAATTCAACAAAGAGTTCCCTTCTCAACCCACAAACACACCTGAGAGAGCTGCACAATGAAACACCTGAAGGAGGGCAAGGGGAGCAAACCAGGGAGCTGGGAGAGAGAAGAGCTAAGATGGTGCCAGGGATGAATCCCTGAGCTTGCAACCTGGAGCTCACTGTGAGTCTCAGCCCACAGAGGGAAGGGATTGGGTTGTCGCTGGCACTCCCTTCAGAGAGGAACAGAGCAATACAGTGAGATTCCTAGCAATACAGTGGTCAGTGTATGCTGCAGCTGAACCCAGGGACCTAGGCAAGCACAAAGAACAGACGTATGGCTATGGTTGTCTGGCAATTGGCATTTCAGACTGAGGAACAAAGCCACCAAGCCTGGCCACCTCCCATCACTGCTCCTCTCACCCTCCCAGAGCTAGAAGCAGGGCCCAGAAGAAGCGGTAGCAGTGAGTGTGGGATTGCAGAGCGCATTATCTGCAAACCTGAAGGCGAATACTACAGAAACATTTTTTCCCTGAGCAAGAGCTGCACTCTGCAACCAATTCCAGGGTCAGTGGAGACACAAGGGGGAGACCACTGAGGTCTGCCAGTCACCATTTCTGGATATAAAGCAACAAAGATAGCAGCCTGCTTCTCCCAGCTAACCCCACACCCACCCACTGTGCTTA
Organism: Pipistrellus hanaki; assembly: GCF_964339955.1. Classification (NCBI taxonomy): domain Eukaryota; kingdom Metazoa; phylum Chordata; class Mammalia; order Chiroptera; family Vespertilionidae; genus Pipistrellus; species Pipistrellus hanaki. The sequence continues at coordinate 35,038,019 of NC_140520.1, forward strand.
CCTGCCAGCAGTGTCTAGCTTCAGCAGACAGCATAGGGATGTTACAGATTGGGAAAGCTAATGTTCACCGCATTCCCTTGCAGAGTTTGTCCCCTGACACTGAAGCAACCTAGACACAGAAAAGATGTCCAACTTCCCAGAAATCACAGGACATTTTCCACCAACTCACAGAGATCTGAAAAGCCAGAGCAGTTCAAGAGAACTAAAAAACCTGTGATTCAGTGTCACCTACTAGAAATCATCAGACTTTTCTTGAATCAATCTACTAGAAAAGAAATCCATCAAACACCATGAATAACCAAGATAATTAGGCAGCTCAGAAAGAAAAATTTTTAAATCTTGAGAAAATGAACTTAGACATAAAAACAAGTGATTTAAGTAAAAAAAAAAAAAAAAAATTCAATATTGCAGTTACAAAAAGCTCAACAAGATACAAGAAAACACAGATGGGCAATTTAATGAACCCAGAAATAAAATCAATGAACAAAACTAGTACTTTACTAACAAGATTAAAACTTTTTTAAAAAAGAACCACATAGATATTCTGGAGATGAAAAACTCAATAAAATAGATATAGAATAAACCAGCAATCTTAAGAAATGTAGTTGATCAGATGAAGGAAAGAATTAGTGCTATTAATACAGAAATCTAGAAATGATGCAGGGCAAAGAAGAGAGATACTGGAAATTTTTTTTAATGAAAGAACTCTACAAGAACTATCTGACTCCATCAGAAAGAGCAGTATAAGAATAATGGACATATAAAAAATAAGAAGAAATGGGAAAGGAAACAGAGAATCTACTCCAAAAAATATAGTTGGTGAGAAATCTCCAAACTTATGGAAAGAACTAAATCCTTAAATCCCAAAAGCAAATAGAATACCTAATTACCTCCATTTAAAAATGCCTTACTTGAGGCACATTATATTGAAACTGTCAAAAAGTAATAACAATGAAAGAATTACCAAGGTAGCCAAGAAAGAAGACAGTAACCTAAAAAGGAAATCTCATTAGATTATCATCAGATGTCTCAGAAGAAACCCTACAAAGGAGGAGAGCTGGGAATAAAATATTCAAACTACTTAGAGAGAGAAATTACCAGCCAAGAATAATATACCCAGCAAAGTTATCCTTTAGGTATGAAGGAGAAATAAAACATTTTCTAGACAGACAGCAGCTGAGGGAATTTGCCACAGAAGACCTCCATTGCAAGAAATGTTCACGGTGGTTAATATAACTGAAACAAAGAACAAAAGAACAAAAGGTCATAAAACTACATGAAGATTACCCACAGGCAGACAGAAGCATGATATTACAACCCTTTTTTAGAATAGGGCACTGTACTGTACACTTAAATATCACACGAAGGCAAAAGCAGGTAATAGCATTTTAAAAAAGGAAGAAGACAAAAGCTACTCGAATTCAAAAATGAACACATAACATAAGTAGGGATAATCTGTGACAACAACAAAAGCATAAAAAAAGAGAAGCAAAAGAATGAATTTGTGAAATGGGATGGTGATTACATGCATTCAGAAGAACAAAGAATACTGTCCATATAAAATTTTCTTTTACATAAACCTCGTGGTAACTGGACACACACACACAAAAAAAACACCCACAACTGAATGTAATTGGACTAAACTCACCAATAAAAAGGCATAGATTTGATAACAAACAAAACCAACCTAAACATATGCTGCCTTAAGGAGACACATCTAAGCTGCAAAAACAAATATACTGTAGACCCTAACTGAAAGGGCAAAAATAATAATTCTCCAGGCAAATGATATCCACAGGAAAGGAGGTATAGCATTACCTATATCTGACAAAATAAATTTCAAGATAAAAAAGGTAACAAAAGAAAAGATATACATTTTATAATGACAAAAAGAACAATATATTAAGAAGACACACCACTTCTTAATATCTATGCACTCAATCCAGGAGGACCAATATATAAAGCAACTACTAACAGCACAAAAAAAACAAACAAACAAACAAACAAACAAAAAATAATAAAAACCCAATTAACATAGAAGACTTCAATATCCCATTGACAGCTATGACAAATCAGAAAATCAGGAAGAAAATCACCTTAAATGAAACACTAGACCAAACGAACATAACTCACATATACTGAGCCTTTCATCCCAGAGTATGAGAAACATTATCAAGGATACACCACATATCAAAGTATAAACTAGTCAGAGCAAATTTATGAAGACTGAAATTATATCAAGCATTTTCTCTGACTACAATGTTTTCACATTGGAAATCAACTATAAAAAGGCAGAAAAACACACACACAAATATATGGACATTAAAAACATGCTACTAGAAATGACTGGGTCAAAAAAGAAATAAGAGGAGAGATAAAAAATTATATAGAGAAAATACAACATATCAAAATGTTTAGGAAGAATTAGAAGTAGTAATGTGAAATGTTTATATCACTACAAGCCTATCTTTAAAAAAACACACACACAATAAAAATCTCAAATTATATCTTTAAAAATTAGAAAAAGAAACACAAATGTAGCCCAAAGTCAGCAGAAAAAGAAGAAAAAAAGATAACTAGAGCAGAATTAAATAAAATAGAGAACAAAAAGATAATACCAATTTAAATCAACAAATAGCTGGTTCTTTGAAAAAAAAAATTGACAAACCTCTGGCTAGACTCACTAAGGAAAATAGAGAACATTCAAATATTCAAACTCAGAAGTGAAGGAAAAGTTATCACAGACACTACAGAAATACAAAGGATCACGCAAAAAATTCTATAAACAACTATATACCACCTAGAAGAAATTGATAAGTTCCCATAAATATATATTTTTCCTAGACTGAATCATCAATAGACAGATCAAGAGTGGGGAAATTAAAAGAACCATCAAAAATTTCCCAAAAAGTAAAAGTTCAGGACCAGATGGCTTTATTAGTGAATTCCACCAAATATTTAAAGAAAATGTAACACCTATCTTTCTCAATGTTTCCCCAAAAATTAGAGAAAAGATAATAATTCCAAACACATTTTATGATGTCAACATTACCAAAACTTTTCAAGGATAAATCCCCCACAAAAACAAAGAAACAAAAACTATTGATCAATATCTCTGATGAATATAGATGCAAAAACCCTAAACAAAATACTAGCAATTCAAACACAATACATTAAAAAGATTAATACCTCATGATCAAATGGAGTTCATTTCTGAAGCACAAGGATGGTTAAACATAAGCAAATCAATCAATGTTATACACTACACTAACAAAACAAAGGATAAAAATTATATGATCATATCAATAAATGCAGAAAAACATTTGATAAGATACAACATTCATTTATAATTAAAACCCCCAATTATCCCTGGCTGGTTTTGCTCAGTGGTAGAGCATTGGCCTGCGAACTGAAAGGTCTCAGGTTCAATTCTGGTCAAGGGCACATGCCTGAATTGTGGGCTGGATCCCCGGTATGGGGCATGCAGGAGGCAGCCGATCTATGATTCTCTGTCATCATTGATATTTCTATCTCTCTCCCTCTTCCTTCCCCTCCAAAGGGATCTATATCCAATTAATTAGTTATAGAAGAAAATTACTTCAACACAATAAAGTAATTAAACCTCAGCTAACATCATGATTTCATTCATGTGTGGGTTATAAAACTGAAAGCAACAAATGAACAAACAAGAAAGACAAACAAAAAAAATCAGACATAGACAACAGAATGGCTGTTACTAGAGGAAAGGGGGTGAGAGTTTAGTAAAATGTAAAGGAGGGTCAAATATATGCTGACAAAAGACGATTTGACTTTGGGTGGTAGGCACACAATAAATTTAATTTTTTTTTTAATTAAGAAAGAATAGAGCTCCCCCCCAGGGCCCAGCAATCCCTTTTTGGGTTTCTACTCTAAAGTGTTGAAAACACTTATTCATAAAGATATATGTACCCCTATGTTCATTGCTGCCTTGTTCACAGTAGCCAAGACATAAAAATTACTTGTGCCATTGGACTTATGAATGTTTAAAAAAAGATGTGATACATGGGCTAAAAGGGGTCATTCTCGAGAAAGAACAACAAAGTTGGAGGGATCACAATACCAAATATTAAGTTATACTATAAAGTCACTGTAATCAAAACAGGCTGGTACTGGCACAAGAACAGGCATATAGATCAATGGAACAGAACAGAGACCCTCCCCCCCAAATTGACCCAAGCCATTTGACACTCGATTAATATTTGACAAAGAGCATATAATGGACTCAAGATAATCTCTTCAAAAACTGATGTTAGAAAAATTGGACAAATACATTTAAAAATGAAACTAGACCACCAACTTACACCACACACAACAATAAACTCAACATGGATAAAAGACTTTAAAAAAAAAAAAAAAAAAAACTAGGTCGTGAAACCTCAAAAATGCTAGAAGAAACCATAGGCAGCAAAATCTCTTTTAGCAATTTGTTTGTGAATACATCTCCTAGGGCAAGAAAAACTAAGGTGAAAACAAACAAATGGGACTACATCAAAATAAAAAGCTTCTGCACAGCAAAAGAAACCATCCACAAAATGAAATGGGGCCCACTGCATGGAAGAGCATACTTGACAATGATACCTCTGATAAAGGGTTAATATCCAAAATACATAAGGAATACAACTTAACAAAAGAAAGATAAACAGCCCAATTTAAAAAAAAAAAAAAAAATGGGCAAATGACCTAAAGAGACACTTCTCCAAAGTGGACATACAGATAGATGGCCAAGAGACATGAAAAAAATGCTCAAAGAGAGATGCAAATTAAAACTACAGAGAACTATCACCTCACACCTGCTGGAAGTGCTCCCATCAACAAAGGGCACGTGCTGCCGAGGATGCGGAGAGAAGGAGCCCTCCTGCACTGCTGGTGAGAGTGCAGACTGGTGCAGCCACTGCGGAGAACAGATTGGAGTTTCCTCAAAAAATTAAATACGGAACTGCCTTTGACCCAGCGATCCCGCTTCTAGGAATATAACCTAAGAAACCCTAAACACCATTCAGAAAAAATGGATGCACCCCTATGTGCAGAGCATAGCTAAGATCTGGAAACAGCCCAATGGCACATCAGTAGATGGGTGGATAAAAAGCTGTGGTACATGTATAGCATGGAATGCTAGGCAGCAGTAAAAAAAGAAGGATCTCTTACCCTTTGAGACAGCATGGAGGGACCTGGAGAGTATCATGCTAAGCCAAATAAGCCAATCAGAGAAAGACAAGTATCACATGATCTCACTCCTATGTGGAATCTAATGAACAAAATAAACTGATGAACAAAATAGATCCAGAGGCATGGAAGCAACGGAATAGACTGCAGAATCTCAGAGGGAAGGCCAGGGAGGGTAGGTGGGTAGCAAGAGACCAACCAAAGAACTTGTACAGGTATGTGCATAACCCATGGACACAGACAGCAGGGTAAGTGAAAGCCTGGGGCAGGTGGCAGGGATGGACAAGAAGAGGTCAAGAATAAATATTTTTTTTTTAATTTAGTCTGGCCAGCATGGCTCAGTGTTGACCTATGAACCAGGAGGTCACAGTTTAATTCCTGCTCAGGGCACATGCCTGGGTCTCAGACTCAATCCCCAGTGTGAGGTATGCAGAAGGCAGCCAATCGATTCTCTCTTATCATTTGTGTTTCTATCTTTCTCTCCCTCTCCCTTCCTCTCTGCAATCAATAAAAATAGATTTTAAACAAAAAAAAGAGAGGAAAAAAAAGTAAAGCAAAAAGGAAAGCAGATAAAATGCTTCTAAATCCACAGCCCAAAATACATGCAAAAGAAAAGTAATACAAATATGAGAATGCAAATATCATAAGTGTACATAAAAGCATACAAAATATAATAATGAAATTTTTTTTATTTTAAATGGTTGGTTAGTAACATTATAGAGGTTTCAATTGTACAATTCTATAATATACTCTCCGTAATTTGTAATGTGTAATTTGTTCACCACCCAAATTAAGTCTTCTTCCGTCACCATGTATTTGACCTCTTTACCCTTTTCTACCTCGTCCCAACCCCCTTTCCCTCGAGTGACCACCATACTGTTGATTGTCTCTGTGTATAAGTTTTATTTTGTTTGTCTTGTTTGTTCATGTGTTGCTTTCAGTTTTACATCCCACTATGAGTGAAATCATAGTTTTTTACTCTTTTACATCTAACTGATTTCACTTAGCATAATATTCTCAAGATCCATCGATGTTGTTACAAATGAAAGTATTTCATTTTTTCTTACGGTTGAGTATATTCCCTTGTTTTTATGTACCACGTCTTCTTTGCTCTATCATCTATGGAAAGACACTTCAGTTGTTTCCATGAATAATGCTACAATGAACATAAGGGAGCATATATCTTTATATGCTTTCCAATTTTTCAGGTAGCAACCAAGAGATTGCTGGGTCATAAGGGGACTCTACTTTTAATTTTTGTGACACCCCTATACTGGTTTTTCATAGCGACTATAACAATTTACATTTCCACCAGCAGCATGTGAGGGTTTCTTTTTCTCTACAGCCTCTCCAACACTTACTATTACTTGTCTTGCTGATAATAGCCAGCGAATTATTTAGTAACACTGGTTTATTGAGTTTCCAGCTGTAAGAGCAGTTGGTCATGGCAGTCACCCAAGAATGTCTCTCAGCAGAGTTATAAGCCTGGGAAATTACTCCATCCTGAAAACAGGTACTGAACCTGCAGGAAATCCAAGCAGGGACTACGGCACCTGGACCCCTACAGCCCCTCCTTTGCTTTTACTAGAAACTAAAGGATCCATTGCATCATGAGCATGAAATATAAAGGGGAGCAGGGAGGTGGGGGGGGGGGGCCCTGTTTGAGTAGCAGCCCTTTAGTTCTACAGAAAGTTCAAGTAGATTTGACTTTTTTCTTTTTTTTACCTGGGGGTGAGGGGAAGGAGTAAGATCCTACATATTTTTGCTAAAAAATAATGAAGGGAAGACCTGCCTTATCACATAGTAAAACATACTAGAAAGTCAGTGTTAATTTACAGGGGAAATGTACAGAAGCTTAGATGAGAGAAGTGGATGTTGAAGCTTAGGGACCAGAGGTGAAGGAAAGAGATATGGCCAGAGTAGGCCCAGATGACAGGTGCCATATTGAAAAATTCTTCTGTTTTTCAAGGAAGTGGAGGATTTTGAGCAGAAGACTGAGGTGGTTAAAATGGCACTTAGAAAAGTTCCCTAGTTTGCAATGCGATTTACAATAGAGAGTGACCTGAACCAGGCAGAGGCAGTGAGAACAGAGAGTGGAGTGACACAGCATGGTAGCAATTCGGATTAATCAAACAAAGAGTGCCCAGGAGGAGGTAGCATGGTATCATTTACGAAGATGGACAACACCATTTGGGAAGGATGGCATTGAGATGCACGGGTCCATTTGGGCCATGTTCGAACGGAGACTAGCTGGAGGTATTTGGCTGGTTCGAGGCATACGGGTTGCTGCAAGGAGATGCAATGGGCTGCACAGCATCTGCCAAGCACACGGTGCCGTAGGAAGAAGTGTAGATGTCTGTATATCTGTCCTTCTCTTTCAAGTTATATTTTTAAGTTAAACTTAATAAATAGTATTATCTGTATCTTGGAAAATGTTAAATTCGGTTGTTTTAATAAATAATTATTGAGCATTTACTATATGCCAGGCATTTTATTAAAAGCTGAGAATATCATGGTAAAGCAAATTAACTGTAGATAAAGAGGTATAAATTCCTTGTTCTGATGGAGTTCAGTGTGAATGAAAAGAGTTATACAAATAAATATATAAATACAGCCGTCATAAACAGTAAATTTAGAAATATGCGGTGCCATGGAAAACAATAGGAGGCCTGGGCCAAGGGAAGGAGCTCGGGAAGGGCTCCCATAGAGTGATGACAGATTTGCATTCTGAGAGAGGATGAGGAGTAACCTGAAAAAGAGAACATAGCTTACGCTAAGACCCAGTAAAGAGAGAAGTATACCCATTTGAGGAACTGAAGAAAATGCAACAATTCGCATGTATTTCATGACACAAAACTACTCAAATAGCATTACAATCAGCTTCTCTGTTTTAAGTATATATGTAAATTAGAGGCCCGGTGCATGAATTCGTGCATTGGTGGGGTCTGGCCAGCCTGGCCACGGGAAGGGGACATGGGTGGTTGACCAGCCTGCCTGCTGGTTGAACTAGTGGTCGAGGGGACAATTTGTATATTAGCCTTTTATTATATAGGATGTATACTGAGTGGCCAGATTATTATGCATTCAGAGATCATCATAATCTGGCCACTCAATATGTATTAGAGGCCCAGTACACGAGATTCATGCCCTGGTGGGGGCATGGCCTGCAGGGATAGGCCCACCTTGGGAGTGCCGCTCATCCCGGTCAGCGGAGTGTCTGTGGACCCACTCTCTGAGTGGCTGCTCCCTGCTCCAGCATCTTCCATAGAGCCAGAGCACTCGCCTCTCCAGGAACCCAGTCAGGGCCAGCACAGGGACAATAGCACTGAGAGGCGGTGGAATAGACCTCAATCCTGCAGTGGCCATGAACCCACCTCCCAACCTCCAGGGTCAACTCTGCCAACCTGGTGGTGGCGGCACTGCACAGCCTGTGGGCATCCAGAGGAGGCAGCAAGGAACAAGGAGGAGGAGCCCGGGGCAAGGAGGCAACGATCACAGCCCGGGATTTTGCCATCAGCTCAGGGTTCTCAGTGGGAGCAGCTGCTCATGCTGGTCAGCCAAGTGGCTCTCCCGCTATGGTAGTGCACTGACCACCAGGGGGCAGCTCCTGCGTTGAGCTTCTGCTCCATAATGGTCAGTGCCCCTCATAGTGACTGGTCTGCGGGTCATTCTGGTCCTTCTCCTATTCAGTCGCTGGGCTTTTATTATATAGGATATTTGGGAAAAAATGGACAAAAGATATTTTGGGATATAATATGGGTTCCATATTATACTCTTATAAAATTTTATCATGTCTATGTCTAGTAATATATTTGGAGGCTGATAACAATTGGATAACAGTTATTGGGTGTTTTTGGTTTATCTGCAATATTTAATTTGTTTCAAGTTTTGTGTTTGTTTGCTTTGTTTTATTTTTTGTCAGGTTGTGGTATTTTTCTGTTGTGATAGCCTAGCCTCATAAGATGACTTTGTTTTCTGTCTTTTTTATATCCTGAAATTCCCCATCACATAAGCACTTGGGACTTTTTAGGTTAGTTATTACTTTGCCATTAGGTTTCATTTTTATGGTAACGGGCATATTTAGGGGTTGTAGTTTGTTTGTTTTTTCCTTTGGCTCTTACTGGTATAATCATTTATAATTTTCAATAAAAATGTTCATCACATTTTTACTTCAAACCACTTGAAATAAAGTTTACCTTCTTTTATTATCTTTTACTCTTTACTAAATCCATTAACACCCACTTTTAAAACCCCAATGTTGTTTCATTAATTCTGCTAGAATTTATTTTTATATTTTATTAATATTTCCAAAAAGCAGTTTGTGGATAATTTGACAATTCTATTATATGGTTTGTCTTACTTTCTATTTTAATAATATAGCCTTCATATTAATTTTTTTTCTTCTACACTTTTGGACTTATTTTATGGTGTTGGTGTTTTTTACTTGTTTTCAGAATGAATTCTAGATAATTTATTTTCAACATTTATTCTTCTTCACAAATAATTTTAAGCTATAAATTATTCTGTAAATCTATCTTGGTTTTATAATGCCATTATGGACTATAGATAAGGATAGATATGGAAGAGAATATATACCAACCTAAAATAAATTAATAGTCAAGAGATTAAAATGACATATGCCAAACATAAATGTTATAAGTAATTGTACTAACTTGAGAAAATTTAGGATCATTTACAAAATAAAACAAACAAAAAAATTAGTGAATAAAATAATTTCTCTATTATATGGGTAAAAATATCAAACCCTGTTTTTCAATTTTGTAGCAAATCAAATTCACAAGTCACAGCAATGACCTGGGTAAAGCAGAAATAAATTTCTGATAACAACCAACAACACTCCACAAAATCATTAGTAACATTCCTTCTAAATTAAAATCATGCAGAAAACAAATTCCAAAGGAATATATATATATATATATATATATATATATATATATATATATGTAAATTTATTTATTTCTAGCTTGACAAAATGGTGTTAGTGCTTAATCACCATGTTTTACTAAAAATACTCATTCTCTGTGGCCAGGTCTCTTTTAAGAAGTAATTCCCCTTCTTATGTGTTTCCTTTGGAGTGTCCCAGAGTCATACTCACAGATCCCCTTTGTTAAACTTCCTGCCGACAGTGAAAAATTCACTGGAAACATATTACAAGATGTGCTTTAGGCAAATTAAGTTCCCTAAGAAAATGATGGGGGATACCACCTAGGATTGATTTAAAATCATATTTTTAATTAATTTGTATAAATGTAAGAAAATGTTCCACCTGCTATTATTGAAACCCTGGCAATCATCTGATGACCTACCTGTATCTCCTTCAAGGAAGTCGGATTTACAACGTTAATGATATTAAAATAAGCAATGCCAACTTAATAAAATGTTAGCAGAAGTTATAAAATAACATTAGATCTATAATAATTATATCTATAAACATTCAATTGCCAACTAAAGTTTCGTATAGTACAGAATTTCATCTTTCCATTGGAACAGGTCTTTCATCCTATGTCTTAAGGAAGGTCAGTGCCCACGCTGTCCTATAAATTCACACAATTGGGCCTTTCCTCAGTCTCATTCATTCACTCAGCAATTATTTAATCCTCCAGCTCTGATTACACAGCCAACTCCTTCTTATGGTTAATTTTTAGGAGTTGTTTATACTCCAGCTTTTTCCTCTCCAAATCAAATTGTAATAACAATTTCTCTCTGAGGCCTCATTCTTTTCCGAAGTGATCTCCCTTTAGTTAACTTTATTAATGTGAACTTCGGAAGTCCATGCTGGCTCGGATAACTACAGTAAAGGCTACAAAAAGGTCTCTTTGGTAGCATCAACCCACACTTCTCTAATCATTGCTCATCCCTCTTAATTGCATTACCTTCAAATTCCTCAAATAATTGTGTTTCTTTTATAAACTCACCAATGAATCTATTTAGCTCTCACTTTTGAAAACCTGTGTAAAAAATTCTTAGCCCTAACTCTCATGCCAGTGGTCAGCAAACTGCGGCTCGCGAGCCACATGTGGCTCTTTGGCCTCTTGAGTTTTTAGCAGAGGCCAGCTTAGGAGTACCCTAATTAAGTTAATAACAATGTACCTAGCTATATAGCTTACGTTTAAAAAAAATTGGCTCTCAAAAGAAATTTCATTATACTGTTGATATTTGGCTCTGTTGACTAATGAGTTTGCCGACCACTGTCCCATTCCCTCAGTCACCACCTGTAATGTATCGTTATAACCATGGCTATTGCCATAAACTGGGCCCACATGTTCAAAAGTATTACATAAGCTCAAATGCCCTTAAAGTGCTAAATTCAAACGGAAATCCTATCTTTCTCCTTAGTTTTAGTTACATTTTTGTTATGTACCTTAAAGAATTTTAAAGAACTTAAAAGAACTTTAAATTATACCTGGCTGGCATGGCTCAGTGGTTGAATGTTGACCTATGAACCAGGAGATCACAGTTTGTTCCCAGTCAGTATACATGCTTGGGTTGCAGATTCAATCCCCAGTCGGGGGTGAGCAGGAGGCAGTTGATCAGTGATTTTCTCTCATCATCTCTCCCTCTCTCTCCCTTTTTCTCTGAAATCAATAAAAATATACATTTTTTAAAATAATCGAAGTTATGCTAACCATACCTTATAATAGTGCTGTCTAGTAGTACTACTATGGAAGTGTTCTATTATGTGCTGTCCAGTGCAGTATTTAATTGAACTGATAAATTATTTAATTAAATTTGGAAAGAGGAGTCAATAATGACTTTCACTTTTTGTCTCCAAACCTCTTGCTTTCTATGACTCAAATGTGCAGCCCACAAAGCAAGCTGAGCTACCCCTCACCTCTGAACCCTGAAGACAGACACTGTTCATCCCAGGCCAGAACCCCTGACACTCTTGAATGGTGACTGCATGCTTCATTTAGAAAGTCTGGAGAACTTATCACCACAGCATTCTACCCTTCTTCATCCAGCTCCCCAGTCTGTGTTATCTTACATTCTACTAGTAGCCCTGTGCACAAATCTGTGCACCAGTAGCTCACGCTGTGCGCTCTCAGTGGCTGCCCTCCTCCCAACCCCCGGAACTGGGGGACTCCAGCTGGGCTGAGAGGACTGGGTGCCAACATCTTTGTGATGGAGTGACAGTTAATTTGCATATCACCCTTTTATTTGATAGGATGGCTAAAGATTACGGTTTCTTTATTCCCCGCACTATTAGGAAAGTACAACAGAAGGTCGAGTGGCCATTGCATAAGGCTGTGTTCTTTAACACAAATGTCAGTTTTCTGATGCTCTCCAGCCAGAATAGTTGCCATGGCCTGCCTTATGGAGGTTTTCAATTACAAAAACTTCAGTGGATTTATGAAGTTTCCCAATGGCAAAATATGTGAATAATAGATTTAATACAAATTTCAGTCTTTATATTTTTCATTTCAATTAAGTCAACATGTTTCCATCTATTTCTAATTAAATTTTTATTCCAATTGTTCATACTCCAAATTTTTTCACTTATTCTTAGTTTATATTATAGAGTGCTTGCCCTCAGAGTAAATACTGTTTTATGAGACACACACGTGTGTGGGTGATATTATCAGGTTATATGCTTTAGAAAACTCTGACCTTTTTTTTTAGTTTTTACTAGAACCTTTTAAAAATAAATACTTTATTTTGAAATAATTTTAGATTTAATGAAAAAGTTTGATAATAAGTATATAGTTTTCATATTCCTTTACTTGGCTTTCCCTAAAGTCAACATTTTATGTAACTGTGGTAAATTTGCCAAAATTAAGAAATGAACATTGGTGCATGATCATTATCTAACGTACAGATTTTTTTCTATATTTCACTAGGTTTTTCACTAATTTTTATTTCCTGTTCAAAGTTTCAATTCAGGTTATTACATTGCATTTAGTTATCATTACTTCTTAGTCTTCTCTGATCTGAACAGCTTCTCAGTCTGTTCTTGCTTTCATGACCTTGATCATTTCAAAGAGTACTGGTCAGATATTACGTAGAATTTTTCTCACTTTGGGTTTGGCTGATGCTTTTCGCATGATGAGTTTGAGTTGTGGGTTTGAGGGGGAAATACCACAGAGGTGACATGCCCTTTTCATTGTGTCATGGATCTCTTATGTCATAGCTGGGGCACATGATAGTGACATGACTTATGAATGGCAATTTGATCCTTGATCATTTGGTTAAGGTTGTGTCTGCCAGTTGACTTTTCTTTAACAGTAAAGTTACTATTTTACCCCTCCACACTCCAACCCAATTCAAAGGGAGTGAGTTAAGTTTCACCTCCTAGAAGGAGAGCATTTGCATAGATTATTTGCGATTCTTATTTAGGGAAGATGGATCCTTTTTCCCACACTTGTTAATTTATTCACAATTTCCTTATATGGGTGTAAACTTATATATACCTATCTTACATTCTGGGTTTTACTAAGATTTCAAAGACCTGCTATCACCTCTCCTCCTAGGTGACTATTTGTGTCTCTGCATATTCATTTCCCTAACTTTTCTTTGTAAATCAATTCTCCACGCTGAGTCACAGCTTCAAGCTCTAAAGTCATCTCTTCCCCTGTCCTAATACTATATAAAAATATCCTAAGTTCTTTTCCTCAGAAGTCATTAAAAAATACTAAATAAAACAAGAATATGATTAAGCTCTCTGGCTCTTTGTAGATATAACTTGAATAAATTTTATGATTCTGTTTGTCATCCACATCTGCGAAGTGAGAACAATTATACCACTTTTCTCATGGGGTTATTGTGAGTACTGAATGAGGAGTATGGGGGGGGGGGGGGGAAGCACACAAGAAACATTAAAACATTATTATATCTTAGTACGAGAATCATTACAACCACCATCACCATTATCAGCATCATTCTCATCATGTATGATCTCTGTGATTTGAGAAAATAAATGTCTCCCTTGTAATGATGCCTAAATGCACTAATGTCACAGATTAATGTTTCCACCAATTACTGAGTAAACTTTTGAACTTGCAAGGTCATGATCTTAACCCATTTTATTGAGTTTTAAATTACACTAAAATTTTAATTCAAATGATGATAGATTAGATTGTTTAGGGGAAAGTAGCCTGCTATGAACAACTAGTAAAAACAGATTTTTAAAAATTTCATTTGTATGAGGAAATCTGAGAACTGCCAAGATGCTAAGGAATTTGAGTGCCTTAACCCAGTCAAGGTAAGAGGTGCTGAGAAATGGAGCCACATTTTCTTCACCTGCTGGCCCCTGCTAATTCCAAAAATGGTGCCTAAGGAGACGAGAGGGTGAGCAGAACCATCCACAGCATCATTAGACTGAGACAAATGTTTTCTACAGAGTAAGAAGAGCCCTAAATAATATAACCCTAAAACGTTACATTCTAAAACTCTATACTGTGAGAGCAAAAGTGAATCAGAAATAGAGAAAAATAGAGCAGCCATCATAGGGATGGAAATTCACACTTGAATAATTGTAATTTCTGATTGGATTAAGGCCAACTGACATTGCTAGCACCCAACCCTAACAGCAAAGTTGAGCAATAGAAAGGGTAAGTAAATAGAAATAAGTATTTACTGTGTTAGATAAATTTAACTTCAAATTTATTTAAAATGTTTTATTTACTATATAAAATAAAATATATGGCAACTGCAGCATATAAGTCAGGAAAGGATACATGGAGTTAAAGTTTCAACCTGAAATTAAAAAGCCTTAAAAAGTGAGGGGCAGCAAGCATTTCTTTGAGGGAGATTAGGAAAGAACAGCTACGAGGAAATCACTGCTTCCCATAGAAGCCCAATAGCATTTTGATTAAGAGACAAAAGAGCCCTAGTTGGTTTGGCTCAGTGGATAGAGTGAAGAGTCCCAGGTTCAATTCTGGTCAAGGGCACATGCCTGGGTTGTGGGCTCCATCCCCGGTATGGGGCAGTCAGAAGGCAGCCAATCAATGATTCTCTCTCATCATTGATGTTTCCATATCTCTCTCCCTCTCCCTTCCTCTCTGAAATCAATAAAAAATATATAAATATTTTTAAGAAAGGAGACAAAGGAAAGGGGCAATTACATTGATAGAAGGAAAGCATTTTGATTGGTGCAGATAAGCTACCATAGTGGTGTTCACTTTAAACAGTGTTTTTAAATTTCAGTCCAGAAGCCATCAGTTCTTTAGTCATAATACCTGCTTTCCTCTTGTTCCTGCAAAAAAGTTCTTTTCAAAACAATGTTGCTTCAGGCCTAGCCCAAAAGTAATTTCGCATGTTTTAACATTCCAAGGTTTGGGCGATAAGATATGTAAGGCAATTCCTTTGGGGTGGCAGGTCTAGCTCCATTTAAAAATAACTACATTTGCATTATTTTTTTACAAAGTCTTCTAGAATCATTGCACTAGCATGGAGTGGTAAATACTAATTTGTATTACAATTTAATAAGCTTAGGATGAATGTACATGTTTCCAGGATCACCAATAAAAAAGTAGTAAAAGGCTAAGAAACCATTGCGCTAAAAAATGGTAAAATGGTATAATTAAAAATACTTAATCTAACAAGCAGACAGAAAGTCAGAGAGAAAACACAATATAAAAAAAAAGATATATAAAAAGAGGAAAGCAATAATAATATTGTTCATTTAAACTCAAATACAGCAGTAACAGCTCTGGAATTAAATAAACTAATTAAAGGACAATGATGGTTAAAAAAAAAAATCTATTAAAAACTGGCAGCCTGCCTGGCATGGCTCAGTGGTTGAGCGTTGACCTATGAACCAGGAGGTCACAGTTTGATTTCTGGTCAGGGCACATGCCTGGGTTGCAGGCTCTATCCCCAGTAGGGGGCATACAAAAATCTGCTCACCATTGATGGTTCTTTTTTTTAATTGTTTTTATTTTTTTATTGATTTCAGAGAGGAAGGGAAAGGGCAAGGGAGATAGATACATCAATGATGAGAGAATCATTGATCCACTGCCTCCTGCACGACCCCTACTGAAGATTGAGCCTACAACCAGGCATGTGTTCTAACCAGGAATCCAACCATGACCTCCTTCTTCGTTTATAGGTCACACTCAACCACTGAGCAACACCAGCCAGGCCCAATGGTATTTTTTTTTTTTTTTTAAGAAATAGAACAAAAAATTACCACCTTTGTAAGAAATCACAGCCTGACAGTTGTTGCTCAGTGGTTGAGCTTCTGCTTATGAACCAGGAGGTCATGGTTTGATTCCTGGTCAAAGCACATGCCCAGGTTGTGGGCTTGATCCCCAGTGTGGGGCGTGCAGGAGGCAGCTGATCAATGATATTGTGTTTCTCTTTCTCCCTCTCCCTTCCTCTCTGAAATCAATAAAAATATATTTTTTTTAAAAGAAAAAATTCTAAAGACTTCAAAGAGTCAAAACAGTACTGAGGAAATAAAAAACAAAACCAGAGGTATCACACTCTCTTAGTTCAAATTATAGTACTAAATAACAATAATCAAAACAGCATGGTATTGGCAGAAAAACAGACACACAGATCAATGGAATAAAATTGAGAGCCCAAAAAATGTACAATAATGTACAAAAAAAAGGGAGCCAAAATGTACAATAAAGTGGGGGAAGGGAGGAGCCCTCTTTAATAAATGGTGCTGGGAAAATTGGAAAGCCACATGCGAAAAATGAAACTAGATTACTGTTAGTTCTCACATATACAAAAACTAACTCAAAATAGATTTTTTTAAAAAACACCAAAGACCTAAATATAAGACCAGAGACAATAAATTATATAGAAAAAATCATAGGTACTACACTTAGAGTGGATCTTATGCATTTGACCCCAAAGGCAAGGGAAGCAAAGGCAAAAAAAATATATGAATGGGACTACATTAAACTAAAAGACTGCTGTAGGCAAAAGAAAATGGCAATGAAACAAAAAGAAACTAACCGAATAGAAGATATTTGCAAGCAACTCCAACAAAGGGTTAAAATCCAAACTATGTAAAGAACTCATTTGAAAGCAACAAATAAACAAACAAGAAAAACAAGCAGAGAAAAACTCATAAACACACAAAATAGTATGGTGGACACCAGAGTTCCCCTGGGGGAAGGATAATAAAGGGTAAAGGGACTTTTCAATCTGGTGATGGAAGAAGATTTGACTTTGAGTGGTGAACACACTATGCAACATATAGATGATGCATTATAGAATTGTACACTTGAAACCTATATAATTTTATTAACCAATGTAAATTAAAACAAATTCAATTTAAGTAAATAACAAATGACAATAATAGTAATATCATTACAGAAGAAACTATCAAAGTCAAGAGCTAATTTCTGAAATATTTATAAAATTATTAAATACCACCCTGGCCAGTATAACTCAATTGATTGGAGAATGATCCTGTGCACCAAAGGGTCATGGGTTCGATTCCTAGTCAGGGCACATATCCAGGTTGCAGGTTCAATCCCCATTTGGGGCACATACAGGAGGTACCCAATCAATGTTTCTGTCTCACATAGATGTTTCTCCCTTCTCTCTCTCTCTCTCTCTCTCTCTCTCTCTCTCTCTCTCTCTCTCTCGCTCTCTCTCTCTCCTCTCCTCTCCTCTCCTCTCCTCTCCTCTCCTCTCCCTTCCTCTCTCTAAGCAATAAAAATTCTTTTTAAAATATTGTTAAGTGCCTGCAAAATTAGAAAGAGAAAGAACAAATGAGAGAGAACAAACTTCCAAGATCTTATAAAAGGGACATAACTATGAACCCTACAGACATTAGCATGATAATAAGAAAATATGCACAGAGCCAACAAAAGAGGACATTTGAAAACCTTGGACAAATTCTTGAAAAAGCAATAAATTTACCAAAGATGACACAATAAGAAATACATAATTTGAATAAAGGTATTATTTATTTATTAATTAGCTGCGAAATTTACCCCATCTCAGAAAGAGAATATCATACACATATTACTGGCCCAGGAAGAAAAGCAAACCTCAAGTACCATTTCTACTAAATGTGTATTGCTTTCACACCACTAGAAAGTAAAAAAGAATGTAATTCGAGGACCATCTGTACTTTATTTTATTTATTACAAGATACATCCTTTCTCACATCTCACATTTATTAAACCTCTAGGATGGAGCCTACTATTGATACTATCATATAATAAATTCAGAGTTATTAATGATTTTTCTGTCAGTGTATAAATGATGATACATCTCACAGCCTGTGGGAACCCTGAGTTGAACAAATATGATAATTCTTTGATTAAAGATGATGAACTTAACTCTTGCACTGACAACTTGAGCTTCTTGTCTTCTGGGTCCTTATTCCAAACGGGTACAAGGAGACTTGATAACATCTCACGGGATATTCTGATATGACCTGTTAAGAACACAAGCAATTTTAGCCCTATATATGAGATATTTGCACACCTATTTCATAGCAGCATTAAGTGCAACCCAAGTGCCCACTGATTAGATAAACAAACATGTTACATAAATGCAGTGGAATATTATTCATCCTTCCCCAAAAAGGAAAGAGATTCTGACACATGCTACAACCCGGAAGAATCATGAGTACATTATGCTAAATGAAATAATCCAGTCATGAAAAGGCAAATATTCATGATTCCACTTATATGCGGTGTCTAAAGGAGTCAAATTTAAGTAGACAAAAAGTAGAATGTTGGGTGTCTGGGTCTAGATGACCAGGAGATACCAAGATGTTGTTCAAAAGGCATAGAGTTTTAGTTTTTCTAGATGAAAAAGAGTTCTAGAGATTGGTGGCACAAAAATGGGAGTGTAGTTACTATTACTAAACAATGCATTTAAAAATAACTAAGATACTAAGTTTTGTGTCATATATATTTTACCACAATTAAAAAGTAGGTTTACATTACATTAAGATGGGAATTTGAGAGAAAGTGCAAAAAGTCTTGTGGAAAGATTGAGGCTAATCCTATATAATAAAAGGCTAATATGCAAATCGACCAAATGACAGAATGACTGGTCAATATGACATGCACTGACCACCAGGGGGCAAACCCTCAATACAGGAGCTGCCCCCTGGTGGACAGTGCACTCCCACAGGAGGAACGCCGCTCAGCCAGAAGCCAGACTCACGGCTGGCAAGTAAGCAGCAGTGGTGGGAGTCTCTCCGCCTCCATGGCAGCCCTAAGGATGTCTGATTGATGGCTTATGCCTGCTCCCCATCAGTCAGACATCCCCCAAGGGCTCTTGGACTGTGAGAGGGCACCAGCCAGGCTGCGGGACGCCCCTCCCCAAATGCATAGATTTCATGCACCGGGCCTCTAATGTAATATAAATAGATAAAATTGGTATGAAAGAGTGGGAGGGTGACAGAAAAGAAAGATTTTTTAAAACTTACCAGCGCCTCCAAAACCATAAAGTAAGACATATCAAAAGAATCAAGGTGGGCAATATCACTGCCAAAAGTATCACAGTGAGGGAGGTAGACTTTCCTGGCAACGGGAGAAAACACAAAGATGTCACTTCAAAGCCCGTCCTCCGATCCGCCCGCCCTCCCTTTGCTGCCTGAGGGTCACCATCATCCCTCCGCTTCTGGTGTGTGGGCATGAACAACTCCCTCTCTCATATTTACTAAAAATGTATCCATATCTATCTTCTATCTCTTCTTCTTGCCCCACTGTACCCAATACTACACAAGTCCATGATTCCTACCTATTTTACACTTTGGGTCAGCAATTTTCTATCTTTTTCATCTCATGGCACACACGAATTACTAAAATTATGCAGCACCCCAAAAATATATATTTTTCCAATATGACCCCCCCAAAAAATAGGTATAATTTTCATTCATTCACACTAGACATCTATTGTTGTGTTGGCTATTGACTTTTTTATTATTATTATTATTATTAAACTTAACCTGAAGATATTTTTTCCGTTGATTTTCAAAGAGTGGAAGGGAGAGGGGGGCTATGGATGAACCTGCAACCTAGGTATATGCCCTTGACCAGGAATCAAACCTGTGACCCTTCAGTACATGGGCAGACACTCTAACCTCTGAACCATGCCAGCCAGGGTAACTGTGGTCATGATTTATTTGACTACCTAAGAGATAAGAGGTCAAAGCCCCTGACTATATAGTCAGGTGTTCCATGTTTTACAAATTGCTGTGGCAGACCAATGGAAAACCACTGCCATAGGCCATCTCTCAGTCTCTCTCTCTCTCTCTCTCTCTCTCTCTCTCTCTCTCTCTCTCTCTCTCTCTCTATCTCTCTATCTCTTTCTCTCAGTTTTCCTCCCTCTCCCCCCCTTCCCCCCTCTCTCTCTCTCTCTCTCTCTCTCTCTCTCTCTCTCTCTCTCTCATTAAATCTCACCACTTTGCTAGAGATTGTGTTTGAGGACCATCCCCTCCCAGCGGGGCCCCAGCACTCACCCCAGTAGAGGACGATGTCCTGGTTACCAAGGCTGCTGTGCCTCACCCGGCAGGCCAGGCCAGCTGCCTCCCTGGCCGCCACGTCCAGGGTCACTCGGAGATACCACGTCCCGTCGGCATTGGGCAGGAAGTCCCCTTGCTGGGCGCCGGGCAGCTCCTGCTGCCCCCTCATCCACCGCACCCACACGGGCTTGGGGTAGAATCCTAAGACGTGGCACACCAGCAGCAGACGGTCAGGTCCAGGAGGGGGGCCACTGGACAGCCAGGCCTTGGGTTTCACTGGAGCAGGAAGGAGCAGGGACAGTGTCAAATTACGACTCTCATCTAGCACACAGGGACTCAGAAACCCACGGGTTTGGACAGCAACCCCTTCCGCTCCTCAGGAAACCAAATAACGTACTGAGTGAGCCCCTCTCTCCTACCTCCCACTGGAACATAGGATGGTGGTGGGAAGCACAACAGGGAACTCTTGGGGGGAGAGGACGAACCTTGCCTTTGCAGCTCCGCCTTCCCCGCTTCGAGGATGCTCCAGAGGTACCGGGGGCAGGTGTGGTAGAGGAGCTTCTGGATGATGTCGGAGATGCCTTGGTACTGAGTGAAGAGCGTGCAGAACCACTGGGCGCGGCTGCTGCCCTCCGCGGCAGGCACGCACGTCCCATTCCTGAGGCTCACGAAGTCCACTCCCCCTAAAGCTCCCCGCAGGAAGCTGACTGTGGCCTCCCCCTCGCGCAGCTCGCATCCTGCTGTGCCCTGGATCTCAAAGGGATCTGAGAGGAGAGAAACAGAGGGAATTCCATGTACAAGCGAGCAAGGAAAAAAGGGGGCCTAGACTCTTTGACAGCCTAAGGGATGAGAGGTCAAAGCCCCTGACTGTATAGCCAGGTGTTGCATGTTTTACAAATTGGTTGCTGGGGAGGCAGCTGGCCTGACCTGCCGGGTGAGGCACAGCAGCCTCAAAGGCCAGGACATCGTCCTCTCCTGGGGTGAGCGCTGGGGCCCCACTGGGAGGGGGTGGTCCTCGAACACCATCTCTAGCAAAGTGGTGAGATTTAATGAGTGAGAGAGAGAGAAAAGGGAGGGGGAGAGGGAGAGGGAGGAAAACTGAGAGGGAGGGGAGGGAGATGGCCTATGGCAGTGTTTTTCAACTGGTGTGCCACAGCAATTAGTAACACATGCAGAATTAGTTGGTGAGCCAACAACCAATTCAAGACAGTCGTCTGCAGTATAATCACTTTCCAGCCAACAACGAACCACATATATGAGGGTAGTCCCACAAGATTATAACAGAGCTGAAAGTTTCCTGTGGCCTACTGACGTCCGAGCCATCATACCATCCTAGCAACAAGGCATGGCTCATGTGTTTTACACAAACTGTGTTGCCATTTGTGTAAGAGTATAGCAACACAGGGTGTACAGCACCTAATACTTGATAACGATAATAAATGTTACTGGTTTCTGTACGTATTATACTACTAGAGGCCCGGTGCACGAAATTCGTGCAAGGAGCTCGGTCCCCACCGCTGCAGCAGCCGCCTCTGCCACAGCCCCCACCACCATGGCTTCATCCAGTCTAATTAGCATATTATGCTTTTATTAGTTTAGGTTCATTGTTATTTTAGAGGGTACTTTTTCTCTTTATAAGAAAAAGAAGTCTGCTGTAACACAGTATGCCGTGTTAGACCAGCAATGGCCTCAGACGTCTCATGTGTACCGCATCTCTGGATTGCGTCATTTTCTCTAGTGCTTGGTTTGATCTCATGGTTTTTGTGCATTGATGTGTTGCACAGAACTGTGGCCCAAAAATAACAGCATATACCATACAGCCTAGGTGTGTGTTGAGCTAGCCCCTCTAGTTTATGTAAGTGCAGTCTGTGATGTTTGCACAAGAATGAAATGGTCAGAACCTCTGCATTGTTAAGAACCTAACACGTTTCTCAGAATCTCTTACGGTTGCTAAGTGGAGTCTGACTGTATCCACAGACTTTCCAGAGGAGAAGGACACAGGTCACAAACAGTGGAGAAGGGCTGTGGGAATGACATAGGGGAGGGAGGGGAGCGGTAGGAGGGGAACTGCGAGGAGCAGGGTGATGAAGTCAGGATACAGCATTCCAAAAGGAATGGGAGCATTGCACTGAGAGGAGGGATCCGGCAGGAAGGAGGGGCTTCAGGAGGTGGATTGAAGAAAGAAGGAGCTCACTCACATTTTAGTTGGCGCAGGCACAGAGGAGAAGAGGTGAGGGCTTCTCCGGGGGGTTCAAGAGCAAAATAATTAAACATAAACACGCCAGGTGATCGTCCCAAAGGGGGATCTTTATCAGACAAGGGAGCAGGGAACAGGAAGAAGCTGCAATCCTTTGTGGACACATGGAGCCTAGGGCAGTGGTCGACAAACTCATTAGTCAACAGAGCCAACTATCAACAGGACAACGATTGACATTTCTTTGGAGAGTCACATTTTTTAAACTTAAACTCTATCGGTAGGTACATTGTTATTCACTTAATGAGGGTACTCCTTCAATCGCACTGTATGTGCGCGCCCACACGAGGTATTTTGTGGAAGAGCCACACTCAGAGAGCCAAAGAGCCGCATGTGGCTTGCGAGCCATGGTTTGCTGACCACAGGCCTAGGGGAAGGCAAATCTAGTGACGTTGGATAAGCTGGGAAGAAGGAGAGAAAGGCCTGGGGATGCGGTGCTTACACCAGAGAAAGAGAGAGAGAGATCGCTGATAATCTCTCCGAGCCTAACACTCACAGGTCAGCTGGAACTCACTGACGTGGTCCTGCACCACCCGGAGGAACCCGATCAGATAGACCCGGAACAGATCCACCAGCTCTGTCACCTCCTCGTCGCTCAAGTTGCCCTTGGACCAGGGCTTCAGGAAGATGGCCGTGCCCGCCTCATTGTCCCAGCGTTGGATCTGCACGTCGCCCAGCCAGCCGGAGCCCTGGTTCTGTGCCCAGCTGCTGTTGGCAAAGGACGATATCTGGATGAGGTGGAAGGTGGTCGGCCCCTGGAAAGCTATGGGTGGTGGATAAGAAAAGTGAAAAGGAGCTGAAACCAGTTTGGCTCAGTGGATAGAGCGTTGGCCTGCAGACCGAAAGGTCCCAGGTTCAATTCAGATCAAGGGCATGTACCTTGGTTGCCGGCACATTCCCAATGGGCAGTGTGCAAGAGGCAGCTGATTGGTGATTCTCTCTCATTGATGTTTCTGATTCTCTATCCCTCTCTCTCCCTCTCTGTAAAATATCAACAAAATATATATTTTTTTAAAAAAAGAAAGAAAGAAAAGTGAAAGAGAGAGAGAAACAGAAGGAAATGGGGGAATGGGGAGAGGGGGAGAAATGAAAACCAGAAAGGTCCAGAGAAAAAGAACCCAGAACCTGAACAGCAAAATGCCAGAGACATTTGCCTGTGCCAGGGCCCCGGCTCCAGCCCCAGCCCCAGAATGAAGAAGAGGCTGGAGACAGAGGGCGCAGACCCTTACAATTACCCAGACCCCGATCCCCCCGCTGGGAGAGGCTCCTCTTACCCGGCCCGCTGTCACCACCTGGGAGGAGAACCGCGAGCAGCAGAAGTGGCAGAGGCAGCATCTCCCTGGGAGACAGAGCGTCTGCCTCTCAGAGCTGGCGTCTGGTCTCTGAGCTCAGCAAGCCGTGTTCTCAGCCCTCTGCAGTGTCTTCCTCTCTCCTCCAACGAACAAACCTCTGCCTCGGCCAGGCTGCACACGAGAAAAGCTGTGCCTCCCCCCCGCCTGGCCCTCCCACTCTGCTCTCATTTCCACTCCAGCCCTGACTTCCAGACTGTTGTCTTGGCTCCTGGGCTCCCAGCGGCTGTCCCTCACCTCAGCTTTCTCGTGCCGCCTTGAAAAAGCCCCCAGGTGATTTTGAAAAGTTGTTTGGCCTCTCCCACCTTTTCTGGTAACATCGGTTACATCAGAAGGTAATGGTAAACAATTCTCTGCTTTCACCTAGGAATATTCTTTTGATTTATCCACCCAACCCTGCCTTCCTCCTCACGGCTCTCTCTTCCCTGGTGCTCTAGCCCAACATTCTCAAGGCTCTTTTTTTTTTAAATCTCATTCCCTTTTCTGATCTTCCTAAAGCCATATTTTTAATTTCTCTCCCTCCCTCTCTCCCTCCCTCTCTCTCTCCCTCTCTCTCTCTCTCTCTCTCTCTCTCTCTCTCTCTCTCTCTCTCTCTGTGTGTGTGTGTGTGTGTGTGTGTGTGTGTGTGTGTATGTGACAGTAATTTACAGAAGACAAAGCATTTAAAACATTTACCCGGTCCTGGCCGGGTGGCTCAGTTGGTTGGAGCTTCTTCCCATACACCGAAAGATTGTTTCTCTGTCTTCCTCTCTCTCTCTAAAGGTCAATAAGAAAACATATCCTCAGGTGAGAATTAAAAATATTCATAATAAAATAAAACATTTGTCTGGACTATAGTACTGCAGACCCAACTTCCAAAATCAAATAAATTAAATACTGTAGCTTATCATACAAGCAAAATTATCTTAGACTAGGGGTGTCGAACTCAATCAGAGAAGGGGCCAAAATCTAAAATCCAGCCTAAATTGCGGGCAGAATGGTTTACTGAACAGTCATAAACTGACAATGTCATAAACTGACAGCGGAGTGCAGTGATGACAGCGCGGTGCGGGCCACATTGCAAGGCCTGGCGGGCTGGATTTGGCCCGCGGGCCTTGTGTTTGACACATGTGTCTTAGACCATAGCGAATTTTGGAAAGAAAAATTACATTGGCTACTGGCATATGACCCTCTTTGTAGTAACTTTCTGACCTGTGAGAGTTTGAGTAACAGATTATTCTGAGACAAGCAGACCTTGGGAAGTTATGTCACATGCAGCTTTAGGCTAAGTCAAAAACAACCTCTTTTTGTCCATTAGTTTGTTTTTTCTGTAATCCCTTCACCTTTCTCACTCAGCCCTGCCTCACCTCCTCCTCTCCGATAGCTTTCAGTCTATTCTCTTTATCTGAGTTTGTTTCTAACTTTTGGTGTTGTTCATTAGATTCCACATGTAAGTGAAATCATAAGGTATTTGTCTTTCTCTGACTGGCTTATTTCACTGAGCATTATACTTCCCAGATCCATCCATGCTGTTGCAAAAGGTAAGGTTTCCTTCTTTTTTATGGCCGAGTAGTACTGCATTGTGTAAACATACCACAGCTTTTTTATCCACTCATCTACTGATGGGCACTTGTACTTGGTTATTGTGAATAATGCTGCCTTGAACATAGAGGTGCATACATACTTCCATTTTTTTTAATTTCTTTGGATATGCACTGAGTGGCCAGATTATTATAACCTCTGAACCCATAGTAATCTGGCCACTCAGTGTATATTGTGTATAATAAAAGGCTAATATACAAATTGTCCCCTCTACCAGGAGTTCATCCAGCAGGCAGGCCAGCCAACTGTCCATGTCCCCTCCCCCTGGCCAGGCTGACTGGACCCCACCCATACACGAGTTCATGCACCAGGCCTCTAAAAAAATACACACACACACACACACACACACACACACACACACACACACTGAGTGGCCAGATTATTATGCGTTCAGAGATCATAATAATCTGGCAACTCGGTATATTTCCAGAGTGCATGAAATGGGTCATCATAGATGGTGGGCTATGGACCTCTGAAGACATTGAATGGAGGAGGACATCAGATCAAAAGGGAGTCAAGTACACAGTGGGACAATTGTGTCTCTCTGGATTTTAGGCCATAGAAGGTAGAAATCTTGGGGAAAGATTTTTTTTTTTAAGCACGTACACGCGTGCACACACACACACCAGAAGAAATCCTGAGGAGTCAACATCTGGAATAGCCCCCAAGAAGTTAATGCATAAGGAATGTTATGGTTGGATAGGAATAATGCGAAAAGACCTAGGAAGAATGTGAGAATGTTTCCCAGGAAGATAACCTTTTGAAGAATCCCTTAACTGAGTATAATGAAGTTACATGCAAACAGCGATTGACTAGACATTTTGAATCTCCTGAGTTAATCCAGTGAAGCAGACATACATAAAGTAACAGCCCCTGGTCTATCAACTCCTTGTTGACGAAGTTATCTTTGGACAATGTGTGTGGGGAAATTTCTGGGCCGTTTGTACTCTCCCAGTCATGAGGTTGTGACTCAGCCAGCCAATGTGGACTGTGATTTTGTGCTTAGGATTGATGGACAAATGATGAGGTCAGAATGAGATGGAACCAGATATGTAACTGGACCACTGTGGGTGGTAGAAGGTCAGATGGTTTCAGGAAAAAAAAAGAAAGAAAGAAAGAAAGAAAGAAAGAAAGAAAGAGAAAGAAAGAAAGAAAAAAAAAACAGGAAAGTAGGGAGGAAAAAAAGTGGACAATAAACCAGTTACCAGAGGGAGAGAAAAATGTTCTGACTAGCTTAAAAGTGTATTGTCCTGACACAGGGCCCCTTGCTCTCCCACCTTCTTCAGAAGAGTAACCTGGCCTGCAGACCGGGATGCTCCGATGGGACGCACTCTGGTATCCTTGGAATCCAGATCCGTCTTTGAGAATGTCAACACCTGAGCCCCTGACGGATATCTCCCCATCAGGATTGTCACTGCAGGAGAAAGCAGCTCACATTGCAAGTTGCAAAAGCAGCGTGTCGTTTGCAGATGTTTCTTCTTTTACTTTGTTCCCAGCAAATGTATCCTTCAGTCTCTCTATTCTGGCTTCCTTCTTTCACCAACAGACAGCCTCCCATCAGCGGCTGACTGGACCAGGAAAGGCTGCTGCTTGCCTCACCCTTGGGCCTCCCACTTGATCTCTCACTTCCTCTGTCTCTGGCCTCAGCTTATTTTTTCCTCTCTGGGTTTTGGCTGCTGTTCTTCTTCCTTTTTTAAATTTTTTTTTTAATTGATATCAGAGTGAGGAAAGGAGAAGGGGAGAGAGAAACATCAATGAGAATCATTGATCAGCTGCCTCCTCCACACCCCCTACTGGGGATCAAGCATGCAACCCCAGCATGCCCTGACTGGGAATAGAACTGTGACCTCCTGGTTCATAGGTCGATGCTCAATCACTGAGCTCACCAGTCCAGCCCAGCCGCTGTTCTTATCACTAGACTTTATCCTGTCTATTCTCCCTCCTCAACTGCCAGAGAGAAAGTTGTGTGTGATATTGAAAGGTCACTTCAGGAAAACTTGCCCCCCCAACAAAAAAACAAAAAAAAAGTTTGGAGCTAAAACCTGAAGAATGTGCTAAATAGAAAGAATAAAGAGTATCAAACACAAGGAATCCTGGGGGGCAAAACAGAACTCTGAAGTAATTATAAGTTCCATATGGCTGAATCCTGGAGAGCAAAGGAGGAACGATACAAAGGGGAGGTAGAGGGGCTTTTTTTAATCCCCAAAGCAGGAAGTTATTGGGAGCAGTGAAAGATTAAATAATAGTGCACATATTCAAAAGTGAATTTTTTAAAAGATAAAAAAAAAAATTTTTTTTTAAAGGATGGACACTATGATGCTATGTAGAAAGTGATTAGCATCCACCAAAACCAGTTTGGCTCAGTGGATAGAGTGTTGGACTGCGGACTGAAAGGTCCTGGGTTCGATTCCTGTCAAGGGCACGTACCTTGGTTGCAGGCACATCCCCAGTGGGGGGTGTGCAAGAGGCAGCTAGTTGATGTTTCTCTCTCATCGATGTTTCTAGCTCTCTGTCCCTCTCAATTCCTCTCTGTGTAAAATCAATAAAATATATTTTTTTAAAAAAAGTGATTAGCATCCTATTGTAAGAAATCAGGTGAACCAATAGTAGCAGGGACAAAAATGGGAACAGTGAAGATGAGAGAAGTGAAAATTATTATTATTAATCATTATCTTTAAAAATATGTTCCAGAGATGAAATGAACACAATTAGGAGATTGATTGAATATGGGGAATGAAGGTAAAAGAGAACAGTAACTTCACTGACCCTCAAGTATCAGGATAATAGGACTAGATGGGTGTAATACCATTGGGAAAGAGGTCTGGAGTGGAGGTAAAGATTTATGAGTCATTGGGTTAAAGATAAAAATGAACATCGGTGTGCAGATGAGCACCCACTAGAACAGTATCCTCAAATAAATGCAAAAAAGTTCATGAAAATATAGAAAGGTCACTTGACCTCCTTGGGACTTGAATCTCAACTCTAAAATTTTAAAAGTGATGATAATAATAAAGCATAAATTACTTAGCTTTTCTGGACCCTGCAAATCACAATTTCTCTCCTCAACTCAATTCTGCCTGCAGGCTCCATTAAGTCCCCTCTTCTTAGTCATAAAATGCAGCTTTTCAAGAGGATACATAGAGAGACATTAAAAATTCACTTGGAAGTTAAATTTTGTTATCTGATAAAAATACGTTGACAAAAAAAAGAGTAACATTTGTTACTATTTCCATGTATTTAAGCAGTCTTTTAAGAAACAGTTGGTGATTTGTCAATGGTTCTCACTGGCTAATTTGAGCACCATTGAACACATGAACACATGATCTTTTTAATATACAGGCCATGTGTTCATTATTATAGTACTTCTTTAAAAAAAAACTTTAAGCAATTATTGAATGCAGGAAGCAATAATTTAAAACTGCATTTGTAGCATTATTTATCTTTTATACTTGTCAATGTTAATAATGAGGCTGGAAGTTACACAGATATTTGGACACGGATATTAGGCAACTTCTATGACCTACAAACTCTCTAAGAACTATATACAGGGTAAGCCCCGCCCAAATCACTCATAAACACCAGATATCATCTCTGCCTGAATCTCCTGGTCAATGGTTTAGGAAGCTATAGCTGATACAATTTTATATATTTACCATATATGTTCCTATCCACCTATGGGAAATTACAGCCCTCTTGCTCCCTTATAATTGGGCTATGGCTCTGTGACTAAGTTCTGGGTGATGGAATATCATGTGCTGAAGATATAAGCCACCTCCAGGCCTAACCATGTAAAATACTGATAAACTTGCCCTACAATGCCAGCTTGGAGGTCACCTGTTCCAGATGGCAGAGCTACAAGACAGCCTGATTTACATGGAGTTTGCCTACAAGAGGAATAAACTTTTTGTGTTTAAACCTCTAAGATGCTCAAGTTTATCTATAATTGCAATTCAACCTATATATACTGGTTAATACTATAAAAGCCTGAGACTCGTGTTCTTCTCCTAAACTCATAATCAAATAAGAATATAAACATAAAATATGTAGATTAAACTGTTAACCTTGTATAAACTTCTAGATAAATCTTCCAGAGAATTTCCATTAAGTGTGTAATGCAGGAATCTTGCTGGTATTGAGCTCCAAATAAGTGGCCAATACTCATTCTCAGAAAATGATTGTGTTTTCCCAAAATTAATATGTTGATCACCTAAACTTCCAGTGTTGTTGGAGATGGGCCTCTAAGTAATTAAAGTTAAATGACGTCCTAAGAGTGGAGTCTTATAAGAAGAGTCATCAGAGACTGAGTTTTCTCTCTCTCTCTCTCTCTCTCCCTCCCTCCCTCTTCTCTCCTTCTTCTTCTTCTTCTCCTTCTTCTTCTTCTTCTCCTTCTTCTTCTTCTTCTTCTTCTTCTTCTTCTTCTTCTTCTTCTTCTTCTTCTTTTTCTTCTTCTTCTTCTTCTTCTTCTTCTCTCTCCCCCTCTTCTCTCTCTCTCTCTCTCTCTCTCTCTCTCTCTCTCTCTCTCTCTCTCTCCCCCCCTCTTCTCTCTCTCTCTCTCTCTCTCTCTCTCTCTCTCTCTCTCTCTCTCTCCCCCCCTCTCTCTCTCTCTCTCTCTCTCTCTCTCTCTCTCTCTCTCTCTCTCTCTCTCCTCTCTCTCTCCCCCTCCCTCTTCTCTCCTTCTTCTCTCTCTCTCTCTCTCTCTCTCTCTCTCTCTCTATATATATATATATATATATATATATATATGTATGTAAGGTCATGTGAGTACATATCAAGAAGGCAGCTGTCTGCAAACCAAGAAAAGAGCCTTCACCAAAAACCAAATTGCCTTAGACTTCTGGTCTCAACAACTATGAGAAAATGGATGTCCCCCTTAAGCAATCCAGTCTATGTGGTATTTTGTTATGGCAGCTTGAGCAGACTGATACACTCACTTAGTTCAGGAAATTCTGGAAAACTGAAAAAATTAAAATGCTCCTGAACTGAGGGCCTGCTATTGTGAGAAGCAGGGCATGGAGGAGGAGACCAGGACTGACACTTCTGAGAACAACCTGGCTCAAGAGATAAAGAGGGAAAGATGTTCAAACAAAATATGTACCCACGTTCTCTCCTGTATCCACCAATGAGATACTTCACTCTATTTTCATGGGCGGGGTGAGAGTGAGGGATGAGTGTGTTTGTTTGTTTGTTTGTTTGTTTGTTTTTAATATATTTTATTGATTTTTCACAGAGAGGAAGGGAGAGGTATAGAGCCAGAAACATCAATGAGAGAGAAACATTGATCAGCTGCCTCCTGCACACTGCCTACTGGAGATGTGCCCACAACCAAGGTACATGCCCTCGACCGGAATCAAACCCGAGACCTTTCAGTCCGCAGGCTGATGCTCTATCCATTGAGCCAAACCGGCTAGGGCAAAACTGTCATTCTTGAGAGCATTTGAGATCTTGTTACTCATCCTATGTCATCAGTTTGACTCAGGAACTTTTATAAAAATTCTCTGCAAGTATGAATGTCTCTTACGTCAACATAGTTCTGCTCTTATTGTGTGGGGTCTGGATTACTGCCACCATCTCTTAGCTGTACATTGCAATCCACGTTCTCTCCATATGCACTTAGCACTCTCCTTCAGAATTGCTACATTAATGGTAAACCTTATTACAACGAGCTCACACTTGAGACATTTCAATTGCTTTTTTGAAAAATAATCAAAACTCCTGAGTATATCAATTTTATACACAAATCCCCAACACAAAGGAAGGTGAAGAGAATATTACTGGGCTAAAGGGGTTTGTCTGTGTGCATCAAAGCCCAATAGAATGAGAACAGAAGTTTGCAGCAAAGAAAGGAAAGATTTATTTGAAGAAATGGTGCCACACCCAGAAATATAGGTGCTCTAATGCTCTAAGACCTGGCTCTCTGATGGCGCCTAGGGAATAGGTTAAATAAAGAAAAATTTATTAGTCATGATGACAAATGGAGTTGGGTCATTGGTTGGGTTAGGGGAGGGTGTAGTTGATTGTTGTATCAGAGCATGGCATTGTTCTGTATGGTTGCACGAGGTTGTGGTAAATAGGGTAGTTATGCTTTCATGGGCTTGGGGCTAAAACACAACTGAAGTCAAAATTTTACCCTTAGCCCTAGCCAGTTTGGCTCAGTGGAAAGTGTCAGCCTATGGATCAAAGTGTCCCAGGTTCAATTCTGTTCAAAAGCACATACTTCGTTTGCAGACTCCTCCCTGGCCCGGGCCCTGGTCAGGGCTCATGCAGGAGGCAACCAATCAATGTGTTTCTCTCACATCAGTACTTCTCTCTATCTTTCCCTCTCTCTTCTACTCTCTCTGAAAAATCAATGGGAAAATATCCTCAGGTGAGGATGAACAAAAACAAAACAAAACAAAACAAAATAATTTACCTTTAGTTTGACCAAAACTCTGTTCAACAACAAACCTGAGGTGTTTTCCTTAAGGTAAAACTGGACACTGACTAAAACCTGATATTAAAGGCTTAATGATTAAGGGTTTGGACAGCTGATGTGTACAAAAGTGGAGGGAGGTGGTTGAAAGAAGACAAGTGTGTCATGTGCTATTACACTGGTCAAAGCCAGCTTGACTTAGGAAAAGCCGTATTCAGGAAATGGAGTTTCTGTGCAGCAAGAGAATGGGCTCTGTGTCCAGGGAAACTGGCCAGCTATTGGTAGCATGAATACTTCTTTAAAAAAAAATTTAATTTTAGTATATGTGTTGCCAAAGTATGCACTGGTATGAATACTTATAAACCCAGATCCAAGAATCTGAAATTTATGTAAAATGTAATGGGGAGAGAAGAAAATGGCTATATAAGCCCTCTAGGCACACCTAATCCCAAGCAATCATCTGAGTTGAGTGGGGCATTCTGTGGTTAAAAGCCAGCCTGGCTAGGGGTCCTGAATGTCCTGAGGGAAGAGGGGGCTCTTCCTCTCTCGCTGGCTTCTCCCAGGCTCCTGCTTCTCCCCTCATTCGTGCTCAGACCACCGGCATCCTCGTGGTCATTTTGTTTGAGCGCTTATCTGACTTGTTCCAAGTCACCTCAGTGGGTGATTTTTGTTCTCCTAGGTCAGGGGTGGGGAACCTTTTTTCTGCCAAGGGCCATTTGGATATTTCTAACATCATTTGAGGTCCATACAAAATTAGCAACTTAAAAATCATCCTGCTGTTTTGGTCAGACATGTAATTAACTCATCCCCCTAAGGCCTTAGCAGGATCGGACCAAATAAGGCCCTCGAGCCAGACGTCCCCACCCCACCCCCCACAGAGAGAACTCTCCTCAGAAATCTGATGGGATGCCCTCCATACCCCTGCCCTTCCCAGTCTCACCCTCTATTATCCTCCTCTGTGCCAACAAAAACCGTGCCCTCTGCCCACTTCCCTCTTTGAAAAACCCCATTGCCTCCCCCAGCCACATGCCTTTTACTGGGCCTTTCATTTCCCCATCAGCACTTCTTCAAGCAAGCCTCTCCCCTGTCTGGGTTTCTTTTTCTCTTTTTCTTTTTTAATATACTTTTATTGATTCTGAAAGGAAACGAGAGGGAGAGATAGAAACTTAAATGAGAAAGAATCATTGATCGGTTGCCTCCTGCACACCCCCTACTGAGGAACAAGCCCGAAACCTGAGCATGTGCCCTGGATAGGAATCAGACCTGGGACCCTTCAGTCCGAAGGCCGATGCTCTGTCCACTGAGCCAAACCAGCTAGGGCTCCCCTTTCTGGTTTTCAATGGCAGAACTTGCCTCTGTTCTGTGTCCTCTGACCTCTCATATCTACAAGATTGGAAAGACTCTCATCCTGAGAGCAAGTGTAAATTCCAAGGTGGACCACTTACTAGAATGAATAGATTACCACTTTAGGGCAGCTTCCCACATTGTAAAATGATTGAGCATTTTTTCACAACAAAGGCCTGAAGACCTGGCTGCCTTCCATTTACCTGTTCTCGTTTGGGGAAATTTTGGCTTCAAGTCGCATCCCATTGGCCCATTTCCAAAGCCCAACAAGACAACTTTGATACTGAGACTTCCTAAGAATAAGCTTTCCTAGCATTATAAGATAACACTATCAGACCAAAGGTTGGTCATCAATGCATACTTTAAATTGATTTATACCAAAAGGGAGAAGTATAGATTAAAAAGGGATTTTATGAAAACTAATCTCACTGGGTGATCTGATCATAAGCTCCTAATTGGGCAGGTTATGGCGAGTAGTCATATAGGTATACAACTTCTTCAATAAAAGGTTTGTCTTCTCCTTAAGCAAGTCCTGTTAATTATTTTTGTATATCTAGATTAACGTATTTTTTATTAAATGTATTTCATTGATAGGCTGGCTCCTGCACACCTCCCACTGGGGATTGAGCCTGCAACCCAAACATGTGCCCAGATGGGGAATCAAACCATGATCTCCAGGTTCATAGGGTGACATTCAACCAGTGAGCCCCACCAACTGGGCCACACTCACACTTTTAAGAGACATATTTCTAATAAAGATATTCAGTAAATAAAATTGAAACTCCATTTCAAGTTTATTTTCTAGCTGTTCTGTAATAAAAGGCCCAAAGTAAGTAAACTTAAGACTTGTCTAGCAAAATCATTGTTTAACATCTGAAATGAGTTAATTGATCTGCTCAAATGGCTAAGTTTTTTTTTTTTTTTTCATTAAGGATCACCTCCCAGAAACTTTCATTTTAAAAGATGGCCCAGATAAGAGGTATTTTTCAGGATATTTTTGTTTTGTTTTGTTTTTTTGTTATTAAATATATTTTTTTATTGATTTCAGAAGGAAGGGAGAGGGAGAGAGATAGAAACATCAGTGATGAGATTGATTGGCTGCCTCTTGCATGACCCCTACTGGGGATCGAGTCTGCAACCCTAGTATGTGCTCTTGACCAGAATTGAACCCCAAACCTTTCAAACTGCAGGCCAATGCTCTATCTATCAAACCAAACTGGCTAGGGCAATAAAATTTTTTTAAGAAGACCAGATATTTCTTCTTAAAGGCACAAGGCTAGATTAACACATCTTTGAAATCCTCTTATATGCCTAACAGAAGCCAACAGGTGGCAGTGGTTTGGGGGGAACTTAGTTTTAGAGTGACATGTCATAGGCTCAGTACTGATGGCATCCACACTTGATTCACATCTTAACCCCTTCTACATGCACCCAAGTCCAGCAGAGGAGGCTAGACTCTGTGCATAGCTTTGCTCAGCAAAACAGGCAGCCAAGAGAGGTCACAGGTGGTGTCTGACATTGACCTGATCGAAGTTCATCTTAAGAATTCCCAGAACCAACATATCTAAGGACTGGCTTCAGTCCATAACAAAGCATGACCCAATTAGCTCCAAAAGTAGCATTACTCCCCCCAAAAAAAATACCAGCAGAAGACAGACCTACAAAGGCAAATTCCACTTTATGCAATCCGCCACTGCACAGCACCTCATACACTGTGCTCGCAGTCAGACCACACAACCAGCCAGCCTGAGTGTCAACCGCACCCAGGAATGTGAAACAACAATCAAGGATCCACTTAAACACAAAAGTACACATAAGGAACAATTTTGGAATACACAGCTCAGGTAATCAGAGAGACTGTGCCACTGGGCCCCACAGAAAACCTACGACATGAGGCCACCCTATCGACACTGGGAGATCTGCCTAATACACAGAAACAAACTCAGAAAGGCATACAAAATAAGGAGATGAAGAAATATGCCCTAAATGAAACTATAGGGAAAATCTCCATAAAAAATCCTATCTAATAAAAGAGTAATAAGCAAGTTGACAATAACTCCAGCACACAAGATGGCTGCCCCCATGTGGTCAAAGATGGCTGCCACCATGTGGACACAAGATGGCCACCACAAGATGGCCTGCAAGGGAAGGCAGTTGGGGGCAATCAAGCCTGCAGGGAAGGGCAGTTGGGGGGGCCATGCCTGCAGGGGAGGGCAGTTAGGGGCACACCCCAGCAGAAAGGCAGGGCCGGTTGGGAGGAGAAGCCATGGAAGGAAGGCCCTGGCCGGCAGCCAGAAGGCCCTGATCAGCCCTGATTGCCAGCTTGGCCTAGGAACCCCACCCATGCATGAATTTTATGCACCAGGCCTCTAGTACTTATATAAGACAAAATAAACTTTAAAACAAAGACTATATTAAGAAATGCAAAAGAGTATTACCTCCTGATAAAGGGAATATAATCCTTGCAAACATTTATGAACACAACAGAGGATCACATAAATATATAAAGCAAATCTTTATGAACATAAAAAAAAGAGATCAGCAGTAATGCAGTCATAATAGGAAAATTTAACAATCCATTGGCATCAGCAGATAAATCTTCCAGACAAAAATCAAAAAGAAAACAGCGACCTTATAAGATGCACTAGACAAGATCATTTTAATTCAAATTTTAGAGCATTTTACCCCAAAGCAGCAGAATATAAATTTTTTTCAAATGCACATAAAACTTTTTTGTTTTGTTAATCCTTACCTGAGAATAGTTTTACCATTGATTTTTAGAGAGAGAGGAAGAGAGGGGAGAAAGAGACAGAGAGAAACACATCGATTGGTTGTTTCCCACACGTGCCTTGATGGGAGCCAGGGATCAAACCTGCAACCTAGGTATGTGCCCTTGATCGGAAATTGAACTTGTGACCCTTCAGTGTGTGGGGCCATGTTCTAATCACTGAGCAACACTGTCCAGAGTCAGATAGAACTTTCTTTGAGTTTGACTACATGTTAGGAAATAAACAAGTCTTAATGAATTTTAAGATTTTTTTTTTAATTTTTTTAATTTATTTCAGAGAGAGGAAGGAAGAGGGAGAATTAGTTACATCACTGATAAGAATCATTGATCAGCTGTCTCCTGAACGCCCCCTACTGGGGATCAAGCCCACAAACTGGATGTGGCCAGACCAGAAATCAAGCCAGGACTTCCTGGCTCATAGGTTGATGTTCAACCACTGAGCAACACCGGTTGGGCAGAGCAAGTCTTAATAAATTTTTTAAAAATTAAAATAATATCAAGCATCTTCTCTGAATAATCTATTATGAAACTAGAAATCAATTTTAAGGAAAAACAAAAAGTACACAAAGCCTAAATAACATGACAATAGAAAAGAATAGATTAATAATGTGATCAAAAAGAAATAAAAATATATCTACAAACGAATGAAAATAAACAAAATATATGGGACACAACAAAAGCAGCCTAAAAGGGGAATTCATTGAAATATAGGCCTACCTCAGATGCAAAAAAAGCCCAGCGGGTGTGGCTCAGTGACTGAGCACTGACCTATGAACCAGGAGGTCACAGTGCCATTCAGGGTGAAGGGCACATGCCCCAGTTGCGAACTCAATCCTCAGTCAAGGACATGCAGGAGGCAGTCAATCAATAATTCTCTCTCATCATTGATGTTTCTATCTCTCTCCCCCTCTCCATTCCTCTCTGAAACCAATTTTTAAAAGGTATTTTTAAAAAGGTAATCTTCTCAAAGACAAAATGGTTTTCAACGTGTGAGTCCCCAAACCACCAGAATGAGCATAATCTAAAAGTTGTAACAAATGAAAATTCCTGAACCTCTCTTTTGACATAAAGGACTAGAACTCTGGAGGGATATTCCAAAAATCTGTTTCTAAAAAAAAAAAAAAAAAAAAAAA
Organism: Pipistrellus hanaki; assembly: GCF_964339955.1. NCBI lineage: Eukaryota > Metazoa > Chordata > Mammalia > Chiroptera > Vespertilionidae > Pipistrellus > Pipistrellus hanaki. The sequence goes on from NC_140520.1 coordinate 35,075,488, forward strand.
AAAAAAAAAAAAAAAACCTTCCAGATGCTGCTAATGCCCACTCAAATTTGAACACCTCAGATTAAAGAGGATATTTTATGATCTTGAAGAAGTAAAGGATTGGCAGAAATAAATAATAGTCGTAAAAATATTACCTGTATCCCATTAAAAAATTCTTTTCGATCGCAAGTTTAAGAGAAAACGTAAACCAGAGACTGGTAGAACATATTCACAATCCATATATTCAACAAAGGACTAGGATACAGAAATTGTGAAGAACTTCAAGTCAATAAGAAAAAGACTGACACCCTTGCCTCACCACACACACACAAATAGCTAAAAACTTAAACTGCTAGTTCATAAAAGAGTGTATCTAAACGGTTACTAGGCATATGTTAAGTACCACTAATCAACAGGAAAATACGAACTAAAGCAACAATTACACCCATACAAGAATGGCTAATACTAAAAGGGTTAATAATATCAACTATGAGTAAGTTTGTGGAGAAGGTAAAAAGTAGACTACTATGACCCTAATGAAAACCTGTTAGTAGTATCATTACATGCAAAAAATATGTACCTCCTGTGATCCAGCAATTCTATTTCTATATATAATCTTATGAGAAATGAATGCTTATGTTATCAAAACACATGCACAAAAACATTCAATGATCCACACCCAAAAGTCAAGGATTATCACATGTATAATCTAAAATCTTAATTTCTCCAGTTTTTGTTAATTCTTCTACTGCAATCTTCAGGTTAAAATGTGTATAAGAAAGAATACCAAGTAAACTCCATTAAATCAATTTAATTTCATTATTCTAAAATCACAGTTACATAATTTCTATTTATCCAAAATGATATATATTTTATTAGAAGTATTAGAGGCCTGGTGCACAAAATTTGTGCACTGAGGGGAGCGGGTCTCTCAGCTGGCCTACACTCTCTCACAATCCAGGAGCCCCTAGGGATGTCTGACTGACAGCTTAGCACTGCCTCGGAGGCAGGAGAGGCTACCGTTACCACTGCTGCACTCACCAACCGTGAGCCCAGGGTTGCTCAGGGCTGCTGGCTGAGCAGTGCTCTCCCTATGGGAGTGCACTGACCACCAGGGAGAAGCTCCTGCATTGAGTGTCTGCCCCCTGGTGATCAGTGCATATCATAGCGACCAATTGTTCCACTGTCTGGTCGATTTGCATATTAGCCTTTTATTATATAGGATATTCAGACAGATGAATTTTTTTAATATAAAAATTAGACACAGTAAAAACAAATTAGCAAATCAAATGTTTAATTTTACCTATAAAGGTTTTGCTTTAGAAAGTTACTTGTATAACCATTATTTTACAAAAAGGCAATTTTCTCTCATTAACTTATATAGATATAAATGCCACTATATGTAGTTGTATCTACTAAATATTTTATTTTGGTTTGGTTTTGCTGCTCTTCATATTTATTTGAAATTTTAGATAAAACAAAAACAGTTTAGCTCACTGTCCTTTATTTTGGACTAGAGGCCTGGTGCACAAAATTCGTGCATGGGGGGGTGTCCCTCAGCCCAGCCTGTACCCTCTCCCATCTGGGACCCCTCAAGGGATGTATGACTGCCTGTCTAGGCCCGATCCCAGTAGGATAGGGCCTAAATGGACAGTCGGACATCCCTCTCACAATCCAGAACTGCTGGCTTCCAACTGCTCACTTGCCTGCCTGCCTGATTGCCCCTAACTGCTTCTGCCTGCCTGCCTGATCACCCCCTAACCACTCCCCTGCCAGCCTGATTGATGCCTAACTGCTCCCCTGCCAGCCTGTTTGCCCTTAACTGCCCTCACATTCAGGCCTGGTCACCCCTAACTGCCCACCTCTGCAGGCCTGGTCACTCCTACCTGTCCTCCCTTGCAGGCCTGATCCTCCCCAACTGCTCTCCCCTGCAGGTCTGGGTGCTCCCCAACAGCCCTTTCCTGTTGGCCTGGTCACCTTCAACTGCCCTCCCTTGCAGGCCTGGTCCCTTCCAACTGCCCTCCTCTGCTGCCCATCTTGTGGTGGCCATCTTGTGTCCATTTGGGGGCAGCCATCTTGTGTATTGGAATGATGGTTAATTTGTATATTACTCTTTTGTTAGATAGGATTAGTTTACTTGGTATTTCTCTTCTTTCTTGAGATAGGCTTTTAATGATAAATCTTCCCTCTTATTAATACTTTAATTGCATCATAGAAGTTTTTTTTTTTAATATGTTACTAATGATTTCAGTGTTACGAAGGGAGAGGGAGAGAATGAGAGAAATATCAATGATGAGAGAGAATTATCAATCAGTTAGCTCCTGCATACCCTCTACTAGGGATGGAGCCTGCAACGGGGGCATGTGTCTTGACCAGGAATTGAACTGACATCCTGGTTCATGAGTAAACACTTAACCACTGAGCCACATCTGCTGGGCGCATCACAGTTATGATATGTCGTATTTGCCATTCTCATTTGTCTCTATATATCTTTTGATCTCACCTTTTATTTATTCTTTGACCCAGCCATTTTATTTATTTTTTTTAATCAATCTTTATTGTTCATATTATTACAAAGGTTCCTCATTTCTTCCCCCCTCCACCAGGTTCCCACCCCACCCTCCGCCCCCTCCCCACCCCCCATTGTCCTCATCCATAGGTGAACATTTTATGTTCAGTCTCTTCCCCCCTCCACCACTCCCCCTTTCCCCAGGAACAGTCAGTCCACTCCCCTTCCATATCGCTGACTCTACTAAAATGAACAGCTATTATTGTTCATCAGGTTTTTCAATCTACTTTTTTGTTGTTGTTGTTGTTGTTTTTGTTTTTTTTAAATTAATAAACTTTTACACTTCTAAGAATAAATTTTAAAATCTAATAATTTTAAACCTTGTTTTTTTTCTGCCCTGGGAATTGAGAAGCAAAATTGTTTACATGTAAACTTGCCCTTAGGCTATCAAAAGGTGTAGCCATTCAAGTGTAAATGGACACATTGTTTAAAGATAGCTGCTGGTTGGAATTGGATAACCGTTCTGGGTGGGAAGGGCTTGTCTTCCCCTTTCTCCATTAAAATTAAGGTGTTAGCTTTAAAACCTCTTTTTGGCAAGAGACCTTAAACTTTCAGAACTTTAAATTTTTTAGGTAGTAAATCAGTTACTTAGCATTTTCTCAAATCAATAATACCTCCACATGCCCAAGGATACACTTCACACAAAAGACATTTCCAAATAGATCAACCAACCTCATCCAGGCCCCATACAAGGCACTCACAGATCAATACCCCAGCGCTATACTAACTCAACACATCCAGATCTAAGCCTTCATCACTTGATTCAGCAGACCCTCAAGTTCCCCCAAAAGTTTCCAGCCATGTCTGACAGGCAGCCTTGGGGCAGGGGCAGGCAAGGAGCGAGCTGTTTAGGGCCTGGCTGCTCCGGGCCTGGCCTCTGTTGCTCTGGTCCGCTCCACAACCAGCTGCTCCGTGACCCAGCCATTTTAGATATAAGTATGGCTACACATTCTTCACCCTCTTTTCTGTGGATATTATTTACTTAGAGGAACATTTTCCACCCTTTCATTTTGAATCTACCTTTATCCTTGCTGTCTCTTGAAGGCAGCATATGGTTGGGTTTTGTTTTTTGATCCAGTCTGCTACCTTGTGACTTTTTAATAGTGAACTCAGTTCATTTACATTTAGGTTATTATTGATGTCTGAGGATTTACTATATCCACTTTATCCATATTTTCTGGTAACTCTGTGCCTCCATTGGCTCTTTTCTTTTTTGTTTCTGTCTGTTGTTTTTATTTGGCAGTATTCCATATTTCTTTCCTCTTTTATAAATCTATGTGTTTCAGTTTTGGGGTTTTTCTGTGTGGTTACCATTAGGTTTATGAAAAATAACTTGCATATATATAGGAGTTGTTTTTTGTTTTTGTTTTTTTTTTTGTTGTTTTTTTTTGGGGGGGGGGGGGATATTAGTACATCTGATCTCCATCCTCCTTTGCCAATTCAGACCTTTACCCTCTTGTCTTTTATGTCTTTGTTGTCACAAATTACCCCTGTTTTTTATGTAAGTTTTTTGCTGATTTTACTCATAGTGTTGTGACCTTTTGGTCTTTGTTTTCAGTAAAATAACCCCATGAGTATTTCCTGCAATGGAAGTTTTCTGGTGATAAATTCCGTCAGCTTCTGCAAATCTATGAACGTCTTTATTTCTCCTTATTATCATGATAACTGATGGATATATTATTCTAGGCTGGTAAATTCTCTCCTTCAGTTGTTTGAATATTTGGTTCTACTCTCTTCTGGATTATAGAGTTTCTGCTGAGAAGTTGGATGATAATTGATGAGTTTTCCTTTGTTTTGTGTTTTTTAAATATATTTTATTGATTTTTTACAGAAAGGAAGGGAGAGGGACAGAGAGTTAGAAACATCGATGAGAGAGAATCATCGATCAGCTGCCTCTTGCACACTCCCCACTGGGGGTGTGCCTGCAACCAAGGTACATGCCCTTGACAGGAATTGAACCTGGAACAAACCAGTTAGGGCTGAGCTTTTCTTTGTAGATCATTCCTTCGTATCCTGGAAACTTTTAGAACTTTTTCTCTGTCATTAACTCTTTATAGTTTTAATACAACATGTCTTGGAGAGGGCCTATTTGGATTAAGGTAACTACATGTTCTGTTTGCTTCTTGGATTTGAGGATCTAGTCCTTTCCATCGGTTTGGGAAGTTCTCATCCACCATTTGTTTGAATAGGCTCCCCATTCCTTTCCCTTCCCTTTCTCATCTTCTGGTATGCCTATTATTCTTTTATTGCTTTTCCTGATTGAGTCAGATAGTTCTCATAGGCACTTTTATATTTTTTATGCTTAGGTCTCTCTCTTCTTCCCTGTGTTATTTCTAGACTAGAGGCCTGATGCATGTAATTTGTGCAAGAGCCTTAACCCCGGCCTCTGCCGCCTATGCTGCGGCCCCTGCCTGCTGCGGCTGTGTCCAGAAGGAAGGACTTCTGAAAGGACGTCCGGTCTAATTGGCATATTATGCTTTTATTATTATAGCTTCCTATCTTTGATATCACTAATCCTTTCCTCCACGTGGTCACTTCTGTTTCCTCTGCTCAGTAGCTTATTGCTGATCTCCTTAACTGAGTGATTCATCCCAAGAATTTCTGTTTGGTTCTTTTTTAAAGTTTTAATCTCTTCGGTAAAATGATCTGTGTTCTGAGTAAATCAAGTTGCCTGTCTGTCTTTTCTCTCATCTCATTGAGTATTTTCAGAACGGCAACCTTGAATTCTGTCATTTATATCACATATTTCCATGTATTCCACTTGGCTTTCTGGAGATTTTTTTTTTTCTTTTTCTTTCTGAACTGCCTCGCTAAATTGGTTATTCGTGCTTTTTGGCGGGCTGGGCTCCCTCTCTGTCTGGGAAGCTATGTAGTGACACTTCTTTAGCAGATTTCTATGAAGAGATATTTCTATTATTTTCCAGTAGGTGGCACTGAATCACAAGTTTTTTAGTTCTGAGAAGTTCCCAAGCTGATCTCTGCCGCTGCCTTCAGTATGGCTGCAAAGTTGGGGGGTGAAGTTTGTTTTTCCCTCAGACCTCCACAGGGCCACCCCCAATGCATCCCAACCGGGGATCAGTCATGGAGATATGTAACAATTCTGCATAGTATCATCTAGTAATAATTAATGTCGTTTTTTAACATTCGTTTAAAATCTTGCTTGGCATTGACTTGTATTGACATAACCTTCAAACACGTGGTATCTACAGAACGTGTGAAGTGCAATTAACAAGTTTTGCTTGAAAAAGTTTGTGTTTGGTTTGGTTTTTGTTGCAAAACTAGGGCTAAGAAGATGGCGGATGAAGAGCATATTCGGCACTGCATGCTTTACGAGTTCCAATTAGGAAGAAAAGCAAGTGAGGCTGCAAAAAACATCTGTAGTGCTCTTGATCAAGATGCAGTTAGCGCCAGAAAATGCCAGCGTTGGTTTGAGAAATTTCGCGAGGGAAATTTTTCGTTAGATGACAAGAGTGGTCGAGGCCGTGTGTCCAATTTTGATCAAGAAGCTCTTCAAGCTCTTTTGGTGCAAAATCCTCAAATTACCCAACAAGAGCTTGCAACAACTTTAAATTGTTCACAAAAAACAATTTCCAATCAATTTCGTGCACTTGGCAAAGTCCAAAAGTTTGGAAAATGGGTTCCTCATGAGTTGACCGACAACAACCGTAATCAAAGAGTCACAATTTGCAGTTCGCTCCTCTCTCGTCAAAACCGTTTGCCGTTTTTAGAGCAAATTGTTACCGGAGATGAAGAATGGGTGCTGTATGTTAATTTGAAAAGGCGGCCTCAATGGTTGGACAAAAATGAGGCTCCGCAGCCCACGCCAAAACCTGACTTGCATGCGAAAAAAGTGATGTTGTGTGTTTGGTGGCATTTTAAAGGAATTCTTCATTATGAACTTTTACCATCTAACCAAACCATTACAAGTGCAGTGTATTGTGCCCAATTGGAAAGGTTAGCCCAAGCTTTAAGAGAAAAAGAACCCGCGCTGATTAATCGGAAGGGCGTAATTCTTCACCACGATAACGCACGACCGCATACTGCAAGAATCACTGCTGAAAAACTGAGCCAGTTGGAATGGGAAGTTCTCCCTCAACCTGCATATTCTCCTGATATTGCCCCTTCCGATTACCATTTGTTTCGTTCTTTGCAAAACTTTCTTCTTGGAAAAAAATTTAATAATGAAGAATGCCTCAAAAATGCATTGACCGAATTTTTTGCATCAAAATCACAAGAATTTTACAACAGAGGGATTAAAATGCTTCCTGAGCGTTGGGCACAAGTAGTAGAAAACAACGGCAACTATATTGTTGATTAAATTTTGTTGTATTGTTTAAATAAATTCGATTTAAAAAAGTATTAGAAAACGACATTAATTATTACTAGCCCTAATAGTTCTCGGGTTTGCACATAATGTGTTCCACATCCCAGCACCAAGGGCCAGGGGAGACAGTTTTGGGGAGTCTGAGTGACAGCAGGGCTCTGTGGCTCCTTGTCTTAGTTTGGAACACCGACCTCGGAAGAACTCCGCGCTTTGTCCTTGCCCAAGCCTCTCATCATCTATAGTTTGCACCGCTCCCTCCATCAGGGGTGCAGTCCCGAGATTCTCTGCACCTCACAGCCAAGCTAGCACCAGCTACAGCCAGCTTCCTCCCCTCTGGCCAAGCTGCAGAGCTGCATCCATGGCTTCTTAGCTCGCCTCCCTTCTTGCCCCCCCCCCTCTTTGTTCCCATGCACCCACCTTTAGATGCTTCAATGCCTGGATCTCTCAGACATGCCTGTGTTGTGAACTGGGAGTCCTTTGTTGAGTGATAGCCGATCAACTTGAAATTTCATGGCGAGAAACCAAGGGGATCTCTCACAGCACCATTCCTCTGACATCCTCGTGTGTCTGTTATAGTTATCATGTCCTTATTGATTTTTTTTGTCTGGAAGATCTATCCATTGTGTCAAGAGGGCTGCCCCAGCTGGTTTGGCTTGGTGGATAGAGCGTCAGCCTGCAGACTGAAGGGTCCCGGGTTCGATTCTGGTCAAGGGCATATGCCTGGGTTGCAGGCTCAATCCCCAGGAAGGGGTGTGCAGGAGGCATCCAACCAATGATTCTCTCTCATCATTGATGTTTCTATCTTTTTCTCCCTCTCCCTTCCTCTCTGAAATCAAATACATACAAATATATATATATATATATATATGTGTGTGTGTGTGTGTGTGTGTGTGTGTGTGTATACACACACACACACACATATATACATATATACATATGTATACACACACACACTAGAGGCTCGGTGCATGACATTCCTGCACTGGTCCCTCAGCCCAGCCTGTGCCCTCTTGCAGTCCGGGACCCCTCGGCGATGTCTGGGACCCGCTGCCCCTTAGCGCTGCCATGGAGGCAGGAGAGGCTCCCACCACAGCCACTGTACTTGCAAGCTGGTGATAAATTCCTCCCACCAGAGCCGCTGGACTATCAGAAGGAGGGATGCCAGTACTGCAGTGAGTCCGGCCTCTGGCTGAGCAGCGCTTCCCCTGTGGGAGCGCACTGACCACCAGGGGGCAGCTCCTGCATTAAGCGTCTGGCCCCTGGTGGTCAGTGTGCATCATAGCAACCAATCATATTCTGGTCGTTCCATATAATGGTCACTTAGGCTTTTAATATATATATGTGTGTGTGTGTGTGTATGTGTGTGTGTATGTATATGTATGTGTGTATGTATGTATATGTATATGTATATGTATAAAAAAATTTAAGATGGCTATGTAAAGGTCCTTGCCAGGCTTAGGTTGCAAAGTCAACCAAGTGCCCATGAGCTCTGGGCACACGGCTGAGGCACTATGACAAAACACAGTATGACCTGCCATGCGGTAGCTGGTGACTGTAGGAGAGCCCCTTCTGCCTGCTGTGTCTCTCCAGGGCCCTCTACTGTAAAAGCTTAACATTGCACTGACTTTAAAGGAGAAATAATGAGGAATTCCATCCATTATCCCTGAGCACATAAGGATGGATTTAGAACTTACAGCGATAAATTTAAGTGCAATAGAGTGACTAACAGCACAGCACTCAATGAGGAACAGGATATTCATCCATAGAATATTAACATATTTTAAAATGAATTTTCTGAGAAAATAGGAACTATTTGAAAAAAAAAAATTTTTCTGGAGAAATATACATGTAGTCCCCAAATAAATAAAAATTGCTTTAAAGTGAACCAGAGCCGCTGTACATTCAGGCTGAAGCATTTCCAAAGAGATTTCAGAAGAGCCTGAGAAGGTAGAAGCCCGGTGGGATATGTTCGAAAACTTGACGCATCTCCCGGGGGCAGTGTGGCACCAAAAACAACCGGTCACTCACTTCTGAAGGCATGAGCGCTTGCCACACATTTCACACATCTGTCTACGAGACAACAAGTCTCCAGGAAAGTCTGTCTTTGTCCATTTGGGCTGTTGTAACAAAGTAACCCAGACTGGGTGGCTTATAAGCAATAGAAATTTATTGTTCACAGATCGGAAGCTAGGAAGTCCAATGTCAAGGAGCCAGGAGATTCAGGGTTTGATGAGGGTCCACTTCCTGCATCCTCGGTGGCATCTTCTGCTCTGTCTTCACACGGGGAGGGGTGAAGGAGCCCCTCGTCTGACAGACTAGTTCCATTGGAGAGCTCAGACCTCGTAACTCAATCAGCTCCCAGAGGCCCCACCTTCTCAAACCCGTGACCTCCGTTATTAGATTTCTAACATATGAATCGGGGCCTACACAAGCATCTTATCAGTGGTGTAATCAAGACAGACATGATTAACCCCAATGGGCACCGGAGGAAACTGAGTCAGAGGCTAGAGAACTCCAGTCTCCTGATCCAGGGCACTCGCTGGTTCACTTACCCGCCTCTCAAGTTCTGCTTCCAATTCCCCTTCGTCCACGAAGCCTTCCTTGACTAACCCCAAGCCAATATTTTCACTAAGCATTCTGAGAAATGTGTTGCACAGCATGACACGTGTCTAAGAACTGTGGTTCTCTAACTTTAGCCAAGGGCGTTACCTGAAGGCTTGTTAACACGCAGACCACTGGGCCCCTCTCCCAAGGTCTCTCATTCCGTAGTTCTGGGGTCGGGCCCAAAATAACTCGTAAGTTCCCAGGTGAAGCCAAGGCTGCTGGTCAGGAAACCACAATTTGGGAACCGCTGGTTTAGAAGCCAGCAGCTTCTTCACCTACATCCTAGGTTTGACCTGCAACTCCAGCATAGAAGATGCCAAGTCTTAATGTCCTCAAGCAAAGACTCTTCAAAAGGGGAGCCTCTCTTTTCCTGGATGTTCAGAGCCCTGGAGTGCCTAGAGGTGAGTTTCCTGAATGCCGACAGGTCATTTTAACTTGACCTTTTCATTTCTTGGCTCCAGAAAGGTCTGCTGTTCCTCTAAGCTTCCTGCTCCCTCCTGTCTACGACCAGAAAGAAGACAGCTAGACCGGCATCACTATGCCTCAGGCCCGCCCAGGTATGCTCAGCCCTTCTGTGCATTGTCTCACTTAAGAGCTAGAAGTAAGACTTGTTTGGCTCTACTGGTTTGGCTCAGTGGATAGAGCATCGGCCTAGGGACTGAAAGGTCCGAGGTTTGATTCCTGTCAAGGTGATGTACCTTGGTGTTGTGGATACATCCCCAGCAGGGGGTGTGCAGGAGGCAGCTGATGGATGTTTCTCTCTCAGCAATGTTTCTAACTCTCTACCCCTCTCCCTTCCTTTCTGTAAAAAAAACAATAAAATACATTTTTTTTAACGGGGTCTGTTCATGACTGCCCCTTCCAATCTGAATGAAATGACTGCCCATTGGCAAGAAATATCCCTCCCCAGAGTAATTTTTTTCTATATCATACACATACGCTAGGATTTCTCCTCTTTTAATCAAGTTACATAAGTAAAAGCTTGAGATACCTCTATTTCTTTGACCCAACTTTCTTTTTAAAGATAAAATATCCCTTTATAAACCCAAATTCATGATAGAAAGGATATTCTCAAACTGCCCATGTGACACTCACCACGAGCTTTCCGAAAAGATGCAAACTGAAAGCCCCCCGAGTTGTTGTTCACTAGCAGAGGTGTGTTTGGGGTTCCACACCCCGAACTGGGTAAAAGTTTGAGTCAATATTTTAACATGAGGTACGTTCACGTGAAAATCCAGACTTCCGCTTTTCTTGAAAAACGTAGGTCACAGCCAATCCAGGGTCTGGCTTTCATTGGACAACAGGCAGCTGGACTTGAGATCCTTTGAACTGGAGATCCGGAGTCCCAGGCAGGTGTGGCGAGGACAGTCACAAGATGTCTTGATAAGAGCTGTGAGAGAACAGCGAGGGAGGGACCGTGAAGAAAAGTGGAAGAGGGAATGGAAGGAAGAGGAACTGGGGAGAAAGGCTGAGGAAAGGAGATGGAAAAGAAGACTTACCAGCGCTTCTTATGCCAGAAGGCTACGCCTCCGCCTATCAGAAGGAGGGATGCCAGGACCACTGTGACGATCAAGCCCACCGGCACGTGACTTCCCTCTGCTTCCGGAACACAGGAATGTCTTAGCACAGATTCCTCCCTGGCTCAGGCCGCCTGGTCTAAGCTCAGGTGAGGATGCCAGGTGCTGATTTCCTCTCCCATTTAAAGTTTCCACTGCTGGCCCAGCCAGTGTGGCTCAGTGGTTGAGCATCGACCTATGAACCAGGAAGTCACGGTTCGACTTCCGGTCAGGGCACATGCCTGGGTTTTGGGATTGATCCCCAGTGTGAGGTGTGCAGGAGGCAGCTGATCAATGATTCACTCTCATTATTGATGTTTCTATTTCTCTCCCTTCCTCTCTGAAATCAATATATATACATGTTTTTTTAATAAAAAATAATGTGGCCACTTCTATTACTCTGAAGTTTGGAGGGCCCAGCTTTTCTCGGGGTCTGGGTATCCGTAATTCAGTCCAATTCACTTTGTATAGCACAGCATACAGGGGAAGGGCAGTAATTCCTGAGCGAGGCAGTCCTGCGTCTACGCCCAGTTTTCCTCTTTCTAACAAGGCAGCTGTTGCCGAAACCAGTTTGGCTCAGTGGATAGAGCATCAGCCTGAGGACTGAAAGGTCCCAGGTTCGATTCCCGTCAAGGGCATGTACCTTGGTTGCTGGCACATCCCTAGTAGGGGGTGTGCAAGAGGCAGCTGATTGATGTTTCTCTCTCATTGATGTTTCTAACTCCCTATCTCTCTCCCTTCATCTCTGTATAAAATCAATAAAATATATATTATTTTTTTTAAAAATGCGGCTGTGGGCAGTTCACTTAACCTAGCTGAGCCTCGGTTTCTCGTCTATAAAATGAGAATAATACTTGCTTCAAAGGAGAGGTGATCGGATGGCATGCTGTGTGCAGAATGCTCAGCCCACACACAGGAAGCAGCCAGCAAACTGCAGCTCCCTGTGTACCCTGCCTTCTCCTGCTCCCAGCCCCTCTCCTGAGGGGGTACCCTTCCTGTGCCCCCAACTTCTGAAACTGGGAGTATTTCCGTCTCATTTCTCTTGCATAGGGAACATCCTGCCTCCGTGCTTTTTGAGCTGAGATCTTTGTTCCCCTCTGTGCTGTACCCGGGGTCCCCTCCTTTCTCCGTCCTGGTCAGGGCCTCGTCCCTGAAACCCCTCTGTCCTGCATCAGTCCACTCCCACCTCCCCCGACCCTCCCTCCGCGCTTCAGAACCACATCCCCTCCCAGCGGGGCCCCAGCGCTCACCCCAGGAGACGACGATGTCCTGGCCTCCGAGGCTGCTGTGCCTCACCCGGCAGGCCAGGCCAGCTGCCTCCCCGGCCGCCACGTCCAGGGTCACTCGGAGATACCACGTCCCGTCGGCATTGGGCAGGACGTCCCCTTGCTGGGCGCCCGGCAGCTCCTGCTGCCCCCGCATCCACCACACCCACACGGGCTCGGGGTGGAATCCTGAGACGTGGCACACCAGCAGCAGCCGGCCGAGACCAGGAGGGGGGCCACTGGACAGCCAGGCCTTGGGCTTCTCTGTATCCAACAAGGGGATGGGGCCTGCGTCAGAGGCTGGGCCTCGTGGCTGACCCGTGCAGCCCGGTTCCACCGCAGGAAACGAAGGCTCCCTTCACTGCATCCATCTGTGCTCCCTTCTCCCCAACCCGGTCTCCTGTAAGCGCCCCTGTCTGCACTCCCAGAGCACCCCGTCACACATGGACGTTCCAAACACCGCTCTCCTTGTTAGTCTTTCCATCCTCCCCCTCACGCAAAGGTCCTGTTTGACCCTGTGTGTGTGTAACTGGGTTCCCAGAACCCAAAGGTTGCTCAGGAACACTCTGGAATGAATCCCCTCACCCTTAGCCATCCCCTCCTGGGCCTTTCTCTTCCCAGGCTCAAAGGAATGCAAACCCTAGAATGGAAGCCCAGCTGGAGCCCCACAGCGGAGGATTGGGGGTGCGGGGGCGCGGGGGGTGGGAGGGTAGGGGGGGAACACCCAGGCTGACCTTGCTTCTCCAGCTCCTGCTGCCCCAGCTCCAGGAGGCCGGTGAGGAACTGGGGGCAGACGTCATTGAGGAGCCAGTGGATGGTGTCCCTGGTCTCGTGGTCCTTATTGAGTGTGCTGCTGACCGTCTCGGCCCAAGGCGGGGCGCCTGGGGCTGGCACCCAGAAATGTCCCTGGAAACTCATGATATCGCTTCCTTGAAATGCTGAGCTGAGGAAGACTTCTGGGGGGCCTCCAGGACGCACCTCACATCCCACGGACATCTGGACCTCAAAGGGGTCTGAGGAGAGGAATGGACAGAGATCAAACGGTTTGACGGGTGGGAACAAAGAAGACAATGAGGTGAGGGCTGTAATACCCAAGGCCCCCGGGAAAGGAGAGGGGGTGACCCAGAGCAGGAGGAACAAGGGGTATGTGGGGGAGTCGGAGGCCGGGACCTCCCTGGCAGAAGTGGAGATGAGAGCATCCCAGTGCCTCCCAGCTGGGCCTGGGCCTCCGCTGTCTCCCGGGGGGCAGCTGCCCGGGGAACCCCCCCCCCACCACCCCCACCACCTCCACTCCCACCCCCACCTCCACCCCCACCCCCACCTCCACCCCCACCCCCACCCCCACCCCCACCTCCACCACCCCCACCTCCACCCCCACCCCCACCCCCACCCCCACCCCCCAGCTCACAGTCCAGGTGCAGCGTCTTGGCGAAGGCCCAGACGTCCCTGGTGAAGCTGCTGCGGTACACCCTGAACAGCTGCTGCTGCTGCGCCCACTGGTGGTCGCTGAAGGTGCCCCTGGACCAGGGCCACAGGCAGCGGATGTCCGAGCCATTGCTCCAGGAGTGGGTCTGCAGCGGCCCCAGCCAGCCGGAGCCGTCGGTGCGCGTCCAGCTGCTGTTGGCGAAGGAGGAGACCTGGAGGCCGCGGAAGCCGGCGCTGCCCGGGGGCGCGGACGTAGAGCGGGGCCCGGAGAGACGCGGCGAGCGGCCGGGAGGGCGCAGGGCTTTAGGAGAAGGAAGGAAGGAAGGAAGGAAAAACACAAACACAAACTTGGGCAGGAGGGGTGCTGTCGGCCAGTTCCCTCGCTCCCAGCACCCCGCACCCCACACCCCTCACCCCGCACCCAGCACCCCGCACCCAGCACCCTGCACCCTGCACCCCGCACCCCTGGAGCCGAGAGCAGGGAGTGCCAGGCCGCGGCTCACAGTTTCCCAAACGCAGGCATCTCCGCCGCCCCCATCACGGTCGCCCCCGTTCCCCGCCCAGCTCCCTCTCGCTGTCTCCCAGACCCATGCCCAGGCATCCTTGCTCCCTCCACTCACCCTCAGAACTTGCCCAAATCTGGGGGAGACCCCAGAGCAGCAGGACCGGCCAGCACTCCATGTCGCCGGGCTCCCAGCTCTGGCTCAGACCTCTGGCCCCTCCCCCGCCACGGGGCTGGACCCTGGACCGCAGCGCTTTGACGCGGGAGCCGGCGGTTTCCACGCCCCATAGGACAGGCTTAGGGTTTGCTCCCAGCCCCTCCTAGGCTCCACCCCTTCCTCACCTGCCAGGTGTTCTGCTCGCCATGAGCTGCTGGAGCTGCAAAGAGCTGTGGTCGGGCTCGCGGAGTCCTGAAACCACCGCTCCAGCATTTTTCACAACCAACTTGTCTCATCTATGTAAGCTTTAAAAACAAGACAAGAAGTTGGGTCTATGGTGTGACTCCAACCGTGTTAAAAATGCAAAGTCGAAAAGGAGGAGCAAAGGCTGTGACTTAGCAGTGGATTCCCCTAGGCTGGGGTGGTTTTATTTTGTTCTATCTATTTAATACATTGTTTGCCTCAAACTTTCTGCAGGTATAAGTATCACATCTATAACAACAAAAGCATAACGTGCTAATTAGAACGGACATCCTTCTGACATCCTTCCTTCCAGACAGAGCTGCAGTGGGCAGAAGTCCCTGGCGGGGGGGTGGGGGGGGGGGCGCCAAGGTCCTTGCATGAATTTCGTGCACTGGGCCTCTAGTCTATAATAAAATGCAAACATTAAAACTAATTTTCTCCGTTGTACATTGAGGGTATAGGACTGGGTTGGCTCGGATTTTTTAGTGTGCATTTTTCTTCTTTATTTTTGTTGTTGACACTATGACAGATGTGTCCCCCCCCCCCCACCTTTGCCCACCACCACCCAGCCCCCACCCCCTTCCCTCTGGCCACCACCACACTGTTTGTGTCCATGGGCTAGGCGTACATGTTCTTTCACTAATCCCTCCGCCTTCTTTCATCCAGTTCTGCTCTCCTCACACCCATCTAACAGCTGTCAGGCTGTTCCCCGTATCCATGCCTCTGCTTCGATTTTGTCAGCTTATTTTGTCAGTTCATTAGATGAGATCATATGGTATTTGTCTTTCTCTGACTGGCTTATTTCACTTAGCATAATAACCTCCAGGTTCATCCATGCTCTCACAAAAGGTAAGATTTTTCTTTTTTACAGTCGCCCAGTATTCCATTATGCAAATGTACCAGAGCTTTTTTTATGCACTCATCTACTAATGGGCACTCAAGCTGTTTCCAGATCTTGGCTATTGAAAATAATGCTGCTATGAACGCAGGGGTGCATATATCCTTTTATTATCAACTAGAGGCCCGGTACATGAAATTCCTGCATGGAATTCCTGCACTTGTTTTGTTGTTGATTTATTGATGGTAGCCATTCTGGCAAGTGTGAGGTGATATGTTTTAATTTGCATCTCTCTGATGATTAGTGATGTTTTCACGGCTGTTAGCTATCTGTATGTCCTTTTCAGAGATGTGTTTATTCGGGTTCTTTGCTCATTTTTTAATTGGATGGTTTGTCTTCCCAGTGTTGAATTGTGTAACTTCTTTATATATTTTGGAGATTAAAACCCTTATCAGATGTATTATCAGTGAATAGGTTCTCCTATATAGTGGGTTCTCTTTTCATGTTGTTGATGGTTTCTTTTGCTGTGGAGAAGCTTTTTAGTCGGATGTTGTTCCATTTGTTTATTCTTTCCTTTATTTCCCTTGCCCTAAGAGACATATTGACAAAAATACTGCTCTGAGAGTAGTCTGCGATTATACTGCCTATGTTTTCTTCTAGGATTTTTATGGTTTCACAACTTACATTTAAATGGCTTTCACATCCCAATATTATTTCATTTCATTGTTCCTGGCCCTTCTCTTCCTCCGTCATTGCCCCTGCTCTTGCCTTGATCCCCCTACCAAGCCCCCCAGACCCACCTCTCAACCCTCCTGGCTGGTTGGCCTCTCTGCCTGCTCCTCTGACACCCCACTCATCCACTCCCTAAATATGACATGCCTTTATGTTAAACAGCAGAGACAAGATTCCAGTGCATTCCTGGTCAGCCAAGGCCCCACTGCTCACGCTGAGAGTAAGAGCAAGGAGACATAAGGATCCAAACCTTGGGTCGTGGTGAGGAAAGGCCCCGGCTTTGGCGAGGCAGGACCAGGGCAGCACCCTGGCACCTCCCTCTCTCTCACTCCTCTGATCCAACCCATCAGCCACTCATCACAGTTTCACTCTTCTGAAATAGCTCTTGAAAGTGTGCCCTTGTCTACATTTCCACCTCCACCACCACCCTAACCTTTTACTCAATCTCTTGAAATAGGGTTCTTAGGGTCAAGATCACAATCATTGGCATGGCCTGCAAGATTATGCAGTTTGACCGTGGTCTATGGTCTAATGTCATCTCTTATTCTAGTCTCACTAGATCTCCGTTAGCATGGTTGATATGCTTTCAGTTCCTCTCATATGCAAAGCTTCTTCCTGCCCTGCAGGGCCTGATGCAGAGGGGATCTCCCTTTTCCGTGGCCAGCACGGAAAGAGAGATGAAATTGGTTCTTCGTAGAGGCGTCCGAGGATTGAGAAATAATGAAATGAAGAGAGTTGATGCAGAAATAGGTTCAAGCTGGAGAGACAGACGACTCACCTGATGCAGCACATCTATTTATTCTCCAATACACAAGGGGGTTTCACCGGAAAACCCAAGACCAAAGGAGCCTGGGAGGGCCCAGGTCCCACCCACTCCTTCCTCTCCGGGGCCAGACGGGTTCCACATCTCAAAGCCCTCTTCTGGAACCCGGACAAAGGCAAGCCAGGAACTGACAACACCTCCGCACTCCCAGAACCGGGGTGTGTGTGTGGGGGGGGGGGGGGGGGGTGTGTGCAACTGACATGACTCAGCCAATGTCCCCGGCCCAGCCAACAACAATCTAAAGAATGTCTATGTGTCTTCCCATGGGGCCCTCTACACTGCCCAAGGTCTTTGCATAGTTCCTTTTTGCCCTCTCCACCCCTTTCCAATGTCAACTCCTACACATAGCTCAGCTCAAAGATCATTCTCAGGGAAGTCTTCTCAGGGTATATAGACTCTGTGTGAGCAAAGGCCAGTCCACTCTTCCTACACTGGCTGTCTTCATAAACTTTTCTCCCAGCACAGATCAGAACGTGTAATTACAGAAATGTTCTTATGTCAGTCTGTCTCTGTGTATTCTCCTCCACCTACTGGGTCATGTCTCTTTACTCTGGTTCCTCCCATTCCGCCAACATAAATGCTTCCATCTTCCCATACTCGACTATAGTAAGAGACTTAGAGAATAAACTTCTGCCCCTCCCTCTAGTCTGGGACCTGGGAGATAACCCTCACCTGGCCTCTTATTGTGCTAATATTGTCCAAAACATTTTGAAATAACGGGGGGGGCGGGGATATTGTTGCTGTAAATAAAGGGTTAAGTGACTAAATTAAGATTCAAAAATTACCCAAATTGTGGGTTAAGGGCTGGATAGGACGGGAGCTGTGAGGATGGAAGTAAAAAGAAAAATGGTTATATGAATCATGCTACATCTAACTTGCTTCAAATTTCCAACCTTCCTTTAAAAACTTGAACAGTTCTGTTTAGTTTATTTGCATGTTAAAATTTTCAAGTGTACGGGGATTCCAAGATGGCTGCAGAGTAGGTGGAAGCTACACTCACCTGATCCTAGTCCTAAACCAGACCACATTTACAGCTCAATTATAAAGCAATCAAGCTGAACAATCAACTGAAGACTGGCTGAACTGAACTATTATAACCAAGGATTTACAGAAGAAGCCACATAGTCTGGTAAGAAGAGCAGAGATGGTGAAAGGGCTGGCCCCGGCACCCCTGTGCAGCAGCTGAGAAGCTGGAGGGACAGTAAAACTCCTTTTCCCAAGAGTGTGAGAGTCTCAACCCCAGGCAGGGATCCACAGAGATGGGAAGAGGAGCCCAGAGTATCAGGGGGTGTACATCAGTGGGATCAGTCTGTCTGGTAGAGAAAGGAGTCTGCTAGAGACTCAGACACCACTTTCTTACAGTCAAGCACTCCGATGTTTCAGCACCAGCACCGGGAGAGCACTGCCTGGTTTTCTAAGACACCATTCTGCCATGCTCAGATCCTGCAGAGGGATCTGGTGGCTACACCCAGCAGAAGATTTCAGGGTGCACTTTTTCTGGAGAGGCTCTTGATAGAGACTCAGACAGTGATTGGACTGTGTAGCTACTGAAAGGGGACCATTCTTCCCCACCTTAGCACATAACTAGCACCCCCCACACATCTGCTGAGTCACTTGGCCTGCCCTACCTGTGGCCCCGCCCTGCTAACTTCAGTCAAACAGGGCAGTCAAAATGCCATGCAGAGTTGGCACTTTCAGAGAGCCATATCCTGGGAAGTTTTTGTCTGGAATCAGATGAGCTGGTGCTGGATTGTATGGCTACCTCAAAGAGAGCCCTCCTCTCTCCCCTGTGAGTTCAGCCTGCGTTTTCCCAGGAAGGGAACGGAGTATCTGCCTTCCTTCTACAGGCTTATTGGAAAACCTCCAACTACAGGTGTCTCCAGAAGTTAGAAAACGAGGCAGTGCACTTTGATCTGTGTCCCCAAGTCCCAGTGGCCCCACCCTACTGAGCTGAGCTCTGTGGGAGAAAGAAAGGGCTGCTTAGAGCTGGGACATTTGGAGTGGGTCTCCCTAGGAGGCTATTGTCTGGGGCTGGGACAAGGTGCCTGGACCCCTCCTACAGGCTTGGCCAGCAACTAAAAAGAGACTCTTTTGATCTACCGTGTTTCCCCGAAAATAAGACATCCTCCGAAAATAAGACCTAGCACATGGAAAAGTAAGACATCCCCTGAAAATAAGACCTAGCGCATCTTTGGGAGCAAAAATTAATATAAGACACTGTCTTATTTCCGGGGAAACGGGGTATCACACACATGCACCCAATCCCCAGTCCTAATCACGCTGGCCCTGCTGAATTTGCTTTTGCAGATGTGACGGCTGCCTGCACCCAATCGGCCATTCAAATATGCCATTTTTTAAAATCTCCATAACTACTGTGAGAGACAGGGATCATTGTCCTTAATTTGTAAACGAGGAAACCAAATCAAAGAGAGTGCACCTGGGCCCAAGGCAAAGCACAGCAATGACTTGGGCCAGCACCGAAATTTTGCTTTTCTAACTCCTAATTCAGCACACTTCCTTTTCTCATGGCTGCTGTCTGAGGTTACACCTTCTACTCTGAAAGGGTGCTAAAGTGATATGCCTGGTGTGGTTTCTTTTAACATTGGGACTCTATGATCCTGGGTCATCGTAGCTAGAGAAGACAGTCAGAATTTCTTGGATGGGAAAGAGGTTGAACTAGAATCAAAGAATCACAGATGATTTGACTAAAAATAGCCACAAAATGCAAGTGGTTATGAAATTGTTTTTTGTTTTGTTTTGTTTTATATATATATATATATTATTGATTTTTTACAGAGAGGAAGAGAGAAGGAAAGAGAGTTAGAAACATCGATGAGAGAGAATCATCAATCAGCTGCCTCTTGCACACTCCCCACTAGGGATGTGTCCGCAACCAAGGTACATGCCCTTGACCAGAATCGAACCCAGGACCTTTCAGTCCCCAGGCCGATGTTCTATCCACTGAGCCAAACCGGTCTCAGCACAAAATTGTTTAATTGTCAGAAACCCAAGCATCTTGAGGGCTTTGCTAGTATTATCCCTCCCTCACCCCCTTTCCCAAAGAGGAATAATGCCACCTGCTTATTGCTGATTACACAGCTGTTTTCTAAGTCCTTCTGCTTTCTGTATTCTATTCTGACTAATTCTGATCTCCCTATGTTGATGTGCGTAAGTTCTCTTTTTACTCCTGGCATTTACTTTTTGATTCTTTTTACTCCTACCAGTACTGTTCAGTTGCCTGGCTTGGTTTTTGAAATAAAACTTTCTCATGGATCTCCAGAGTACTTTTGTTTGTTCTTTTTGATTTGTGTGAATTACACACATGGATAACCATATGAAATTAGCTGACTCATTTTTGCCTGTTTATCTTCAAGTATTTTGCCCTGGTACTACTCAGTACTATTTCCTCGGTGACAAGAACATTGGTAGCTATACAATAAATAAGTTTTAAGCAAAAATATTGCCAAGCATATTTCCTATATCTGCAATTATTCTAAGCACTTTACAGCCACTGATTTAATCCTAATTGAGATCTTACAAGGCATCTTATTGGTTTTCCTCACTGCTGTCTTCACACCTAGAATAATCCTTGGGACTGTTGAAGCATGCAAATATTTTTCAAAAATAATAAGATAAGTACTATTAATCCATATTTTTTGCTGGAAAATATATACAGAAATTTAAGATAACTTTCATCCGCTTATAATAGTGACTCTAGACTATAATTCAATTCTCTTCTTCCCCCAAATATCATGTTCTTTGCTCTGCACTACATATCTCCCCTCATATGACCCCAGGGAACACCTGAATATGCTGCTGGGGGACCCTAAAACAGAAAAAAGTAGGTTAGAACAGTGGTCGACAAACTGCAGCTCGAAAGCCACATGTGGCTCCCAAGCCGCGGTTTGCCGCTCTGGTGGTGACTAATGAGTTTGCCGACCACTGACCTAGACTCTCAATTCCAATAATGGCAGGCTATTGTTGTTCCTTGTGATTAAGCCCCTATCCCAGTGGTCAGCAAACTCATTACTCAACAGAGCTGCAAACCACGGCTCACGAGCCGCATGTGGCTTGCGAGCCACAGTTTGCCGACCACTGGGTTGGAGTAAGGCAGAGCTGGGGGCTTCAGCCCTGAAGACACTGAGGAAGCCTCTTCTCCAGAGAGTCAAACCTAAGACCTATACAGGGTTGGGCAAAAGTAGGCTAATAATAATAACGATGATGATGATGAATACAATAATTAAATAATAACACAAGAATAAACTGTGTTGGGGGGTGTACTCACAACTGTAAACCTACTTTTGCCCATGCCTATATATAATATGAATGTGAGTTTGTAGTGTGTGCATGAGAGAGTTTTAAGTATACTCCCTATCCAGACATTTCCAGTACCCAACCAGCACCATACATAGTTATGAAAACTTTTTGCACAGCAAAGGAAACCATCAACATAATGAAAAGACAACCTAAAGAATAGAGAAGAGCCGAAACCAGTTTGGCTCAGTGGATAGAGCATCAGACTGCGGACTCAAGGATCCCAGGTTCAATTCCAGTCAAGGGCATGTACTCTGGTTGCGGGCACATCCCCGGTAGGGGGTGTGCAAGAGGCGGCTGATCCATGTTTCTCTCTCATCAATGTTTCGGACTTTCTATCCCTCTCCCTTCCTCTCTGTAAAAAAATCAATAAAATATTTTTTTTAAAAACATTGCAAAAGAAAAAAAAATAGAGAAAATATTTGTCAATGGCACATCCAATAAGGGGTTAATATCCAAAATGTATCAAGAACTCATGCAACTCAATCCCCCAAAAATCAAACAATCCAATTTAAAAATGGGCAGAGGACCTAAATAGACACTTCTCCACAGATGGCCAATAGACATGTGAAAAGATGTTCAGCTTCATTAATCATCAGAGAAATGCAAATTAAAACCACAATGAGATATCACTGCACTCCTGTCAGCATGGCTGTCATCAATAAATCAACAAGCAACAAATGCTGCTGCCGATGTGGAGAAAGGGAACCCTCACAAACTGTTGATGGGAGTGCAGATGGGTGCAGCCACTATGGAAAACAGTATGGAGGGTCCTCAGAATGTTTTAAATGGAACCACCTTGTGACCCAGTGATTCTGCTTCTGGGTCTATAACTGAAGAAACCCAAAACACAACTTTGAAAGAATAAGTGCACCCACCCCTATGTTCATTGCAGCATTATTTGTAATAGCCAAGATACACAGGCAATCCTTGTGCTCATCCACCTTGAATGAATTAAAATAAATAAATAAATAAATAAATAAATAAATATTGTAAATAAATAAATAATTTTTTTTTAAAGCCGTGGTACATATTTACAATGGAATATGACTCAACCACAAAAAAGAATGAACTCTTACCATTTGGAGACAATATGGAGAGACCTAGCAAGTATTATGCTAAGTGAAATTAGTCAGAGAAAGACAAATTCCTATGATTTTACTTACATGTGGAATCTAAAGAGTAAAATAAAGGAACGAACAAAATGGAAACAGACTCATAGATACAGAGAACAGAGGCGAGAAGAGAAGAGTTGGGGATTGGGTGGAAAGGGATAGGGGATTAAGAAGTACAAATTGGAGGTTCATAGAGAACTTTTTGCACTTGCTCTGCCAAGGCCCTAGGAATGTTAATGGTCCTGGACAAGTTCTTGTACCAATTTCTCAGCATCTGTTTCACACTCTATACAGAGAACAAAATATTGAGGCCTCACTGTTAGGTCTGATCAAATAATTGAATCGATAAATTATTGGTGGGAATGCATATTGGTGCAGCAACTATGGAAAACAGTATATAACTGAAGAAACCCAAAACACCGCTTCGAAAGAATATGTGCACACCGATGCTCATTGCAGCTTTATTTACAGCTAGAGGCTCGATGAACGAAGATTCATGTAAGAATGGGCCTTCTTTCCCCTGGCTGTCGGCACTGCTTTCACTCCGGCCAAAACCACCTTTCTGCCTTCCCATGCTGCCCAGAAACCTAGAGCTGCTGGGGTGGTGCAGAACACCTGCGTCATCGCCAACTCCCTTGGCCACTCAGCGCCTGTGTATACAAATTAACCTGCCATCTTTGTTGAGCTAATTTCATATTCACTCTTGATTGGCTGGTGGGCGTTGTGAAGGTATGGTCAATTTGCATCTTTCTTTTTTATTATTTTAGATAGCCAAGATATGCAGGCAATCCGTGTGCTCATCCACCTTGAGGTAGGGGGGGAGGGGAGGGGAGCTGTGGTACATATATACAATGGAATATAACTCAGCCACAAAAAACCTGCTTGCAATGAAGTGCTACATCCACAATAGAATGAGGTCACCAAGTGGCAGCTCCTGGGTATTTTAATCTTGGTTACACCTGGGTATAGGGGTGCTAGCTTTATATTGCTCATGCAGGGACCGGAGACTTTGCCAGGATCATGGGAGGTGGGTCATAAGGTAGTTCCTCTTAAAAATTTTTGAGGACCCTCCATATTGTTTTCCAGAGTGGCTACACCAATCTGCATTCCTACCAACAGTTTATGAGGGTTCCCTTTTCTCCACCTTTAGGCCACTTCACAACAGACATTCCACTTGCTTAGACCTCATGGCACATTACCTCTCCCCTCTGGACTTTCCCAGAATCCGGACCTGCACAGAAAATTCTCTGCTCAGAAAAAGCCCACCCAGAGTCCTTTAAAAATCTTTGATTCCCCATCTTTGGGCACTGACTCCATTTTGGGGCTTCAGATGACCTAATAAATTTATAATCCCTTACCACTTTGGCCT
Source organism: Pipistrellus hanaki (assembly GCF_964339955.1). Classification (NCBI taxonomy): domain Eukaryota; kingdom Metazoa; phylum Chordata; class Mammalia; order Chiroptera; family Vespertilionidae; genus Pipistrellus; species Pipistrellus hanaki. Next base: position 35,099,303 of record NC_140520.1, read on the forward strand.
TGTGTGTTCCTTCTTTGGTGACCCTAACAAAATCAATGCATATCACAAGTCTGGGCTTTTTTAATTTCTCCAGGAGAATTTTTCTTTTTCTTTTTACCCAAGGCCCTAGCAAGTTTTGCCATAAATTCCTAGGGCCAGTGTGCTGGCTTCTCCCCCTTTCCCCCACCGCCTTTACACCTTGACTTTACACTGTTAGAGGATCCAGCTTTCTGCAGGGACCCTTTTTTGTAGAGTTTCACCTCCCATGATCCTAGCAGTCTCCTGTCCCTGCATGAGCAATATAAAGCTAGCCCCCCAACACCCTGGTGTAACCAAGATTAAAATACCCAGAACTGCCACTTGGTGACCTCACTCTATGGATGTAGCACTTCTCTTTGTTGCAAGCAGGTGTAGTTTGACTGTGTGTTTGAGCTTAACTGTGCTATTTGTCATCCATTAGGTTACACTTCATTCAGCATGTACCAATCTTTGGAGTATGTGTTGAGATGGGTGAGCAGTCTCTTGTTCCTTATTATCAGAAATTGTCCACTATAATGTGTTGTTCTGAGCACCTTGATTGAAGAGAAGCATTTATAATTCTACTAGAGTCCCAGTGCATGAAAATTCATGCATTGGAGGGTGGGGGAAGTCCCTCAGCCCAGCCTGCCCCCTCTCACAATCCGGGAGCCTTCAGAGGTGGGAGGTGACCTGGTGATCAGGGGAAGGCAACTCCCACATCACACTTCTGCTGCTGCCACTGCTGGCCCTGGTTACCTGAGCCTCGGGCCAACCCTGGGTGGCTGGGGGGCTGAGGGAACTGGGCGCCGCCATCTTTGAGGGTGTGGCAGTCAATTAGCATATTCCTTCCTTATTGGCTGTGGGCGCCACAATCTTCATGGGGGTGTGATGGTCAATTAGCATATCCCCTCTTTATTAGATAGGATTCCGTGCAGAAGAGGTAATTCCAAATGGGGAAGGCTCTGAAACCATCAAAACAGAAGAACAACTTAGCCGGTGTCTGAATGTCTGTTATGAAGAAACAGGAACTCGCTCGCTTCTCAGTTGTGTTAGCTGGTGACATGAGGTCCAGTGTGTGAAAGAGGGCAGAAGACAAAATGCAGCTCAAAACAAGAATGAAAAAATTTTCTACTGGCTCTTAGAGTTGTCTAATAGAGATGGTCTGGTTTTTGTGGGAATTCTGCCAATAGGGATGTCCATACCGGACCTGGATGGCCATCTGCTAAATCTGCAGGTGAAGAGATGTCTGCATTGAATGGGATCCTGCAGTTCTAAGATTCTTTGGTTTTGTGACAAAATTCTAATCTTGTGGGCTCACCTTTCATGGTCTGTCACCAAGTAGCTTGGAAGTCAAAGCTTGAGATTTAGACATATAAGGGAGACATTAACCACCAATGAAATAAAATCAAAAGTTGGAGGAAAACACACCTTGACCGCTTTCTCAGAAACCACAACTGATTTCAAGAGGAGAAAAGGAACACCTGCCCTTTTGGGATGGTCCCTTTTGTCCTCTAGAGCCCCCAGTTTACAAAGTCTGTGAAAAGTCATTTCGAAGAGTCACCATTACGTAACAGACACTCAGCTACACCTGCCAGATTTTGTTTTTAAATCGTATGTTGCCATATCTCTTGAATCTTTCATTCCTCTTGCTCCCTTACTCCCACTCCCATCCCATTTTCATCCTCTCTCTTTCTCTCTCTCTCTCTCTCTCTCTCTCTCCCTCTCCCTCCTCCTCATCCTCCTCCTCCTCCTCCTCCTCCTCTTCTTCCTCCTCTTCTTCCTCCTCCTCTCTCTCTTCTCCCTCTTTCATCACCCTCTTCTCTTTTTCTGGCTGTTTTATGACTGTATCTACATATAGCCAAATTATCCCATTCCTCCTACTTTTCTTTCTTTGTTTCTTTCTTCTTTTTTTTTAATTGGCAAGGCAAGTTTACTCCTGTGCAGAAGGATGCTGTTGCCAGCTAGAAATCATGGGCAAAGCACCCCATTCCTCCTACTTCCCTCCCCCGCCCCCTTCCTTACTCCACTGCCTCATGTTCTCCCTTTGGCCCCAGCTCCCAATGAGGGTGTTCGCCCACATCCCACATGTCCACGTGCCTGGAGCATGCGGGGTCTGGAAGCTCTGCTGAGGGGCCTAAAAACTGGGTTTCTTGCGTGACTACTCTGGCAGCGCTCTGGCCCTGATCCCTTTGGTCGGTTTCCATTTCACTCACAGGGCAGACTGCAAGGAAGATGACAGGTCAACCCAGGGTCAAACCAATGAGTGTCCCTGGAGCTTAGGGAGTGAACTTCCTTCTCCTTAGCATGATCCTTTTAACTGCTATTCTTAGAACATTTTCTAAGGGCCAGCACCACAGCAAGTACTTTACACTTTTCTTCTTGGGTTCTCACAACAGCCTGATGAGTTAGGTACCATTATCAACATCATTTTACTGAGGGCAAAACCAAGACTTAGAAATGCAAATTAATTTGCCCAAGGTCCTTGCGAGCCACGTGAGGCTCTTTGGCCCCTTGAGTGTGGCTCTTCCACAAAATATTGTACCATGGCCTAGATGAGTCTATTTTGAAGAAGTGGCGTTAGAAGAAGTTTAAGTTTAAAAAATCTGGCTCTCAAAAGAAATTTCAATCGTTGTACTGTTGATATTTGGCTCTGTTGACTAAGGAGTTTGCCAACCACTGCCCAAGGTTAGAGAGTTCAGAGCTGGGATTTAAGCCCAGAGCCAGCTTCTACACTTCTCTAGAATTCAGTCTCCACCAGAGGAGGGGCAAAGGGGGGGCAGGGGGTAGTCTTTGCTCCTCTGTCCCATCCGGTGCTGTGCTTGAGCAGGAATGACCCTGGAGTATTGCATGAGGCCAGATACCCCTGCCTACAATAGCACACTTTTCCGTCAGAGTTTGCTTTTTCATGGTGACACTAAGAAAAATTGAGCAGGAGGTCCTCCAATTCAAACTTGCCCGCCAGTCAGTGCTGCTGCAGACCTGTTACCCCTCTCCCCCTAACACCCAGCCCTGGACCCTGGATCATGAGGTTGGAGCTTCCCGTTCTCAGTGGTACCATTCATAAGAAAACAGCCAATTTTTCTTCACTGGGGGGAACAAAAAACAGGCAGGAAGATCTAATTAGCTTCCCTTTCACTTTTAAAAATAGAGACACAGCCGAAACCAGTTTGGCTCCATAGTAGAGCATCGGTCTGCGGACTGAAGGGTTCCAGGTTCGATTCCAGTCAGGGGCATGTACATTAGTTGCGGGCACATCCCTGGTGGGGGGTGTGCAGGAGGCAGCTGGTCGATGTTTCTCTCTCATCGACGTTTCTAGCTCTCTATCTCTCTCCCTTCCTCTCTGTAAAAAATCAATAAAAATATATATTTTTTAAAAAAAAAATAGAGACACAGCCCTGGCCAGTGTTGCTCAGTGATTAGAGCGTCAGCCCAAGGACTAAAGTGTCGCAGGTCCCATTCCCGGTGAAGGGCACATGCCTCGGTTACAGGTTCAATCCCTGGTCTGACTTGGGGCACGTGCAGGAGGCAACCAGTCTATGTGTCTCTCACATCCATGTTTCTCTTCTCCCCACCCCCACTCCCTTCCTTTCACTCTCTCTTTCTCTCTCTAAAAATCAATGGAAAAAATATCCTCAGGTGAAGATAAAAAAAAAAAAGTAGAGCCACAGAGGACTAAGGGAGTCTAAAAAAGAGGGTAACTCTTGTCTTCCCCACTTTATGGGCAAGTCATTGAACTTCTGAGTCTCCTAATTTATGAAATGAGAATCTTACATGAGGCTTATGAAGTTTAGATAATGGCCCTTGCTGGTTTAGCTCAATGGATAGAGCATCAGCCTGTGGACTGAAGGGTCCCAGGTTCGATTCCGGTGAAGGGCACATGCCCACGTTGCCAGCTCAATCCTCAGTAGGGGACGTGCAAAAGGCAGCCAATCAGTGATTCTCTCTCATCATTGATGTTTCTATCTCTCTCTCCCTCTCCCTTTCTCTCTGAAATCAATAAAAATATTTAAAAAAAAAAAAAAAAAAAAGATTAGATAATGTGTGTAAATTATCTGGTATCTTTTAGTTGACTCTTAATTCAATTTCTCTTAGTAACACACCCCTCTTCCAACCTGCCCTTTCCCATCTGCAGGCTAATTCAAACACCCCCAACCCCTGGCAACCACTGATCTACTCTCTCCATGAGTTTGCCTTTTCCAGAACATCAGGTATTTGGGTCCAACAGTACGTAGGCCTTTGGTACTAATTCAATGCATGCTTAATGAGCACTGGGCAGATCTGAAGTTCTGTTTCCCATGAGCAGGCCCTGAGGTTAAGTACTTCCTCCCCCCACCCCACCTCACCCACAGATTCCTCATGTCAAAGCCTTCACGGCCCCTCACCACTTCTTTAAACTCTCCACCGCGGAGCCCCAACTCTGTTTAGAATAGCCCTCTGCTTCCACAGGCAGGCCTGCTTATTCTTTTCTTTTTTTTTAATTGTTTTTTTTTCTTTCATTTTTTTATTAAGGTATTATATGTGTACATATCTTACCAATTCCTCACCTCCACTCCCATATATGCCCTCCCTCCCCAGAGTTTTGTGTCCATTGGTTATGCTTATATGCATGCATACAAGTCCTTTGGTTGATCTCTTATCTCCCCTGCCTTGCTCATTCATGACTCTGAACGTGTCCACTGGACACATCTCTCTTCATTAGAAATGGAGCTTCTTAAAGGCAGAGGGTTTTTTTGTGTTTTTTTTTTTTTCTTCCGTTTTGTTCATGGCTACTTCTGCCAGCTCTGACAACTGTGTCTGGCGTTACTAATGTAATAATAGTTGAATGCAATTACTTCTTGGTATTTAAAAACAAGTGTACTTCATTTAGCAAAAAAGGATAGTTCCAGAAAGTTCAGAGAAAAAGATTTAATGAATATCAAATGTTAGCTTCATACTGACTCATACTCCTATTTTAAGATGTTTTGACTTGCCTTTCAGATTGAACTAGTACTGCGAAGTTCCATTTTCTCTATAGGTGATGCTGCCTAAGAGTTCTTCTACCAAGTTGCTAATGATCTGGTAACACCCACGCTCAGAGAAAAAATATTAGTAATGCCGGAACCGGTGTGGCTTAGTGGATAGAGCATCAGCCTGCAGACTGGAAGGCCCTGGGTTCGAATCTGGTCAAGAGCATGTACCTTGGTTGCGGACACATCCCTGGTGGGGGCTGTGCAGGAGGCAGCTGATCGATGATTCTTTCTCATTGATGTTTCTAGCTCTCTATCCTTCTCCCTTCCTCTCTGTAAAAAATCAATAAAATATATTTTAAAAATAAATAAAATAAAATACCCAATAATAATTTTTTTGGAAAAAAAGAGAGGGGCCTAAATTTATGGTAGATTGATATTGGAGTCTCTTTCACGGCCCGCGTAGAAAGAGTTCCAATTCAGGGTTCAGGTTCTGGAGAAGGGCCGCACACAAATGAAAAGAGACTTGAAGAAATTCAATTTGGAGATTTGGGGGGCCAGGCGGTAGTCCAACTCTAGTGGGAGAACTATGACTGCTCTGGCCCTGCCATCCCCTTTTATTGAGGCTTATCAGCTGCTTCAACTTAACATAATCTCAACTAAAGGTTAAAGCAATTGAGGTTGTTGACCAGCCTTCCTGGTTTCCTGTCAACATCTCTTTCCCAGCTGAAACTGATTTGGTTTCTAGCAGATTGACCTTCCAAATCTCTCTGCAAACACACACACACACACACACACACACAAACAAACAAACACACACACACACAAACACACACACACACACACACACACACACACACACACACACACACTTTCCTCTGCCAAAGTTTGCTTATGACAATCCTAATAATTTTACAGCTTATCACATTTCTTTGCACATATTTATGTTTAAAATGCGCATGCCATGCAGGGAAAACTTTCAGCGGGCCTACAAAGAACCCTTAGATCTGAAAGAAGAAAGGATGAAATAAATCCATTTGCAACAAGAAAAACTGAGGCTAGCCTTGGTAAGAGCTCTTTAAAATAAAACTAACTCAAGAAGAATCATTTTCACTTTTGAGCAAAATTGTCCTTCCCTTTCTTGCTTCCCCTTTGACTAAACAGCAGGTACTGTTCCTTTCCCACCAACCTTTTCCTCAAATAGGGTTTGTGAGTCACCTGGGAAGATACAGTGTGTAATGCCAAGGAATTCCCAAGATTAGGGAGGTAGAAAGTTGCAAAAAGAGCTAGGGGTGGCATCAGCAGAGCCAACCCAATCCTTTCATTTTGTAAATAAAACAGAAAAGGACTGTTTAGGGATAAATAATCTAAATTCCAGTTTTAGAACCCCAGAGAAGATTTTCAGACACATGAGTATAATAAGGATAAAGAGAGAATGGAAAAAAAAAAAAAAAAAAAAAAGGAAGTCACCGTTTTGCAAAGAATTAGAGAGATGAACAAGGACTGGTCTTTGGTATGCCTTGGCTCAGGGCATCTACGCTATCAGGGAAAACATCCGAATTCACAGGGCAATATGACAGAAATTGAGCTGTGAGAAAGCAAAGAAACTTTTTTTTGCCTCCTGTATTAAAACTTTGCACGGTAGTGTCATGAGATGCTGGGGAAGTGATCTGACTTCCAAACATTAAATATAGTAAAATGTAAACACAGCTCCCAAAATAAAGAGATAAAGCCTCTTTCAAACTTCTATCTTCACAAAAATATGACTTAATGTTGGATTATCTTTACAAAACTTACTTGCATTTCATTGCCAGCAACAATCAAGAAAATACTCTGCCAAGTGTATTGGCACAATAGAATGGATGGATTTAACTGATATATTCAGAGCATTTCACCCCAAAGCAGCAGAATATACACTGAGTGGCCAGATTATTATGATCTCTGAACACATAATAATCTGGTCATTCAGTGTGTGTACACACACACACACACACACTCACTCACTCACTCTCTCTCTCTCTCTCTAGAGGCCTAGAGCATGAATTCATGCGTGGGTGAGATCCAGCCAGGCTGGCCAGGGGTAGAGGACATGGGCGGTTGGCCAGCCTATCTGCTGGTCGAACTCCTGGTCGAGAGGACAATTTGCATATTAGCCTTTTATTATATAGGATATACACTGAGTGGCCAGATTATTATGGGTTCAAAGATCATAATAATCTGGCCACTCAGTGTACATTCTTTTCAAGGGTAGATAGAATACGTTCTAAGATAGACCAATGTTAGGCAACAAAAAAAAGTCTCAATAAGTTTAAGAAAATTGAAATCATATGAAGCGTCTTTTCTGATCATAATGGTATGAAGCCAGATATCAATCACAAGGGAAAATCTGAAAAACACACAAAGAGATGGAGGCTAAGTAACATGTAACTAAACAATGAATGGGTTGACAATGAGATAAAGAAAAGCCTTTCCTCTAAGATCAGGAATAAGACAAGGATGCCTACTCTCACCCTCACCCCTGCTACTCAACATAGTACAAAGCAATTAGGCAAGAGAAAGAAATAAAAAGCATCCCCCTTGGAAAGAAAGAGGTAAAATTGTCACTTTTTGCAGATGACATAATTCTGTATATAGAGAGCCCTAAAGGCTCACCAAAAGACTATTAGAAACAATAAGAAAATACAATACAGTTTCAGAATACAAAAATCAATTGCAATCCTATATACTAGCAAAATACCAAAAACTGAAATAAAGAACACAACTCCATTTGCAATTGTAACAAAAAAAAAAAAAAGATAAAATACCTAGAAATCAATTCAACAAAAAAAAAGTGAAGGAACTATGCACTGAAAACTATAAGACCTTGTTGAAAAACACTGAAGAAGACACAAAGAAATTAGAATATATTCCATGTTCATGAATTGAAACAATCAACATAGTTAAAATGGCCATATTACCTGAATTAGCAATTTTCTGTCTTTTTAATCTCATGCCACACATAAACTAATTGCTAAAATTTTGTGGCACACCAAAAAATGTATTTTACTAATCTATAAAAAAAAGTATAATTTTTACTCATTCCCACCAGACATTTTTGTTGTGTTGACTGTTGTCATTTTTTTAGTTGACAATCTAAAGAAAAAGATGCTAATGCTCCTGACTAGTCAAGTGTTGCATGTTTTAAAAATACTTGCAGCACACCAATGGAAAATTGCTGGCATAGAGCAATATACAAATTTAATGCCCTCTCCATAAAAATCCCATTGGCACTTTTCAAAGAAACAGAACCAAAAAAAAAAAAACAAACCAAAAAAAAAAACAACAAATTTCATTAAACTGCAAAAAACCCCAAGTAACCAAAGCAATTCTACAAGTAAGAACAAAGCTGGAGGCATCACACTCTGTGACTTCATATTATACCACAAAGCTACAATAATCAGAACAGTATGGTATTGGTGGAAAAACAGACATACACTAATGGGATAGAACCAGAGCCCAGAAATAAACCCACATGAACATGGGCAAATAATTTTTGACAAAGGAGCCAAAAACATACAATGGAGAAAGGAAAGCTTTTTCAATAATTGGTGTCGGAAAATTTGGAAAACTACTGTAAACGAATAAAACTAGACTAATATTTGACACCATAAATAAAAATTAACTCAAAATGGAATAAAGACTTAAATATAAGACTTGAAACAATAAAATACATAGAAGAAAACATAAGTACTAAACTTATAAATCTTGGATTCTGACAGGTTTTTGTGACCTTGACCTCAAAGGTAAGAAAGTAAAAGCAAAAATAAATTAAAAGAACTACATCACACTGAAATGTTTCTGTGCATTAGAAAAAATCAGTAGAATCTTGGACTGACTTGTTTGGTGTGCACAACAGAAAATATTTTGCTTTCAGAGAACAAGAAAAATAGGTTTATTTGCATTGTGCTTATTAATGTGAGCAGATATTCAGTGTCTGGTAAGTTAATGTTCAAGAAAAAATATGAATTTTTATTAAAATGTTCTATTATTTTTTTAAAAATCAACAAAACAAAATGACAATAAACTGAATGGAAGAAGATATTTGCAAATACCGGTAATACCTCTGATAAGGGGCTATTGCTCAAAATATATAAAGAACTCATACAAGTCAATAACAATTTTTAAGACATCCAATTTTTAAAACAGACAGAGGACCTAAACATGCTTACCCCAAGAATACATACCAATGGCCATGAGATATATAAAAAGATGCTCAACTTCACTAGTTATAAAAGAAATGCAAATCAAAAGCAAAATGCAATAGCACCGCACTCCTGTTCGAATGGCTAGTACCAACAAGACAAGAAAAAGTATTGGAGAGGATGCAGAGCAAACATGTCAGACTTGTGGCCGGCAGGTGGCATGCAGCCCACCATGAAATATTTTTGCAGCCCAGCCAATATAACGGTATGTAAGAAACATTTTAATAAAAATTTCACAACTTAATTTTTACAATAATCCTATATAATAAAAGGCTAATATGCAAATCAGCTGAACAGCAGAATGATCAGTTGCTATGACCTGCACTGACAGATGCTCAATACAGGAACTGCCCCTGGTGGTCAGTGTGCTCCCACAGGGGGAGAGCGCTCAGCCGCCACAAGCTGGGCTGACAACTGGTGAGCACAGCAGTGGTGGTAGGAGCCTTTCCCGCCTCTGCATATGCACTAAGTATGTCTAACTGAGGAGAGCGGGCCTAAGCCACATCCCCCGAGGGCTCCTGGAATGCAAGAGGGCGCAGGCCAGGCTGAGGGATTCCCACTCACCCACCCCTGCCAGTACAGGAATTTTGTGCACTGGGCCTCTAGTCTATATATATATATAAAAGCCTAAGCAACTGGCCAGTAGCTATGATGTGCACTGACCACTAAGGAGCAGATCCTCAACACAGGAGCTGCCAAGCGATAGCAACTTTGCATAGTGCCCTCTCGCACTCCGGAACCCCTCAGGGGATGGTGGACTGCCGGGTTCAGCCTTATCCCACAGGCCAGGCCAAGGGAACCCACCTTCCAGAGGGAGCCTGCTCACTGGGCAGATGCCCTTCGAGCCCTGGCATAGCCCCAGATGTGGCTGGCAGGGGAGGGATCACGGGTGGTTGGCTCCAGAGTGTGTCCGGCCAGTCTCACCTACAACCCTTTGTATTCAGCATGTCTCTATCAAAATAAACCTACGTTTCTATGGAAATTGAAGCTTTTGTTTTTGTGAGGCCTACATAAACTCAAGCCTTGTTTATTTGGTCCATGTTAGCCTTTGAGTTTGACATGCTTGGTGTAGAGAAAAAGGAGCCTCACACACTACTAGTGGGAATATAAATTGTTACAACCACTAAGGGAAATAGTATGGAAGGTCCTCAAAAAAGTAAAAACAGGACCCAGCAATCCCGCTTCTGGGTATCTACCCCCAAAAAAGGAAAACACTTATTTGTAAATATATATGTAGCCCCGTGTTCATTGAAGCATTATTCACAGTAGCCAAGACATGAAAACAATCTAAGTTTCCTTTGATGGATGATTGGAGATATATATATATATATGGCCAGGGGCATGAAATTCGTGCACTTGGCGGGGGGGGGGGGGGGGGGGGGGGGGGAGGTGTACATCAGCCTGGCCTGCACCATCTCACAGTCTGGGATCCCTCAGGGGATACTGATGGCTTAGGCCTGCTGGGAGTGGGCCTAAGCAGTCAGTCAGACATCCTTAGTGTTGCTGTGGAGGCAGGAGAGGTTCCTGCCACCGCTGCTGCATTTGTCAGCAATGAGCCTGGCTCAGGGCTTCTGCTGAGCAGCACTCCCCCTGTGGGACTGTACTGACCACCAGGGGACAGCTCCTGCGTTGAGTGTCTTCCCTGCTGCTGGTTAGTGCGTGTTACAGCGACCAATCATTCCACCTTTCAGTTGATTTGGATATTAGCCTTTTATTATATAGGATATATATACTACCAGCCATAATAAAGGATGAATTACTGCAACAAAATAAATAGATCTTAAGAGTATCATGTTAAGCAAGGTAAGGCAGAGGGAAAAGTACAAGAACCATGATTTCCCTCATACAGGAGCTATAAAACAGAAAGCAACAGATGTACCAAAAACCCTCATATACACAGATAACAGTATGGTGATTACCAGAGGGAAAGGGGTTGGGGGAATCTGAAGAGGATAAAGGGGGTCAAATCTATGGTGACAGAAAACTAGGCTATGGGTGGTGAGCCCACAATGCAATCTATCAATGATGCATTATAGACATGTACAACTGAAACTTATATAACGCTATTAATCACTGTCACCCCAATACATTTAATTTTTTTAAATAATGATTTTTTAAAATGTTGCTTCAAGCTGAGGCCATGATATTAAAATCACACATATAAGTGCATACAGATATGAGAACATGAGAGGGAGAGCTTAACTGAAAAAATGACAGGGTGATGTCTGAGCCAAGTAGAGGAGGTTGAATCCAACTAAGTGGATGTGGAGAGTAGATGCTGACAGAGACATATTCATAGCTGACCAACCAATTTCTTCAACTGAAACAAAACTGCCACCTACAGTCCATCTTCCAAATTGTCTACTTCTTTTTCCTGATAAACTAGTATAATGTCAACATGTATAACCATCCTTCTTGATGGGCTAAGAAAGTATTTTCTGTCCTCGATATTTTCTTTGATGTTTCTGTGCCCCTTGCCTGGTCAGGCTCATCCTTCTACACAAGGACGTGGAGGGAAGGAGGTCCCGGACCCAAAAGAGTAGCAGAGAAGTCAGTTCAGAAGTATGTCAAGTAGGACAAATAATCCTTCGTCCCAAATACACAAGAGTTGCTCCTAGCTATTTAGACTTACCCGTATTTTCCGGCATATAAGACGACCCCCTAATTTTACAGTTAAAACATAGGTTTAGGCCTATATTCGCTGTATAAGACTACCCCCCACTTCAAAGAAAAGACTTACTTTGCCATCAAGATCTGCAGGTAATTTTTCTGCAATTTTGGTCTTTTGCCCCTGATTTTCGGTTGACTTTTTTTCATTTCAAAAGTCGTCTTATATGCCAGAAAATACAGTATGAACTTTTGCTTAGCTGCAGTTTAATAAAATATTCTTAAATAGCCCTGGCCAGGTGGCCTAGTTGGTTAGAGCATCATCCCAATACACCAAGGTTGCAGATTTGATCTCTAATCACATATAAGAAGCAACCAATGAAAGCATATCTCTCTCTCTCTCTCTCTCAAAAAAAAAAAAAAAAAATCAATAAAAAGAAGTAAACAAATATATTATATTTTCAAGTAGTGATAATAGAGGAAAATTAAGCTGAAACCGGTTTGGCTCAGTGGATAGAGTGTCGGCCTGCGGACTGAAAGGTCCCAGGTTCGATTCTGGCCAAGGGCATGTACCATGGTTGCGGACACATCCCCAGTGTGGGGCGGGGAGGGAGGGTGCAAGCGGCAGCTGATGTTTCTCTCATCGATGTTTCTAACTCTCTATCCCTCTCTCTTCCTCTCTGTAAAAAATAAATAAATAAATAAATAAATAAAATAAAATATATTTTTTAAAAATAGAGGGAAATTAAGGAAGACAAAGGGACAGCCTGTTAAAGGCTCTATATTATATTAGATAAGGTGGTCAGAGAAGGCCTCTCTGATGACTATTTGAGTAAAGCCCTGAACAGGTCTACCTAAAAAAAAAGTATTCCAGGAGCAAAGTATGTACTTGGCATGTTCACAAAACAGCAATAAAATCATGGTAGCTACAGCAATAACGGTAAGGAAGAGGGTCGGAGGTGAGATTAGAGAAGTAGCTGGGGATCAGATCACGTAGGGCAAGCTTAGAGAGGCATTATCTTAAGCATCATCAAATCTGAAGTTTCCCTTCTTTGCGGTGGGTCTCAGGAAATGCCAATGAAGTTAGTATTAGCCATAAAGAACCTCAGAGGTAAATCTACCTCCCACAGACATTGTAAAACATTCTCAAGCTAACTAGCATGATTATTAGATTATTTATTCTTCAGAAATTCCTTCTCACACACACTGGGGGATGGAGTTTTCTCAATTAACAGTTAAAAAGTATCTCCTTTTCTAGCCTAGTTAATTCACTAAGGCATTTTTGTTGTTTTTGTTTGTTTGTTTAATGCTAAGGTATATCTCCCCCATTTGCATAGGATTCTACTTCTGGCCTCATATGAATGGGTCCTTCTTGACTATTGTCTCCATGAAATTAACTTCTCAAATCTAAGATTTCTAACACCACTAAATAGGCAGCAGATGAATTAAGTCCATTTGGGCTGCATGGCATAGCATAATTCTGGAGCATGGAGCATGAAAGGTCTGCAGTGATTCGAGTACAAGTAATGTGCACAAATGCTGAGAGAATGCAGAGCCTGGAATGAGAAAGTTAATAAGCGTTTCTCACATACATAAAGGTGAAGGTCAAGTGTGGAGCACTCCACTTCTAAATCCCCTATCCACATGGTTGTCAGAGTGACAAAGCTAGATACAAAAGGAACGGCTTGGGCTGGAACAGGAGAGAAAGGAGCTTCCGAGTGGGAAGAAGAGCATGGAACAGCGGGAGAGGTAAAAAGGCAAAAGACTTTGGAATGAGCTGAGGGAGAAATGGGAATGAGCAGAGGAACGGCAGGAAGTCTGCAGGGCAGAGCCTGATGCCCTCTTGCACTGTTGCTTACCTGTATGTCTGTCCTCGCTGACTGGGCCCCCAGCATCTGGGTGACTTGGGGCTAGTTATCCCCAGCACTAAGTCCACAGAGCCCTCCAACAGTCAACACCAAACAGTTTGGGAAGGTACAAGGAGAAAAGATTTGCTCTCTTCCTCCTCTTTTACCATGACTTCTAGGAAACCTAATTAGTAGTTTCTTTTCTTTTTTTCTTTTTTTTCACTCCAGTTTCTTTCATTTCCCCCTTTCTGTCCTATAAATCAAACCAGGTTTTTGTTTACCCAACTATGGGAAGCCAGAGACAAAGTGACAGGACCAAAGGTGACTGTTCATAGCCAAGAGTGGCCCATCAAACAGGCTACATAGAGGTGGGACCAGACAAGGGACAGTGACCAGAGGAGAACAAAAAGAAGTTAAGCCGCAAGGCAGCTGAAGCGGGAGAGTGGGGTCTGCTTGTGCTTGCAAACGTTTGCCGTGGATCCTTTTCATGGAATCCTTTTCCTGGGCCCCTGGCATTATTCATGGGCTGGGGCAGAATGTTAGAAGGGATCTGACTAGGGCGGCGACAGGAAAAGGCACACATGAGCGAAAGAAGGGTGGAGGACTCAGAGACTGGTGTAAGTTTGCGGAGAAGAAGAACCTAAGACTAGGCGAAGCCAGCTAGGAAGAATAAAGAAGGGTCTGTAGGTTGACAGGGTGTTGTACAGAGGAAAGCCTAAGATATGGGACGAAATGAAGGTCTTCAAAGACGGAGGTCTCGCCCGAAACAGAAACAGCAAAACAAAACCACAGGGAAGCAGCTGCCTCACACCCGCTTCGCCAGCGGGACCTGCTGGCCTCCAAGCTGCCAGGAAGGTCTGCACCACAGTCGCAAACCACAACACCCATGGTGCCCCGCGCGCAGCCAAACCCAGCCTCTTCCGGTCTCCACTAGCCAATGAGCTTTGCCAAGGCCCTCTGCCCCGGAAAAGCCCCGGGAAAGGTGGGCGCTTCCGGTCAGTGTGGCGCTTCCCTTTGCTCCTCAGAAACTCCAACGGTGCAGTTTCGCTGCGAGACGGTGAGGCATCGGCCCCAGGCCTGGGGAACGGTCTGCATGGCATAGGTCCCACCAACGGAAGGTGGACTGGCCGCGGTTGGAGAGCCAACCCACCCGTCGGGCTTTTCCCGCGGCCAACCTGTGGCGCATGCGCACGCCTCCCCGCCGCCCCACCTCCCCACGTCCATGGCCTTGAATTTTAAGAATAAATTATAATGCACTTCCCCACGCCCAGGGGTGGGCCTCCGCCGTGGAGCACGCGCCCACCTTGAAAAAGACCCAGACCGCCGGTCCCCGGGCGCTAGCCTACATTGCTGTGTTCAGGCATTGTATTTTGGGTACTAGCCCTTTAACAAAGCAGCTGTGGGAGGTTGAGCAGGTCCCTTAACACATTGCTTACGGAGCAATGAGAATTCTCTAAGTCTTGTGGCCAATCACTAGAATTCTCGGCTTTTTGTTGTCCTTTAGAGAGAAACAGTGTAAGAGAAAACACATTCGCTGAAGTTAAAAATTACAAAAGGGAATTAAAAGTTATTAATCTCTTGTTGTTTGTAGCAAAAATAACTTTTTTTATATCAATTTGACATTTTTAAAGTGCTCAGTAACCATGGACAGTGACGAAGAACATGATAAAATTCTGGATATATTTGCTGACAATTTATCAGATATTCCAAGTGAAAGTGATGAAAGCTTTTTTTTTTTTTTTAATATATTTTATTGATTTTGTACAGAGAGGAAGGGAGAGAGATAGAGAGTTAGAAACATCGATGAGAGAGAGTCATCGATCAGCTGCCTCTTGCACACCCCCTACTGGGGATATGCCCGCAACTAAGGTACATGCCCTTGACCAGAATCAAACCCGGGACTCTTCAGTCCCCAAGCCGACGCTCTATCTATCCAGTGAGCCAAACCGGTCTCGGCGAAAGTGATGAAAGCTTTGACAGTGGCAGTGATATAGTTATTCCTTCAAAAAGGCGAAAAGTAGTAGTTTCAAGTGATTCCGAACCTGAAACTTTGAACAATTCCACGCATGGTTTTGAGTGTAATTTGCATCTTGGTTGCCGAGATAATGATTGGTCCAAAGAGGACTTTCAACCTAATTTGGAAAAATTTTAAGGGAATTCTGGGGTTACAGTTCTACCACCTGATTGTAAAAACATCATTGAAGTCACCAACTTGATTTTTGAAGACGATCTGTTAGAACTATTACCCTCGCTCCTTGCTCCAGTGATCACGGAGAACAAATCAACAAGCTCATCTGAGCGAGAGCTGAGATGTCAGCCTCTCCTCTATGAGTGGTTCTGTCGGAGACCCCTCACTTGGAAGTGAGGACATATGCATAGCACTTGATCCCTTAACTGGTGACAGACACATGACCTCATCAATCCCCCTTCTGTTTTTACATCCATACCATCTTCTATTTATTTTCTATGGAGGTAGAAGATGGAATATGGTTTGGGACAGCAGAACTGGCTTGCCAGCTGTTGATGGTACCTCTCTGATTGGTGTCCTGACAATTCCAGGGTACCAAATGAGTCCTACTTACCACCCTGCAAAACACATGTTCTCTCCTTTGTCACACACCTTGACACCTCTTGTTCCTTTTTCTGTGACCAGCTCCGCCTTATCTTTTAGGTATCTATGTAGATATCACTACCAGAAAGAAATCCTAACTCTGCCAACCCTTACCTATCAGTTCTCAAGCTCCTGGCGCCTGCCTTATCATAGCACCTACCACATTATCTTCTAAATGATTCTTAATAGTCTGTCTTCCCATGAGACTAAGCCCCACAAGGGCTTGAACAATGTCAGCTTGACTGACTCATCTCTGTACTCCTGGTGCCTCACACACAGAAAACACTCAGTATTTGTTGGATAAATACATAACAAATGATTCCAATGGTTTTGGGTAAGAGTCTGTGATTTGCAAAAGCCGAGGAGGGTCCTGCTGAAATTGCCCTTGTCCCTGCTTCCCCTCTTCCTGAGAACTGCGGAGCCCCACAGGTCAGGTTATTTGGTAGGACATCTTTGGAAGAGCTGAAGGGCTGTGTTAGAATCTGTGCTTTTATAAATTCGTTTTACTTGATCAATCTACCCTGTAAGCATTTGCAAGAGAGGAAATTGTGAGATAATTCAGGATAGGGTGTTGAAAGATGTACTTTTTATAATAAAGTGTAAAAAAAAAAAAAAAAAGAAAGAAAGAAAAGAAAAAGAAAAACTGGTCAATTCTGATTACATGTAACTTATTCAGATAATCAAGTATAATTTCCCCACTTAAAAATCCATAACTTAATCGTATCTGCAAAGTCCCCTTTACCATGTAAGATATATCCACAGGTTTTGTGGATTAGGATGGAGCATCAGTGGGGAGCCATTACACAGCCTGCCACATATGGTATCTGTCCTGACATAAAGTAAGTGTTCAGTATGTTATTACTAATAATAACATTTCTGTACTGAAGAGGCTATTAGACAGACAATACAAACACAGGAGTTGGGGGGGAGGGGAGAGTGACAGACAGACTGAGACTCTGAAGGAAAGCTGGTACTCGGGTCATCCGGGATGTGCCCAGAACACAGCATGAGGGAGGAACCCTGGCTCCTGGACATCAAGTGAGGTGCTGTGCACCTGTACACATGCCCGGAAATAATCTTTGAATCCTAACACTCGATACATATTTGATTTACTACCTTATTCCTTCAAGTGTGACTACACTCCTGAGGCCCATGGTATTGTCACTGCCTCAACCTGACAGCTCCACCACATGCTATCATACAGCTCCCCAGCTTTCACTCTCTTTTATATGGCTTCTCCCAGAGCCCCTGACTCAGTCTCTTTTGCAAAATAGATGCTCAGTAAGTGGGAGGTGTTGCAAATGAAAGGAACTCTTCAGGGGTAGGAAAAGGAAAGATAGCAGTGCCAAGTGTTATTTGGAAGTCAAGTTAACCCCCTCGTGTAAGCACGGCTGGAGTAATTGAGGAGGTAATCAGTAAAGGGAATTACAAGCCCCTACGAATAGTTTGTACTGATGAAAAATAAATTCATAATTACTCGAGGTATCTGACAGATGTAATAGTATTACATTGGAATAAGAAGAGCACTGGGTTTTTTTTAATCTAAAGTTAGATAGCTGGTTCTAGAACCAATGTCTGTATGACCTCTTTATTCAGCCTCTTTGAGGCTTAGTTGCCTGAGAGGATTAAGCCAGCTGATGCAGGTGTAGCTCTTAGCCCAGTAGCTGACGTAAAGAATAAATAATGTAATAAATTATTGCTGTTACTATCTCGAGTTATTTATTTATTTATTTATTCATTTATAATATTTATTTTTTAGAGAAAGAGAGAAACATTTATTTGTTCCATTTATTTATGCGTTCATTGGTTGCTTCATATATGTGCTCTGACCCTGGACCAAACCCACAATCTTGGTGTATCATGATGAAACTCTAACCAGCTGAGCTACTAGCCAGGATTTGAATTATTGTTTCAAATAACATGTCAAAGCACCAAGGATGGTGTTTTAACAAAACCTCATTAAATTTTAATTTCCTCTTTTCCATATTAGAAATTTAAACTAAATGCTCTCCATAAACAAGGCAGGAGAGATGCTGAAAGCTGGGAGGCTCTTGAGACCCTGCTACAGTAGTAGTGAGAACATGCATGTAGTAGTCAGGATTCTCCGGAGAAACAGACCCAATAGTACACATATGAGTGTGTGTATGTGTGTTTTACAAGAATTGACTCATGCAATTATGGAGGCTCAGAAGTCTCAGAACCTGCAATCTTCAAGTTGGAGATTCAGGAAAGCCCAGCTGGTATAATCCAGCCCAAGGCTGAAGGCCTGAGAACCATGAGCACTGATGTCCAAGGGCAGGAAAAGATGGCATCCCAACTCAGGCGGAGAACAGACTCGTCCTTCTTCCACCTTTCAGTACTATTACGACCCTCAACAGATTGGGGGGTACCCACTCGCAGAGGTGAGGGTTATCTTTTGTTATTCAGTCTACTGACTCAAATGCTGATATTTTGTGGAAATATCCTCATAGACGGACTCAGAAATAATGTTTACTGAGAAATCAACCAAAGGACTTATATGCATGCAAATAAGCCTAACCAATGGACACAGACAAGCATGTGTATGGAGGGAAAATGAGGGGGGCAATGGGGGAATAAGGACACATATGTAACTCCTTAATAAATTTTTAAAAATTTAAGAAATGTTTACCAGCTTCTGGGCACCCCTTAGTCCAGTCAAGTTGACACATAAAGGCAGCCATCACAACTCCCAGGGTTTATGGGATTTAACTGGTCAGTATGTAACACCTCCTATTTTCCCACCTGAGTACATATAGGTCTCTTTTCCTCATTCAAGTTCTGAACAGTGATTATAAGAAATGAGGCAATTGGCAAAACTCACCTTTATAATTGATAAAGACCGTATTGGCCTATACGGCTTAGGTTTGCAGCCACAATGGGCTTCCTAACAGGGAAATTCAGAATTAGACTGACTCACCTTCCCACCCTAATTACCAATGGAAAGCCATGGGCCTCTCACTCATGGGGATGTGCCCCTGTAAAACTTAGAGAAAGCAGATCCAAGTAGATGCTCTCTGCACCCTGGCAGAGGGGGTAAGGCGGGGGAGGCACGGTGTGCAGGGAGTGAAAGCCAGAGTGGAGAAAGTCCAAGAGTGTTAATATGGTTTCTTCTGCCTCCCCTCCCCCCCAAAAAAGAAAGCATCAGAAAAGTGTAGGAAGTCTTCCTCCAGTACCATGTCCCGTTTCTGTCTTTCTCCTTAGGCTTTCAGACACCGCCATCAGGGACATACAGAGAGGTCCTAGCCAGTGGTGAACTTTACCTCAACAGTGTGGTGGTTAAGCTCTAGCTGGTTTGGCTCAGTACCAAAGGGTCCCAGGTTCTATCCTGGTCAAGGATATTTACTTCAGTTGCAGGCTCCGACCTTGGTCCTGGACAGGGAATGGTGCAGGAGGCAACCAATTGATTTATCTCACATCAGTGTTTCCCTCAGTCTCTTCTCCTTCCCTCTCACTCTAAAATGGAAACATATTCTCGGGTGAGGATTAATAACAAAAAAGCAGTGGTGAGTCAACTGATTTCTCCTGGGCACTGGAGGGAGCTCAAACTGTCCAGCTATTCAGCATGACCGTTTCTGGGCTCTTCCTGTCAAGGAACAAAGGGAGAACAGTTCCGTCTGGCTCAGGGAATGGTGAGTTGTTTGTAACTTACAGGTCTGCAACCTAACCAGGAGCACTAAGGAAACCACCAAGTCTAGTGCTCTCCCAGACTCCTCAGTACCCCATCTAACACGGGTGAGGGGGACCCAATCAGCCACAGCCCCAAGGGAAGATCAGAATAGGGAATCAGAGAAGAGAACAAAGATAAGGGGTTGAGAAGTCCATTCTGGTTGGGGAGATGAGATATAAGGAGCCATGAGGGATAGAGACAGGAATGCTAATGGGTGCAAAGTTTCTTTTAAGGGGAGATGAAAATATCCTCAGATTCTGATGATGTTTGAACAACCCTATTAATATAAAAAAAAAATGAACCTGTACACTCTCTAAATGAAGGAATTGTTGGTATCTGTCCTGGCACCCAGGGCATTTGTTTGTGCCCTGAGGGGTCCAGAAAAAAAGGGAGTTACAAGTTACCCTAACATTTCAACGATACCTTATCGTAGAGCAAAAAGACAATAGCCTCAGTTAAGGTAAAGATGGACCTTGTCAGGGAAGATGCCGGCCTAGGATGTGACTACCCACCATCACTGCTTTTAATTAAAGTTTAATTTCAGACCATCATCCTTTGTGGTGACTTTAGGTCTGAGTTTGCAAGACCGCCATGCCGGCCTCCCCTGAGCTTGTCAGGTCAGCATGTGGCCCCTTCTGTGCACACTATAGATCTAAAATTTTTATTTTGGAATACAAGCTGGATTTCCTTGTGTAGAAACAGCCTAGCAGAGTGGAATGAGGAAACAATAAAAATCTAGCCCTGGCCAAAAGAAAAAAATAAAAATTATTTCAAAATGAGAAATGAAAAACATAAAAGAGTATCGTAAGGGCATTCTCACAGGGTAGCAGTTTCTGAACTAGAACCTTCCCTTCAGAACCTAGCCTCACCCTCAAGTGACATCATAAAGCCCCAGAAGCCCCACCCACCACCCGCAGTTTGGCCAATTGAACTGTTGTCTCAGGACTCCGATTGCCTTGGGAGCAATTGTCCAACCTTCCCGAACGGATGTCTCTGCCTGCTGTGTGAATAACGGGATCCATTGATGCCATTGGATGAGTCCACAGAGCCGTTCCTGGGATATAACAAAGCAAGTCCAGTGCTCTTGGTACTGCCTTAGCTGTTGGGCAGTCTGCTTCTACCACACATCTCCGCTCTTTTTGAGAAACCTATGTCTCCCCCACACTTTCCAGCCAACATATGGGGCAGGACTTCAGTCCCCTCGTCCACACTTGATTCTGTTTACATAATGAAAGTTATCTTCCTCATTACACTCCTGGCGACCCTCTTCTCTCTCCTCATCCTGGCCTACAGAGTGTTAAGAAGCAAAGACTAATGAACAAGAACCTAGAGCCAGACGCAAGGAAGGAGCCAGCACTGCTGGCATGAACGTCTCCAGTTCTTGGTGGAGACGGCACTGAGGTGAAGAGGTGGAGGCCCGAGAGGCCGGGCCACCTTGCAGCCATCTTAGAGCCAGAGCCTGGGGAGGAAGAACAGCGTGAGCCGCGCAGTTCCCCCAAAGGCAAACGCTTCCCGCGGACTCGTTTCCTCCTCTCCCACGTCCTCCAGGGCCATTCACGCTCTTGCTGCTGCTGTTTGACTTGTCCAGGCTCCTTGAGTTTGAATGTCCTTTCTCTGTGGATCTTCTGCAATGAAATTAGAAATGACTATTTCTGCATTGACAGAGGAACAAACATGGAGAATTAAAAATTGATTACAGTATTAAAAAATTGATTACAGCTTAAGTATTGTTTTTAACTGGGCGTGTGTTGATTCTGGGAAATTAAAATTATTGAAGGTTCACGACATCTCAGACTTTAACAAACATGTACTAAAAGCTCAGTTTCAGAAGATTCTTGGAATGGAACAGCTCACCTTTTCTGAGTTCTGGGTTAAAAACAAAGCTCTCTCCTGTTCTTCTAATTCTGGGAATAGAGAGTACTACTTCTCCAAAAATTATTTAAAGCGCCAACTTTTGTGGGTTAGCAAGTTTTAAAAATATATTCTAATATGATAATTTTATTTGGTCTCTTCTGAGTTTATAACAAGTTAATGCTCTTTTGAAATGAAATCTAAATTAAAGAGACGATGGTTTGGAAATCCATACTCATCCAATTAGGCCTGGGGTACCCTAAGGAGCATTTGATTATTTGTTAACTCTTCCTTCTAGAACCATCTATCAGGTATCCCTTTGTCTCCCTCTCACATGCACTTGCTCTGGAGTCTCAAGCCAAGAGCCCCTTCCTCAAAACTTTTCCCATTGTTTAGAATCATGGGGCTGTGTGCAGCCTCTATACAAATAATCTCCCCTCCACCGTGCCACCGTATCTGGGCTATGTACTCTGCATTTCAACCCACGGGTCTTTCATTCACAGTGGTATATTGGCATGAATGAGTGTGGTTTTAAAGCACCTTTGTTGAGTTCCACAAAAGACCTGTGTATGCCTCAGAGTTGGCTGAAAGATCCTCAGAACTTATAGAATTATATATTTTATTGATTTGAGAGAGAGAGAGAGTTAGAAACATTGATCAGCTGCCTCCTGCACACTCCCTATTGGGGATGTGCCCGCAACCAAGGTACATGCCCTTGACCGGAATCAAACCTGGGACCTTTCAGTCTGCAGGCTGACGCTCCATCCACTGAGCCGAACTGGTTTTGGCATGAACTAACATCTCCAGGTCTTTCTCTCCTATCTTGTAAGCACCTCTGTTCAATATGTTTATGGCGCTCTTGCAGTTTATCAGGCACTGTCCTTGGTGCTGGAGATACAAGCGGAAGGGGCCCATCTTCTCTCTCCGGAGCCTATAGAGCACAGTGGACGATGGATGTTGATAAACATCACATAGATGAATACATAAAAGTGCTTTGAATTTTATTTTTATTTTTGCTTTATGAGGGTATGTATCAAAGGAACCTGACCTAGACTGAAGAAGGCTTACTACCTGAGGATGTCATGCTTGGGCTGAGAGTTGAGGAACTTAAACCGGTGAGGGGTGGGGACAGATGGTAAGTCACTCTAGATAGAGGTTAGTATGTGCCAGTGGTCGGCAAACTCCTTAGTCCACAGAGCCAAATATCAACAGGACAACAACTGAAATTTCTTTTGTGAGCCAAATTTTTTAAACTTAAACTTCTTTTAATGCCACTTCTTCAAAATAGACTCACCTAGGCTGTGGTATTTTGAGGAAGAGTCACACTCAAGGGACCAAAGAGCCGCAGTTTGCCGACCACGGGTATGTGCAATGACTTGTAATAGAAGGATTGTTAATGGGATAGGAAGACAGTGGTTCTGGAGCCCAGAATGTGAGTATGGGAATGGAGCATGTACTGGAGACCTAAGTGCGTCTGGATCTCACAACATCCTGGTGGACAGTACTAACTGGAGGTGGTGATGGAGGTGGGTGTGGGCAGGTGCTTCCCTGCTAGGACAATCCTTTATTTAACAGCTGTGTGCAGGCATTATAAGACTCCTGGCCCGGTGGTTCCATGCTTCCCAGGGATTCTGAGTCACTCTCCTCCTATTGTCTTGTATCCCCCAGAATCTCCCCACTCCCAGACTCCTCATGCACCCCAAATCTATGCTTTATCCTCGTTTGGAACCGACAAATCAGCCTGACTGCACTGCAAGCTTATGACCACCTGGTGGTAGCAAAGGGTCAACAAACTTAGTCCCGGTAGTGACTGACTACGAGGCAAAGGAATGCTCCCTCCCATACACTCCTGAGGGCTGGATAGCTTATCCTTAAAGGGCTTTATCTATGTTATCCAGAATAATGAGAATCTCTTTACCAGAAGATGATCTGGGTTGGAAATTTCATAAATTTTAGAGCATAGACTATATATTGAGCACCTCTGTTCTGCCTAAGAACCCTATAAGAACATTATTCCTGCTACAGATGGGAAGTTGAGGGTCAAAGGCTCCAACAGAGAGCTGCTATCTGCCCCAAGTCTCACAGCAGAGTCCGCTTATCTTTCCCCTCCCAGGCTACCTCTGGCCTTTGTTGTGGAATGAGACATCCCCTGCTTTGAGGCAGGTCCTCTTTCCCTCTAAGACTCTTCCCTCTAAATGCCACTCGTGTGAGTTTGTGTTCTCTTGTCACTGGGTCTTCCTTTGTTGCCCCTCCTTCTGGCTTCTCTCGGTATCTTTAGAGAGATCTGTCTGCGGCCCCCAAGTCCTGCACCTGTGGGGATCAAACCAACAAGTACCAGCCACCACAATCCGTCCCGGGGTAACAGCAGCCAGAAGGAGAAGGCAGTGAGAAAGAACGACACGCTCCTGTGGTGGCAGAATGCACAGGAGAACCATCACCAGCGCTCTGAGGGAGGAAAGTTGAACCTTTATTTTGCAGATCGGCTGGTCCAGGGGAATTCCAGATCCAAAGGCTGAACTGTACCCATGGGGAGGCTCCTCCTGTGGCAGCCCCTGAGGGCCCCCAAAGCCTTGCCCAGGTCTGTCGTGGCGGGGCCTTGGGGGCATGCTCCCCAGCTCCACCCAAGTCAGCTGTGTCGGGGCCCTGGGATTAGGCTCTGCAGCTCTGCCCAAGTCAGCCAGAGCGAGGAAGTAAGACTAGTTTTAACCAGACACTGAACTAGGTTGTAAGCTTCTGTCTCCCCATTCCCACCCCCCCTCCCATTTTCACTCCTTCAGGGAGCTTCTGGTTCAGATGCGGCTAAGGATTCCTCTTGGTCCAGTCACAAGGCCAGGTAGTTTCTGACAAAGGCCAAGGATGAGGCCCATTTTGGAGCATGGGGTCCCCTCTGGGCTACATTAGTTAGCGAGCGCTTCCTGAAGCAGGGGCAATGTTTGGAAACAGACCGCCTCGATTTAGGCCTGGAAGGGAGCACATGGCAGGGATGACAAGGGACAGAGCCAGCCACACGATGCCTGTAGGGGAACAGTGGGAAATCAGGTTCAGAGAGAGTACCACCCAGTAGCACAGGGCCTTGAATGCTGGACTATGGTGTTCTGTCTCAACCAAGAAGGACCCAGGGGAGGTTTCTGACGAGGGGGGCAGTGTGTGAGATAATATGGCATCATCGGTGCGCAGGACGGATGTGAGTCGGGAGAGACTAGTCAAGAGGGCCGGCTAGGTGCTTGTTGAATAAACAACTTTCCTGCGTCCCTGGTCCCTTTCGGTCTCAGTGACTGCCCGTTCTGTCTTCCGCCTGAAATGCCTTTAGTAAACATTTCTCTGCCCAGTAGTTTGTTCAAGGGTGCGTGTGCGAGGAAAGGACCGTGGAACTTGGAGGGGTCTGTCCTCAGGATTCTGTCCCAAAGCCGGAATGGGACGGTGGCCCATCCCCGTTCTCCGGGCCTGAGGGCAGGGTGGCTGTGTCTGGAGCTGAAACGGGCGTGACGCAGGCTGGGGGTGGGGTGGAACACTCTTTTCCTCCCTTTTTAAAATTTATTTATTAGAGAGAGAGAGAGAGAGAAAGAGAGAGAGAGAGAGAGATCTATTTAGAGACAAGTACAAAGGACATTTGTGAAGTCTATGGTGCCCTTTAAGAGTTTAACGCCTTAGGCAGGGAAAGCAAAGTAGGTTAATCCTCATACACATATCTTCATTCATCTCATTAGTATGCAGAAAAGCCTGCATCTGGCTCGGGTCAGAGAGGAGCAGTGATTGAATAAGCTCAGGTTCCTTGGAGTTTGTGGTTCTCTGGGTTTAATTAAAGCTCAGTCCGAAGAAGATGGCTCCAGAGGAGAACCATCAATCTGTGGCCTCAGGAAAGGGGCCTTTCTGGCAGCAATAACAGGCACTTACGTCACATCTCAGAGCAGTTTGCCCACATTCCCCCCTGACTCCCGAGGCCAGAAAAGACTCCCTGAGGAGTCGTCTGTCGCCGCTGAGAAAATGGGGTCTGAGGAGTGAAGGCGCTTGCCCAAGCTCTCACAGCCAAGCGGGAGTGCAGGCCGACCCTGGGTCTCAGGCTTGCATTCTCTCCGCGGTGCGGCTCCCAGGGGCCTTAGGTGGGCAGTGCCATTGCCAAAGGCACCGCATGGCCCAGTTTATCCAGCTGCCAACCGAGAGCCAGGAGGGCCCCAGCCCCCGCGGCTCACCCCGGTGAATGCGGCAGCTTTCCTGGTCCCGCCGGAATGGGGACCCAGCCTTCCTCTCGGGCTGGAAGGAGCTGCTCCCATTTCTCTGGGCCTGGCTCCCTCCTGCCACCCAGACAGACCCACCCAAGCCAAGTGGGGTTCCGCAGAGCTGTGCAGTAGAACGCCGTAGAACGCCGCAGCCAATGGGGGGCCTGAGCACAGCTCAGATGAGGCTTGGGGAGCAGAGCTCAGCAGGGGAGAGCGATGACAAGGCTGCCA
This sequence comes from Pipistrellus hanaki, assembly GCF_964339955.1. Classification (NCBI taxonomy): domain Eukaryota; kingdom Metazoa; phylum Chordata; class Mammalia; order Chiroptera; family Vespertilionidae; genus Pipistrellus; species Pipistrellus hanaki. The sequence continues at coordinate 35,125,539 of NC_140520.1, forward strand.
GGGTGGGGTGGAAACTGCCCGGCAGCAGAGTCGGGCCTGAGTTAGAGCTGGCTTCTCTCTCCCTTCGGGCTCTCAGGAGGTCACTTCGCCTCGTTGGGAACATACCTGGACTTGTGTTCTAGAACGTCCTCCTGGGACCCGGGCCAAAGGAAGGCCGTATCCCTCAAACCTCCTCTCCCCGCAGGGAGGTCTGATTGCATTACCCCAGTTGCCTACCTCTAAACTGCACTTTGAATTCCCATGAAGTTTTACCCACTTCTTCTGCTCTAACCTGGGAGGCATGGATGGATGCTGGGCGGTCTGAGAACTTGGAGGAGGAGGGGGGATACATTTTCATGACCCCCTAAGTCAGTGGTTGGCAAACGCATCAGTCCACAGAGCCAACTATCAACATGACAACGATTGACATTTCTTTTGAGAGCCATATTTTTTAAACTTAAACTTCTTCTAATGCCACTTCTTCCAAATAGACTCGCCCAGGCCGTGGTCTTTTGTGGAAGAGTCACACTCAAGGGGCCAAAGAGCTGCATGTGGCTCGCGAGCCACAGTTTGCCGACCACGGGCCTAAGTGAATAAGTATTTCTCTACCTGGAGCTCCCCTAGCAATGCCTGTGCTTCTGTCGCGAATAGAAATCAAGATGCTTTTGTTCTCCAGCGGTTGCTGCCGGTCTACTGAGAATTCACCTCCGCTCAGCCTCCCCGTGCAATGGGGCAAGCCCACTTCCCTGTCTCTGAGGCCTCATCTCTGCCGTGAGATACAAACACCATGCCCAGGGGTCTGCTGTGAGAACCAATGGGAAAAAAGTGTGTATAAAGCTCAGCATGGTGCCTGGACTCGTCAGAAATGGCCACGAAATCTGTGTTTCTTTCCTTCTCCTCATCCATGATCTCGTGGAGGCCAGAGTGGACCTCCCCATTCCTGAAAGATGAAATAGAGAAGGCCGGAGACCAGGATGCCAGGACACAGGCTTTATTGAAAAGAGTACCACTGCCAGCTGCTTCCAGAGAGAGAGCGGAAGAGAGTGAGGGCCGGGGTACAAGCATCTTTAAGGGGAGGATAGGGGACGGGCTTAGGACACTCAGCACACGCTGATTGGTGGTTTCATGTAAGGCCTATGATTAGGGACCTAGGGACTTAGGAATTGGGAGCTTAGGGTATTTGAAAGGTGCTGATTGGTGGTTCCGTGCTCGGGAATGTCCGGCTGCAAGTGGAGTTTACATCTGTCCATCAACTGAAGGAAGGAAGGATCTATCAACTCCTCCCCCGCGAGGAACTCAAGCTGGAAAGTGAAAGCACAAGTGTGAGGGCTGGAGGAGAGGAGGGCGGGGGGCCTCAGGGAAGGCAGCGTAGTCCTGGGCTGGCCTGGCAGAGCTGTCCTTCCCGGAGCTGAGCCCGCCGGGGACGGAGGCAGGACTGTGCATGGGTGTCTCTGGGCCTGTGTGTAGCTTAGTTTCCTGCCTGTGGGGGGGAGATGGGTAAGGAGGGAAGTGACTGGGTCTCACAAGTGGCACCTGACAGATAATTACATAAAGATAAATCGGGCAGCCCCCAGATTCTATGTGAGGAGCGGGAGGGAGGGTGGTGGGCTGCAGGGTGCAGAGCAGCTGGAGGGGGAAGCGATGAGCCAGGCCAGCCCATTAGTTATCCGCAGACCGGGTCGATGGCGGGCCGGGAAGAGCTGGGAAGACTCAGGCCGGGCGGACTTTTCCGGGCAGGGCGCTGGCTCTCTCGAGAGATGAGAGGGGCAGAGAGGGGGGGGGCCCTCCGGGTGCCTGGTCCCTACCCAGCTGCTCTATGGAAGGTCAGAGGTCAGACCTTCAGGGACTGAGCCTCCCAGAGCCCCCAACCGCACCAACCGGAACCCCTGGTTCTGCTCTGGGAGCTGATGGGAATTCCAGTTTCTCTAGGGGTTCCCCCTCCTCTCCTGGATTCCTGAGCCCACTTTCTCCACTCCCACCATCTTCTCCTTTTTCCTTCCCCTCTGATCCAAAGATTTCCTATTGCATAACAGGATACGTGTAACATTCCCGGGAGGAAATGCAGAAGACATATAGCCCGCACATTGTTTTTTCAATTAAAACGGTAGCGATTTTCACTGTAATCTTGAGTTTATAATTATTTTATGTTGACCAGCATGGAGGCTAATAAAAATAAATCAAACTATAGACATATTAAGCTGTTGTTGTTAAGAAAACCCAGACTGCTTAAGCCCAAGGATCCTGAGACTTTAGTATTAAATCCTCCCAACGCCCAGAGGCCCCACTTCCTCATCAATAACATGGAAGAAATGTCATCGTCCACAGGGAGTGACTGCCGGGTGCGAGGCGCACGGCTCCACTCAGCTCCTTGTTCCGGGAGCGTCTCCTGAGAACCAGGATGCCTGGCACTGAACGTGCCATAGCTCGGTCTGTGCCGTCACAAAGAAGAGCCGAGCGGGTAAGGTCTGTGGGGCTGCCCTCTGAGGCGCAGTGATGGTGTCCCCCTGAGGGGTCGGGAGGCTGCAGCCAGGAGCCCTGGTGGCCAGCAGTGCTCTCTGGGGCCATGCTCTTCTTCATTAATAAAAATTATTATTGACCAGAGAGGAAGAGAGAAGGGGAGAGAGAGAGAAACATCAATAATGACAGAGAATCTGGCTGCCTCCTGCACAGCCCTTTCTGGGGATCCAGCCTGCAACCCGGGCCTGTGCCCTGACCAGGAATCGAACCGTGATCTCCTGATTCACATAGGTCAACTCTGAAACACTGAGCCACACGGGCCAGGCCAGGCCATGCTCTTCAGGACAGAGCTTGACTCCTGGGTTCCTCGAAACAGATAGCTCCCTGCCACCCTGTCTCTCTCTGTCTATGTGCTGCACCTCAGTCTGCTCTCCGAACACCCAGGTGAGATTAACCACTCCCCCCTTCACCTTGGTTCCCAGCGCCCCAGGCCCAGGCTTGTAGCTCATAGCGAAATGGCCTGTCCTTGTATCTGCTTCCCCACCGCAGGGGCCAGCACCGCCCCTCCCTCCCCAGCCGCCGGCCCCACAGAGCAGGCGCACACCGTTATTGAGTGGATCCTTCCCGGATCAATCTCCATCCGGCTCTGTCATTCTGCCTTTTCTCCTCCTCTGTCCTCCTCCTCCCTTTGGCTTCGGCTCACCCTCCTCTCTGTTTATCCGCAGGGACTCCTCCCTTCTCCTTTGTTCTCTTTCATCTGAACGGTAACAGAGGAAGGCTTTCTCCTCCTTGTCAGGCCCATTCATTCTCCCCTCGCCTGGGCTACAGCCTGGGCAGCTCCATGTCCCTCATCTCCCTGTGGCTCTCTGCCTTCCCGTGGCAGCTCCTCTTCCCTCTAAGCTTGGGCTGAGCCCCGGCAGGTGCCACCAGATCCCACCCAGCTTAGGCAGCAGCTCTGTTTCTGCACAGACCCCCACCATCTGTCCCCATCCAGGTACACCCCAGCCCACACCCAAGTCCCCACTCCCTTCACGAACTTGACGGTGCACACACATGCCCCCACGCTAACACACGCACACCCCAGGGGGTTCCCAGCCTGTCCGTGAGAAGCCGCTTTGCCTCCCCCCCTCCCCTCAGAAGGAGTAGGGGACGCCTGGACTTTAACCTACAAGGCCCCTGGAAGAGGTGCCCCTCCCTGCACTGTTGGAAAGATCCAGCAGACCTCGGGGACAGGGTCCTTCGTGGATAGCAAACTTGGAGAAAATTCAGCAAGGAAGGCTCAGGTCCCCCACAACACAGCTCCTCTTCACACTCCAAGCCACACTGGACCACAGGCCCTGGTCAGGTCCTGAGCTGGGCCCTCCTCCTCCCGTCCTGCTTGGCCTCCTCCTCGTCCCTTGCTCCCTGGGAGCATTCAACCTCCTGCACATGGAAGACTTCGCCTCTGAGGTGCCCTGCAGCCTGGACTTCAAACCCATCCCCTCTGCTCTCTAACCACCCCAGTTTCCTCCTGCTCTTCTGTGGCTACACTCCTCCTCCCATGCTTCTTTCGGACACACTCCCTGCTTCACCAATCTCTTCCACACCTTCAGATTATTCCCGGTCTCCTGCTGTACAGGGAAACTTCCTGGATCAATGAGCATAAAGGACATTCCTCTGCCTGGGAAATTCAGGGCTAGTCTCTGCCCCTAACACAGAGACATGGGTTAACATACACCAAGTGGCCAGATTATTATGACCACCCCATCAGTACCTCATTCACCTTTTGCCTTCAATACTGCAGTGATTCTTCTTGGCATTGACTCCATGAGATGTTGAAAGGGGATGTGAGGAATCTGACACCATGCCTGATGGATAGCACTGTCCAGTTCTGTGAGATCTGATGGTTGTGGAACCAGCTGCCTGATGGCTCTTTTAACTTCGTCCCCCAAATGCTCAATTGGATTGAGATCTGGTGATTGTGGAGGCCGCCTAAGCAAGGGAAAGTCTCCCTCACGTTCTTGAAACCACTCCCGCACAGTACGAGCAACATGGCATGGCGCATTGTCTTGTTGGAAGAAGCCATCTCCATTGGGATACGCCATCAACATGATAGGATGAACTTGGTCAGCAATGATACTTAGGTATGTTGTGCTATTCAGACGTTGTTCCACACGAATTAAAGGGCCCAAATCTGCCAGGAAAACATGCTCCAAACCAAAACACTGCCCCCACCAGCTTGAAGGGTGGTACTCACGCATGTGGGGTGCATGCTTTCATGCCGTTTCTGTGAAATTCTTACTCTGCCATCTGCATGATGCAACTGGAAACGTGATTCATCGACCACCTGACTTTTTCCCAATGCTCGACTGTCCAATTCTTGTGTTCCTGTGCGGATTGGAGTCGTTTTATCTTGGTGACTGCAGACAGCAAAAGTGTTCGAACAGGCCTTCAACTTCCATATCCCATACGATGCAGAATACGGCTAATTTGCCTACAAACGTCAGGTGGTCACAATAATCTGGCCACTCAGTGTAGTTTATAGAGCCTCAGCGTTCATCCAGTGCAACCTCCTTATTTTACATGCGAGAACTGAACCTGGAGGGAAGAAGAAGTTATCAGGAGCACACAGCATTACATTCACCTGAATATGAATGTAACTGAAATGCAGGTTCAGCTGCCTGCCTCAGCAAAAGCCAAACTCGTGAGACAGGTGCTCATGCAAAAGAAAGGAGGCTCGTGCCCTGACTGGTTTGGCTCAGTGGATAGAGGGTCGGCCTGCAGACTAAAAGGTCCCAGGTTCGATTCCAGTCAAGTCAGGAACATCCCGGATAGGAGGTGTGCAGGAGGCACTGATCAATGTTTCTCTCTCATAGATGTTTCTAACTCTCTTTCCCTCTGTTTCTCTGTGTGTGTGTGTGTGGGGGGGGGGGGGGGGGGAGGAGAAAGAAAGAAAGAGAGAGAGACCATCCTCCCCTTCCTGTGGTTCTTGTAGGGATAGGGAAGGGAGGAACATTTTCTATCCAATTGTTTTGCTAGCTTTGGGTGTGCTCAAGCCTATCCAATTGATCCTTCTAGTGTTTTGCATGCTCGGTATCAGAACCTCCCCTTGTGCCATCTTGGAAATGGGGGGAGCTCCCCAGAGCTCCCTGACTGTCTAGTATCAGTGTCAATGGGGCAGTAGGTGGCTGCAGGACCTGCTGTCAGGAAGCCTGGAGATGCTGCAACCCTCAGCCCACCTCCAGACACTGGCTATGGTGCCCATACATCCAGAGAGGCCAATTGGAGTCTACAGGACATGCCTGGATCCTGGCATGCCCGCACTCTCTGCACACCCCTTCACACCCACCCCTCCAGAGGGGCCAGCCAGCCCGCACTCACCACGCCCCCAGCTGCCCATGCTCTAACTGATTGTCTATGGTAACATGAACAGCATGCACCACTTGGGTTGTTCTAGTCAAGGATGAGACTGTGGCCATTGCAAGGTAGTTTAATTAACTTGGGGCAAGTAAAGGAGAGACGGGCTTCACATCAAACTGAGCTCTGCTCACAAAGCTCTGCTTCCCCGACAGAGGCTTAGCCATTGCTCATATACATTACTGGAGGCCTGGCGCACAGATTCGTGCACTGGTGGGGTCCCTCAGCCTGGCCTGTACCCTCTCACCATCAGGACCCCTCAGGGAATACCAGCAGTCCAACATCCCCTGAGGGATGTAACAGTGCGGGAAGTGGCAGGCGGTGCCTGCTGCCACCACTCGCTAGCGCTGTTGTGGAGGTGAGAGGGGTTGATGCCACCACAGCTGCGCTTGGCAGCCCTGAGCCCAGCTTCTGGCTGAGCAGTGCTCCCGCTGTGGGAGCACACTGACCACCAGGGGGAAGCTCCTGCATTAAGCATCTGCCCCTAGTGGTGAGTGCAAGTCATGGCTACTGATCAGCAGGTCGCTTGGGCTTTTATATACATAGATTCGGTCAATTACACCATGATTTGCTCTTTGCAGTTGGCTACACTTACCTGCTTGAGTTCCTGTCAAGCTCATCCTGTTTAAAGCTGCATCTGAAAAATACTGTGCTACATTTTAGCGTTTAGCAAGAGTAGCATTTAGTGAGAACTGCCCAGACCTGAGTCCCTTGTCCTAACACCTTGGCAGGGCACCTTGGCAGGGTCAGCTGCCTCTGCCTGGAATGCCTTTCTGTGAAAGGTAGGCCCTCACCCTGGCTGGTTTGGCTCAGTGGATAGAGCATCAGCCTGAGGACCAAAGGGCCCGGGTTCGATTCCAGTCAAGGGCATGTACCTTGGTTGGAGGATCCTACTCAGCCCCAGCTCCTGCAAGAGGCAACCAATCGATGTGTTTCTCTCATATTGTCATATTGATATTTCTCTCTGTCCTTCCCTCTCTCTTCCATTCTCTCTAAAAAAATCAATGGAAAAATATCCTCGGGTGAGGATTAACAAAAAACAAACAAAAAAAGTAAATAAATAAAGGTGATTAAATGTTGTTGTTGCTGTATAGAGAGAGAGAGAGAGAGAGAGAGAGAGAGAGAGAAAAGCAGGCCCTCACTCACCCTTCTAGTTCCTGCTCACAAGGTCCACTCTCCTCGCTGTGAACCCTCAGCAGGTGCAAGTATTGGCTTTCTCCTCCCGCCATGGCAGCAGCACTGTGTTCAGAGTCCCTGCATTTAGCGATTTCTTGCCTGCAGGTCTGTTTCTGCACATTCCTAAAGGACAGGAAGCACAATTTACTTACTTCCACACCCGGGAGCTTTGCACTGTGTCCAACAATGATAAGAGAACCACTGCTGGACATCGATGATAAGAGAATCATTGGCTGCCTCTTGCATGTTCCCCTTCCTGGGGATCGAGCCTGCAACCCTGGCACGCACCCCTGACTGGAAACGAACCCGGGACCCTCAGGCCAACTCTCCATCCACTGAGCCAAACCAGTGAGGGCCATAGTTTATCCGTGTATTGTTTATTAATGATTGTCTTGTTTTCCATACAAACTGTAAACCTACTTTGCCCCGCATATTGGATGAAACCTCCTCAGGAGAGAGTAGCCAGAATTGTGTAGGAAGAGAACACTGAGGGTGGGAAGAGGTCTACCAAGCTCAGTCTCTGCCTGCAGGGAGCTGCCTTATCATGAGAAAACCATGAAATGAACAATGGCAACCCATATACCAGCTCATAGAAAAGAAGCCACAGCTCTTTCTATGCTAAGCCAACAGTCACAAACGTGTGACTCTGAGTGCAGGATGGGGACACCTAGGAGAAACCCCTAATCTAGACGGGGGCAGGAGGTAAGAAAATCTCCAGGGCCGAAACCCATTTGGCTCAGTGGATAGAGCGTCAGCTTACTGACTGAGGGTTCCTGGGTTCGATTCCGGCCAAGGGCATGTACCCAGTGGGGGGTGTGCAGGAGGCAGCTGAGTCGACGTTTCTCTCTCATCGATGTTTCTAACTATCTGTCCCTCTCCTTTCCTCTCTGTGAAAAATCAATAAAATATATATTTTTAAAAAATATCTCCAGGGAGGAGGCTGCATAGGATGAACAGGAGCTAGCTAGGAAAAGATAAAAGGAGAAGGACAAGTGTTTGAAGGAGAGAACAGCCCATTCCAGAAAGAAGAAACGGCACAGGAATCCTCAAATCTGGGTGTGATGAAGAAGGAAGTTTGATTCCGTGCGAAACAGCTCAATTGTGAAGCAGCATGGCTGTGAGGCAGCCCGAGGCCAAACAGCCCCGGGGCCGGGCCCTCCAGCTAGACAGCCCTGCCGCGCTATTCCTGCTTTGCTCCAGCCTGTGCCAGTCTGCTCTGCCTGCTCCCCTCTCCTCGGGCAAGCCATCGTCAGTGTTCCAGCTCAGCCAGGAAAACCACTCTTTTTTTTTTTTTTTTTTTTTTTTTTTTAATATATTTTATTGATTTTTTTTTACAGAAAGGAAGGGAGAGAGATAGAGAGCTAGAAACGTCGATGAGAGAGAAACATCGACCAGCTGCCTCTTGCACACCCCCTACCGGAGATGAGCCCGCAACCAAGGTACATGCCCTTGACCGGAATCGAACCCGGGACCTTTCAGTCCGCAGACCGATGCTCTACCACTGAGCTAAAACAGTTTCAGCAAAAAAACCACTCTTCAGTCCCTGGTGGAAAGGGAAAGTGCCCTCAGAGAACCAGAGAGCCGGCTTATGGAGACATAGGAAGTCCCCACCCCTGGTCCCCGATTACTACATCCTCATGCAAATGAAGACTCCCATCTTTGCTGTTTTGTTATCGCAGTGGTCGGCAAACTCATTAGTCCACAGAGCCAAATAGCAACAGTACAATGATTGAAATTCCTTTGGAGAGCCACATTTTTTAAACTTACACTTCTTCTAACGCCACTTCTTCAAAATAGACTCGCCCAGGCCATGGTATTTTGTGGAAGAGCCACACTCAAGGGGCCAAAGAGCTGCGTGTGGCTTGAGAGCTGCAGTTGGCCGGCCAATGAGTTATCGGAAAGGAGACCTGGCTCTGGAGCTAGTCTGCCTGCCCGGGCCAGCCAGTAGTGCGAGGGTTCTTGCCTTCGTGCAGGACCATTTTCCTAAGATGAGTCCTGGTGACTTTTAGAGGATGGCTAAGGCTGGGGTCAGGGAAGCAGGAGGGGCTGGGGAAATGGCCAGGCCGGGCTGCTTTGGCTCACCAAGACGTCAAAGGAAAAGAGCCTTGGGACAGTTCAGGGGGGTTGTCTAGGATGACCTGCTGTCTAGGATGTCTAGGATGCCCATTGCTGCCCTGGCTGCGAGCCTGGTGGAGGGCCTTAGAGCTCGGGCGATGCACATCTGTCGGGGAAGGAGCAGGAGAGGAGAGGCACAGGTGTGCTCCTGGGAGGGAGAACATGCGCTGGACCTTCGTTTTGAGGCGTTTTCAAGGGGTTTGGGGCATTTAGGGGAGATCTTAGGGGAAGATCCCAATAGAATATTCACCAGTTTTATGCTGATGTTCCAAAGTGAGGTTTATTCCTTTAACTTCATCTGTCCTTTTTTTTTTTTTTTTTTTTTTTTAATATATTCTATTGATTTTTTACAGAGAGGAGGAGAGAGGGATAGAGAGCTAGAAACATTGATGAGAGAGAAACATCGACCAGCTGCCTCTTGCACACCCCTTACTGGGGATGTGCCCGCAACCAATGTACATGTCCTTGACCGGAATCGAACCTGGGACCTTTCAGTCCGCAGACCAATGCTCTACCACTGAGCCAAACCGGTTTCGGCTAACTTCATCTGTCCTTGAGTGTGGTTGGCAAATGGCACTATCTGGGTTTCCACTGTCTCCCTGAGTGAGGTGGTTTAAGCTGTTCACACTCTGGTTGGGGAGGAGAACTGCAAACCATTTACTCTTAAGAGCCCCTGGTTTAGGGAAGACAGGACTTACTAGATGGCGGAAACTGCTTGACATCTAGGTTTTCTAGGTGGCTGCAAACTACTGTTTAACCATGTGTCTCAGTTTCCCTATTCTGCTTGCCTCCTTACCAGCCTGTCTCAGTTTGCTTGACCCAAAAGCCACTTTCCTGATTGTCAGAATGGAGCTTCCCTGATTGATTGGTCAGTGAAGAAGCTAGCTGCGCAGCTCTGATTGGGTGGGAAGAGCCTCAGTCCCATTGGTTGAGATAGGATTCCAGGAACTCCTTTATAAGGGCTGGCTCAGAGGGCAGGCAGGAAGTGGGCTTAACTTTGTCCCAACTTTGACAGGGAGCCAGGAAAGATTTCAGGGATTCGAGTATCTCATGTTAGGCTAAAGGCAGGGAGATGAGTGGAGGCTCCGGTTAATCCAGACATGAGGTGAAGAAAGCCAGAACCTACACAGCATCGCAGAAACGGAGGGGAGCAGCCAGGCCGGAGTGCGAGCTAGAGGCAGAACCAGCCGGTCTTGGTGACTCGATGTGAGAGGTTGAAGGCCAGAGTGACACTCCCAGGGTTTCAGATTGAGCATCTGGGTGAAAGGTGACACAATCCAACGCAGAAAGGTGGGTTTTAGGCAGAGCATGTTGTATTTGAGGAGCTGGGGAACATAAACAAACAGCAGCCCGCAGCTGAGAAGGATGCTGTGCTGGAGATGAAGGCTGAGAGTCATCAACTTGACCTTGGTGGCTTAGAGACAAAGCAGTAGATGAGGTTACCCTTACAAGTATGGGCAGAGGGAGAAGGCTCAGGACAAAACACTGAAGTATAGCCACATTTTTAAAACAATAGAAGAGGGCCCACTTCTGCTGAGGCTGAAGGTCAGAGGTGGGGGAAATCCAAAACACAGGAGGAGGCTCAGGAATGGCCACGTGGACAAAATGGGCCACATACTGATCGCGACAAGCTCTGGTGAGGCCTGCGGGGCACTTTGCACACTCGGAGACCTAAAGTGACCACAGAGGACAGTCTGAAATTAAAACTTTTGAACTTCCCTAGCCAATTGGGCACAATGGATAGAGCGTCGGCCTGCTGACCAAAGGGTCCTGGGTTCAATTTTGGTCCAGGGCTCGCACCTTGGTGCCAGGCTCCTCCCCGGGCCGGGGCTCAAGTGGGAGGCAACCAATCAATGTGTTTCTTTCTCACATGGATGTGTGTCTCTGTCTTTACATCTCTCTCTTCCACTCTCCCTCTAAAACAAAACAAAACAAAACAAAAACAATGGAAAAATAAACATTAGAATTAAAAAAAAAAAAAAAAAAAAAAAAACCTTTTAAACTAAAAGCAGTTCATGGAGATTAGCCATGTCCTAAGGCAGTAATTTCCCTGGGGTGAGGGTGGGGGAGGTCAATCTTCACCTCAGTTAAGACTATCTGTTGTCGAGGCCAAGCCCGGAACAGCTCGCTCTTGGCCTGCCCATGCCCCAGGGCTGCCTCTCAGACATGGCTGGAAACTTTTGGGGGAGCTTGAGGGTCTGCTGAATCAAGTGATGAAGGCTTAGATCTGGATGTGTTGAGTTGTTGTAGCGCTGGGGTGTTGATCTGTGAGTGCCTTGTGTGGGGTCTGGATGAGGTTGGTTGATCTATTTGGAAATGTCTTTTGTGTGAAGTGTATCCTTGGGCATGTGGAGGTATTATTGATTTGAGAAAATGCTAAGTAACTAATTTACTACCTAAAAAATTTAAAGTTCTGAAAGTTTAAGGTCTCTTGCCAAAAGGGAAAAGGGGGTGTGGTGGATGCGGAAAGAGACTGAACATAACCTGTGCACCTATGGATGAGGACAATGGGGGATGGGGAGGGGGCGGAGGGTGGGGTGGGAACCTGTTGGAGGGGGGAAGAAATAAGGAACCTTTGTGATAATATGAACAATAAAGATTGATTGAAGAAAAAAAAAGACTGTCTGCTGTCTTTCTGCATCTAGGATAACAGACCTGATGAACACGCCTTTGCGAAAACAAAGGAGTTCCCCTTTTTCAGATCCCTTTCTGCACGGTGCCTTACTGGGGTGCAGACCACAGATGCACTCGCTGCCATTGGCGTGTTCACTGGTGACTGTGAACTGTCCCGTACCCACCTGTGTAAAGAAGGTATGTGTCTATCATTCTGCTTTTCAGCCAGTCCCAGAGGTTTCCCCAACCGCCACCCATGGATTTCATGTAACCCACCAACAGCTTCTCTTTTGATTGTAAAGCAGAGTGCAGAACTGCCATTTTCCAGAGCACTGTCTCAGTTCTTTGAGGTTTTGCTTTCCAGCAGTTGTGGTCAGTTTGGCTCACGGAAACTCATAAAGATTCTCCACAGGTTCGAGCTTCCTTAGTTGACAATCGCTGGTGTTAAATGCTGCAGGAAAATCAAGGAAGTGTCAGGAAAGACTTTAAAGGAGGCAAAAAAAAAAAAAAATAGATGTTCTGTCTAACTTTCCCATTGATTCCTGCCTTGGTCTATCAGCTATTTTACAATCCTGTAAGTTGTAAAAAACAAAAAACAAAACTGATCATGGAAAAGATTCTTGTCCTTAGAAATGCAAATTAGTTGTTTGTGGCAGAGTGCAATTGATTAGTGCCTTGTGGACAGATCAGCTTTACATTTACTGGCCAATTCATTTCAGAATTCCTGGCTAGCCCCTATCGGTGTGGCATTCAGAATTTTTCTTTGAACCGATTAAAACATTGTACTGGATCTCTCATTAATTAAATGATTAAACACCAGTTTTGATGCACGTTCACTTTATATTTGCATGAAAATCATGATTTAACTTTTGTTTGAGAAATGATCCAGTAACAGAAGAAAATCACTAAACGGTGCCCGTTGGACTTGGCAGCTGGAGCAAGACCTGTTTGGAGGCTTGGCAGGAGCAGAAGGCAGATTGCAGCGCGCTCCGGTGGGGCAGCAGCGGTGCGAGAGGCAGAGGCCGTGGGTCTAAGGATGCTTTGCTTTGAGTGGACGGGAGATTGGGTATGAGTTGATGACCATGCTGTGGGAAGAAGGAAGGATTGCCTTTACAGCTGGCACCGCGATTCCTGTTTACGCTCTCAGGACCTTGGGAAGCTGCCCTGGGCACATGGAGAGGGAGAGGGCCCGAGACAGGGCCCTATGAGATGACAAGGGATGGTGGGCAGAGGACTTGCCTGAGGAGGTAACTGCTAATTGACTGTTTTCAAAAAAAATGTTTTGTAAATTTATTTGAGAGAGAGAGAGAGAGACAGAGAGAGAGAGAGAGAGAGAGAGAGAGAGAGAGAGAGAGAGAGAGAGAGAAACATTGATTGGTTGCCTCTCAAACATGCCCTGACCAGGGACCTAACCCACCACCTGGGTATGAGACCTCCCCAGCAATTAAACCTTTTGGTATACGGGATGATGAGCTTCATCGCCAGGTGGACTGGCTCTTTAAGGGAGGGTGAGCCAAGCTTGTTTGCTGTGATTACGGAGTCCCAGAGGAGCCAGGGATGTAATGAGTCAGGGCCGTGTGCAGGAAACAAGCTGCGGTGGAGCAGCCTTGGGGTCAGAAGCCTGGATCCTTCCCTGGGCCATTGATCTGCCGTGGGCATGTGAGATGCAGGAGCCACCTGTTCTGAATGAAAAGTTGGTGGGGAACACTGGAGGCGTACTCTCAGAAAAATCCAAGTTGCTTCGTTCCCACCCGTTTGGTACCCCTAACATGCATCAGAATCATGGACCCCAGGGGTCTGATCTCCCGCCTTGGACAATACCGTCTGGCCCTAGAATTCTCTGATGTGTGACAGAGAAACGTGAATGCTCTTTCCTGCCCTCTGGGAACCTGAGCAGTATGGACACGCCGCAGACCCCCGGAGCAGCCCAGCACAGGCAGCCCAGGTGCCTGAACACAGCACCAGGCTTTTCTCCTCGATTCACCAGATTCCCACTGTTTCCTGAGATTCGTTCACCTGGATGGAGACTTTAAAGCACATATGTCAAACACAAGGCCCGCGGGCCAAATCCAGCCCGCCAGGCCTTGCAATGTGGCCCGCACCGCGCTGTCATCACTGCACTCCGCTGTCAGTTTATGACATTGTCAGTTTATGACTGTTCAGTAAACCATTCGGCCCGCGATTTAGGCTGGATTTTAGATTTTGGCCCCTTCTCTGATTGAGTTCGACACCCCTACTTTAAAGCCACGAGGAGCCCATGCCCAGCTCTGGGGAGCTGTGTCACCCATAAGAAAGGGATAGCTGCCCTGACCGGTTTGGCTCAGTGGCTAGAGCATCTGCCTGTGGATTGAAAGGTCCCAGGTTCAATTCCAGTCAAGGGCATGTGCCTTGGTTGAGGGCCCATCCCCAGTAGGAGGTGTGCAAGAGGCAGCTGATATATGTTTCTCTCTCATTGATGTTTCTAGCTTTCTATCCCTCTCCCTTCCCCTCTGTAAAAAATCAATAAAATATATATTTTTAAAAAGGGATAGCTCATGAGCCACAAGGTCTGTCTTTTTCCTACCTTGTTGAGGGGGCTGGCCTTTCAAAGGGGAGTCTGGGATTCCAGTTTCTTTTTGTGACATGTAGCCAGGACCAAAGAGCCAGGCATTAAAAAAATGTGTTTTATAAGTGAAGAGACCCCGGCTGGTGTGGCTCAGTGGTTGAGTGTCAACCTGTAAATCAAGAGGTCACGGTTCCATTCCCCGTCTGGGTACCTGTCCCAGTTGGAGGCCTGCAGGAGGCAGCCAATCAATGATTCTCTCTCATCACTATGTTTCTTTTATTCTCCCTCTCCCTGCCTCTCTAAAGTGTGTGTGTGTATATATATTTAAACATTAATTAAAGTATTAATTAATTAATTGAATTAATTAAACATATAATTAAACATATATATATTTAATTCCAAGAAGGCCCTCCACACAGAGCACTCCAAGTTTGGGAACATACAAAAGAGCTAGGTTGTGGTGCCAGCATGGCCATAGCCAAGCTTCTGGACCTGGGAACCCCTCTTATTCTACCTCCAGGAATTTATGGCTGAATACCTGGCACCACCGCCCATTGCCATGGAGGGAATGGCTCTCGGGGCCACTGGGAGCCCCACTCCCTCTGGAAGGAGAGCCAGAAGACAGCTATAGTTACTGAAGGTCAGGAGCACAGAGAACTGTGGACTCTGAGAAAGAAGATGCCTCCTAAAAAGGGATCCTGGGGGTAGCTGGGCTCACATTTCAAAACAAAACAACAACTCAGAACTGGCAGCCATTTCTGCACAGGCACCTCTCATGCCAACTGCACATCATGGACGAGCCTGCACTGGACTCCTGGTCTCTGCACTGCTCCTCTGCCGCAGCTTCTGCCATCTGAGCCCGCCCTCTTCAGGGAGCTCCTGGGATCCTATTTTAAGGACTAAGACTGAGTTTTTCCCCATCCAATTACAGTTGTGCAGCTAAATCCCCATTAGCTTCTTCACCAACCATTCTGACCAATCAGAAAAGTGCTTTTTTGGACCAATCAAACTGTGAAGATTTGGAGTCCTCATTTGCATGGCGGTGGTCCAATCAGAGGTGGGTTTGCCGAGGGGGTGGGTAGGGACTTTTGTCTATTTTTTTTTTAAAATATATTTTATTGATTTTGTACAGAGAGGAAGGGAGAGAGATAGAGAGCTAGAAACATCGATGAGAGAGAGTCATTGATCAGCTGCCTCTTGCACACCCCCTACTGGGGATGTGCTCACAACCAAGGTACATGCCCTTGACCGGAATCGAACCCGGGTCCCTTCAGTCCCCAAGCCGACGCTCTATCCATTGAGCCAAACCGGTCTCGGCACTTTTGTCTATATTAAACCGGCTCCCCTCTGGCTCTGGCAGCCACTTTCCCTTTTCACCAAAGACTGTGTTTCCCTGGCTGTGTTGAAACATCAAAGAAGTTTCCCAGGAGCAGAATGGAATAGAGCAACACAGGCCACAGCAGACTGGCACAGACTGGACCAGACCAGACCAGACCGGAGCATAGTACACAGCAGACCAGCATGGACCAGAGAAGAGCAGTACAGAAGCACTGTTTACCCTTAGAGGCCCCTGCCCACCTCAGAGCCGAGCTATAAACATTGAGCTGATGAAAGTTTCCTTCTTCACTGCACCCCAAGTCTGGATCCTGTTGCCATGACCATTGGCTGACAGAACGTTAGTGGGCTGAGGGAATGAGGGACCAGGGTACAGTGGGAAACACTGCCACGTCCTGCCGATGGGTTGGAACTCACTCAGAAGGCAGAGTGAGCAAGATGAGGATTAGCCAGGAAACCCTATCAGAAAATGAACGAAGAATCAGAAATATTTCACTCAGAAGAGACACGGCATCACGCCAACTCCGTTTCAATATGGAAAGCGCTGCTTGGGGCAGGGTCTTCCCTCCGCTACTCGGCATTGCCCTGAAAACACAACGATAGCCATTGGGTGGGAACTGCAAGGAGACAGGGTTACACTCAATAGAAGAAACGCATCCCATTGAGTCCTGACAAGTCATAGAAAGTGGCAATAGCAAATTAGCAATACGGCATGTTTCCATCCATTAGGCTGAACCATACCAAATTTCTGATGTTCAACCTTATCTGACCTACAAACACAGCAATCTCATATGGCTTGACACTATAGTTTGCCATTCTGGAGTTATTTTCCAAGTTCTTTTAAAATTTTTAAGAAGACAATTTATTCAGCATTCTGATCAGTCTATTACATTTAGCAATCAACAGCATGGTGAGAGGAAAAAAAGCCTACATTAAGACCCTTTGTTGGAATGCGTTACATTTTCCTCAGAACAGAAAGGAAAACAACCTGTTATACAATCAGTCACAAATACAGTCCTTGAGGCTTTTGTCCTCAGGAGTGTTGTCCAAACCATGCCTGCTCTGTGGCAGGTAGGTCCTGCCACCTCTGAGCTGTCTGCGTTCACACATCGCTGGGACCTGTGGCTGCCCTGGCCCTTCTCGGGCTCTCCTCTCCTTTAAGCCTTGTTTCCTGGCGATAATTCAAACCTTCTGCCACGGCCCCGGCCACGGCTGCTGCCGGCACTGCCCACCTACCTTAGCTGCATGGTTTGGCAAAGCGCGGCCTCCACCACCACAGGGGCCAGCGCTTCTGCCTCCAAGGCTTCCTCCTTTCACGGGCCCGACATTTGAAGGTTAATCGTTGTAATTGCCGAAATCGTTGTAGGCTCTGCCACCTCCTAAACCGCTTCCCTCATTACCAAATCCAGTACGGCCATCCACCATACCCACCACCACCACCACCACCATACCCACCACCCCTACCCCCAGCCCCACCCCCGGCTGCCACCATCTACCTTACCTGCCCCGTGTCTCTCCACAACTCTTTACACTATCTGACACACTTTATTTGTTTACTGTTGGTGGTGAAAAGAACTGGGTTTAGAAACTTCGGTACTTGAGTTCTGGCTAAGAAAGAATTCAGGGCCAAGACTCAAACTATAAGAGGAAGTTTATTTAGAAAGTCCCAGAGGTAGAAGAAGTGAACTGTAGAGGAAACTCGCTCAGAAAACAAATTATAGAAGCAAAAGAAGGGCAGTTAGAGCTGGGGGAAAGAGAGGCAGGGAAAACACGCCCACCGGGGTGGGGAGGGGGGAGGCGCAGGCGTGCTCTACAGAGCTGTGTTGGCTTCTCCATCTTCAGCATATTTGTCTGGAGGTCTCAGGGGAGGATCCCAACAGAATATCCACCAGCTTTTCAGGAGTGTCCTTTCGGGGTCTCCGTCTCTCCTGATTGAGAGGCACCAGGGCAGAAGTCATGAGTCAATGCAGCTGGTCCTGAGGTCAGCCATGGGGTCACTTGGCTGGTTTTGCTGCTTTTCTGGGCCTGGAGCAGAAACACAACTAACGCCGTGGTATTATCCCAAGGGGTTAATGCTTAAGGGCTATTCTCCGGCCCTCTTGCTGGTTCTCCCTCTATGGGGGTTTGACCCACATGACTAGCAACATGCCAAAGTGAAAGGGCAGGCCGGAGCTAACTCCTGGTCCTCCATTTTGTAACTGGACCCTAGCCCTCCCCCAACCAATCAGGGTCAGCCAAAGCAGTGACATCACCACCTGTATAAAACCCCTTGATCTGTTGAAGCTCGCTCTCTTCCACCACGCTGCTGTCGGTGTGAGTGGGACAGAGCCCATGCTAGCATGGAATACAGGCTTTCTGCTATTGCATCGGACTCGGCTCCCTGGTGGTCCTTGGGGATTATGAAATCGGGGCATGAGAAAAGGAGGAAAGGGCCGAAACCGGTCTGGCTCAGTGGTAGAGCGTCAGTCTGCGGACTGAAGGGTCCCAGGTTCGATTCCGGTCAGGGGCATGTACGTTGGTTGCAGGCACATCCCCGGTAGGGGGTGTGCAAGAGGCAGCTGGTCGATGTTTCTCTCTCATTGATGTTTCTAGCTCTCTATCTCTCTCCCTTCCTCTCTGTAAAAAATCAATAAAATATATATTTTTTTAAAAAGGAGGAAAGGTCAGGGAGGGTCCAAGTGGCATGACCAGTGATATCAAAAATCATGACCAGTAATATCAATAAACCACCTTGACCAGCGATACGCTAGGGGAGGAAAGGTCCCCTGGGGGTGAGGTCTTAGTTTTCCCAGTTTTGCCCATTGTTAGGCACCTGGGGCTTTCTGCCTCGGTGACCTTCTGTGCCCGGCCCACCCTCCTTGCTCTGCTCAGGCCTAACTGCCCAGCACACCCCACTGTAGTGTTAGGTGCCATGTGAGCATGGACTGCGTGCTATTTGCTGCTGTAACCCCAGGGCATGGATAGTACTGGACACATGGTAAACAGCCAATAAACACTCTTTGCATGAACAAAGAAATGACCTCCATAAATGAGGGGATCACATTCCAAAGAGGTCAAGTCGTCTTCCCAAAGCCACAGAGATGGCGCCCGAAGAAGCTCAAACACTTGGGTTCCAAAGTTCAAACACCATAGAAAGCCACCCTGCTGTCCGTGTCCCCCGATGGCCTCAATGCAGAGCCCGTTTGTCTCTGAGGCAGGAGGAGGGCTCCAGCACTGGGGCCAGGGGAGGGCCAGGTGGCCCCTGAGGTGCCTCCCGTTTCTGAGATTGTTGAGCATCTTCAGCTGAGCATCTCTTCTGGTGAGGGCCCTGAGAAGACAAGGTTTGGTCATCCATCAAACGGCAAACCACAGCTCACCAGCCACATGCGGCTCTTTGGCCCCTTGAGTGTGGCTCTTAAACAAAATACCACAGCCTGGGCGAGTCTATTTGGAAGAGGTGGCGTTAGAAGAAGTTTAAGTATAAAAAATCTTGCTCTCCAAAGAAATGTCAATCGTTGTGCTGTGGATAGTTGGCTCTGTGGACTAATGAGTTTGCCGACCACTGGGCTACAGCATGACTGGGGGGCCAGACCAGGATACCGGCGTGATACTATTTAGAAAGAAGTCCCAACCACTGCCCTTTGGGGGAGGTAAAGCATTCATGTGAGCCTCAAAATACGAACTACTCCCCTGTTTGCCAACGAATGCAGAATGTGTTCGCATAGCGGCCGCCAGGAGAGCAGTACTGCGTGGGAGGAAACACAGACAAGGCTCCTGGGTTCGATTCCGGGAGCGGATAGCTCTGCTCTCCCCAGGAGGCGGCTCTGCAGCTAATTACATGAGGAGGGAAATGGGAATGTGCGCGTCCATGCAGTGATCTTTCTTCCCCCCCAGAAGCTTGCTTTGCAAAGAGCTGGTCTTTCGGTGCTCGAACCCTGGGGGCTGATGAGAGAGGCTCCTGTGCTCCCCTGGATGGGCACATCCTCTCCCTCCAGGTCAGTGCCGGAGCTGCGGCACAGAGGGGGCGTGTGCAGGGGTGAGCGTGGGCGGCAGTGAGCTGTGCGATGTGGGATGTGCAGTCTGCGGAAGAGCTGGGGCTGGGGTGATGCGGTGTTAATGGACCAAAGTAACCTGCTCCCATTTGAGCAGCACTTGGTCCTTGGCGAAGGGGGCTTGTGCGTCTCCTCCCCTTGAGTGCTCGCAACTTTTCCAAAGGAGAAAAAGCTCAGAAAGGTGTGCTGACCTGCCGCTCCATGAGGCGCTGCTGGGATTTTCACCAGAGTTCATGCCCTTCTCATAATCCCTGGGCAATTGTTGACATCTTTCATGATGTCTCTCAGAAGAGGGGCACAGGGAAGGGGGAACATAGCCACGGCCCCCCACCCCCTCCAGGCTAAGAGAAGCTACTGTGTACTGAGTACTTCGGTGCTGGGAAATCAGCTAAGCATTGGATAAGGGGGAGGAGCTGTCAGTCCATTTCACAGAGGAGAAAAGTGGGGCTCAGAGAGGCACAATGACTCACCTGAGGTCAGGCAGGAGCAGGCGGTGACCCTCTGTATCGATCAGGATGTGTTACGTTGCAAAATCAAACAACTCCAAAATGTCAGTACGTTAACAGAACAAAGATGCGTTTCTTTCTCAAAGGACCTGTTCGTCCGGGTTGGCAGCGGTCCCTCGGGATCCCGGCAGAGAGGGACCCACCATCACGGAGCTGCACCGCCTGGGATAATGTGCTCCCGTTGCCATGGCGAACAGCCGGCAGGTCTCGCACCAGCGATCACACGCTTCGCTTTGGAAGTAGCATGTTACTTCTCCTTACTGTATGTTGGCCCAGATTAGCCAGGCAGGCCCTGCCAGGGGCCTCGGAGAGGGGGCAGCCCATATTAGTAAGTCCGGGCAAAGCCTGTCCGTGTGGCTGTGCCGCTCCATCAAGCTCCTGACTCCTGGGTTAAACTGCTTTGATGCATTGCATTTATGGGTTTGTTCCTCCCCCGCCCCCCTTTCTTTCTTTCTTCCTCTCTCTCTCTCTCTCTCTCTCTCTCTCTCTCTCTCTCTCTCTCTCTCTCTCTCTCTCTCTCTGCATTCCTCTAGCACCGTGGTCGGCAAACCACAGCTCACCAGCCACATGCGGCTCTTTGGCCCCTTGAGTGTGGCTCTTCCATAAACTACCACGGCCTGTGCCAGTCTATTTGGAAGAAGTGGTGTTAGAAGAAGTTGAAGTTAAAAAAAATTGGCTCTCACCCTGGCTGGTTTGGTTCAGTGGATAGAGCGTTGGCCTGTGGACTCAAGGGTCCCGGGTTCAATTCAGGTCGGGGGCATGTGCCTTGGTTGCCGGCGCATCCCCAGTGGGGGATGTGCAGGGGGCGGCTGAGCGATGTTTCTCTCTCATCGATGTTTCTAACTTTCTATCCCTCTCTCTTCCTCTCTTTGGAAAACCAATAAATTTTTTTTTTTTTAATTTGGCTCTCAAAAGAAATTTCAATCATTGTACTGTTGATATTTGGCTCTGTTGACTAATGAGTTTGCCAACCACTGGACTAGCACAAATTCCACTCTGTTAGATGATGAGGATACTAAAATAAATGATGCATGCTCTCTGCCTTTAAATGCCCTTATTTTAAGAAGGAAGCGCTAATGCTAACGTGTCATACACAGACCCCCGTGGTGCAATCAGAGAAGTGTGAGTGAGGTGAGCAGGAGACAGCCCACCTGTCCTGGGCCTTGGGCAAGGTTTCCCTCCGGGGGAGATGGCCTTGAGTGACGTAAGTACAATGTGCACATGGGAAGGTAGGAAGGCCTGGGCATTCCAGGCGGGGGAAGAGCTTGGCCAAAAGCACAGAGGGCCAGGAGAGGGCAAGGCTTACTCAAACAAGGCTGTGTGAGATGTCGGTAGGTGGAAGGGAAGGTAGGATGAGTGGATCCTTGGGGACCCTGAACTTCCACACTTTAGTGAAAAGTGCAGGCAGGAACATGTCTATGCTAAGGCAGACTAACTCCTAACGGGTGGCTTTTAAGGCTGCAAAGGATGGTGACAAAGGGGTTGTTGATGTCATTACTTATGCTCAGTCTAGGGCAGTGTTTCCCAAACTTCTCTCATGATGAGAATCACCTGGTGGAGTTGTTAAAACACAGATTCCTGAATCCCAACTAAGAGGTGCTAAACTAGAATTTTTGAGAACATATAGGTAAAATTGCATACCTAACTTAGTGCTCTGTATATAACATCTGTCTTAGAGCACTAGTTAAGTATACAATTTTACCTATATGTTCCCAAAAATTCTAGTTTAGCACTTCTTAGTTGGGATTCAGGAATCTGTGTTTTAACAACTCCACCAGGTGATTCTCATCATGAGAGAAGTTTGGGAAACACTGGTCTAGGGCAATGGTCGGCAAACGCATTAGCCAACAGAGCCAAACATCAACAGCACAACGATTGAAATTTCTTTTGAGAGCCGAAAACCGACTTCTGCGCGTGGGCCATGAAGTTTCAATGGCACTGTACGTGGTGTTTTGTGGAAGAGCCACACTCGAGGGGCCAAAGAGTCCCTCTCGAGCCGCAGTTTGCCGACCACTGATCTAGGGTGGCATAAAGGAGGGGCCTGGGCCCTGGCTCAGGAAGAGGCCTTATACAGGCCACACGCTCCTGCCCTGGGCTTGGGGACGCAGAGAGGAATCAAACACATCTGAGGTGGACATAGCACCGGAAGCATCCGAGCTAACACTCCTTGGCCTAACAGAATTCACCTGACCTCCATGTTTGCATAAACTGGAAAGGCTTATTCTCCTGTTTGTCTCCCCCACCCCCACCCCCAACCCCCTATTACCCTATTCTGTAGACCGGAGACCAGGATGGCAGGACACACACAGGCTTTATCGGGGGGAGGGAAGGGTACCCCTGCCGGCTGCTTCCACAAAGAGGAGCGGAAGAGAGCAAGCGAGGGGCTTACAAACACCTTTAAGGATAGAGGGCAGGGCTTAGGGCACTCAGCACACGCTGATTAGGGTCCTAGGGACTTAGGAATGGGGGCTTAGGGTATTTGGCAGGTGCTGATTGGTGGTTCAGTGCTCAGGAATGTCTGGCCACAGGTGGGGTTTATGTCTGTCCATCAATTGAAGGAAGGGGGGATCTATCAGTTTGCTTTCGGGTTCCAACTACCATGCCTTGTATTACCTGTGCCAGTTCAACTTACCCGGCTGCAGCCTCAACATCCACCCTGCACCTGGGCCTCCTTCCCAGCCAGGCTGGACTTGCCCTGGGCTACCTACAGGCTCTTGGCCCCGGACACAGGCCTCCCAACGGCAGCCCCACAGCTCTGCTCCTTCCGCAGCGGCAGCCCGGGGCTGTGAACGCCAACCATCTTGGGAATGGGTGGCATCACCTCAGAAGCATTTTTCAGCTCTCATCCCTTCTCTGTCTCCGGGTCCCATGTCCCGTGTGTACAAAGAGGCTACTGTGGAATAAATAGCTCTAGTTTGGTTAGCTGTTAGCTGGAGGAGGAAAACAACAAACCCTTTGTGTCTCTCTAGTGATTTATAGCTTTCAAAAACATTATCAGCCCTCGCCGGTTTGGCTCAGTGGATAGAGCATCGATTGGCCTGCCACTGAAGGGTCCCAGGTTCGATTCCGGTCAAGGGCATCAATCTTGGTTAAGGGCTGGATCACTGGTCGGGGTGTGTGCAGGACGCAACCCATCAATAGGTCTCACTCACATCCATGTGTCTGTCACTACCCCTCCCTTCCACTCTCTAAAGATCAATGGGAAAATACCCTCAGGAGAGGATGAACAAAAACAAACGAAAACAACTCTGTAAAAAAAAAAAAATTATCCTGTAAAAGGAGCAAAGAGAAATCCTTACAATCTCTACCGAAACAGAATCTGGAATTTCTCAGCAGAATGGCTTGTGTGTGTACACCATTGTGTGTGTGTGTGTGTGTGTGTGTGTGTGTTTCACTACAAGTTCAAAGGTTGACACCTGGTAGCTTTGCTTTTTACCAAACCACTGCATTTTAATAAACGGACCCAATCCTGTTCCACCCTTACCCCCAAATCCTTTGGAATCTGGATCCCTGACTCAGTTTCCCTCTTCCCCATCCCAATAATCAGACTTGGCATAGAGCATTTGGATGCTGTGTCCGCAAAACACGGAGGCTGGAGCTGTTCTGTTCGTCTCTGGACTGCCACATCGGCCTCAGGGCTCTGCGAGCCACAAACTGAGAAAAATGTGCTTCCCTGCAGGGCCTGGAGGGGACCCAAATATGCTGTCTGCGATCTCAGTCCAAAAATCCCCTATCCTCCCCCGAGTCTGGACCATTTCACCCCAGATCAGGCAAGCTTTTACGTATGTGGAGCTGTTCATGCATGAATAACACAAAACATGGTACTTTTTAGAACATTTATATTTATATATAAAAATTAAATATATATAATATATAGTGTGTTTGAGACTAAAAATATAGTACATAATATTTTTTAAAAAAGGAAAATGAAAAAAAGGCAGAATAGGAAAAGTCGTGAAGGACACACAGATACACATTGCTAAAAATCTACGATGGTCTGTCCTAACAAAAATATTTTTTCTCTCTTCTTTTAATCATCGTGGATCCATTTAGTATTGGGGTTCGCGTGGGGGGGAATTCGTTTGGAGCCAGAAATGGAGGTTGCAATCCCAAGAACGGTTGGGGTAGAAAATGAGACCACAGGGAGGCCTGGGCCTCTTTCTGGAGAAACCAGCAGCAGCCAGACCTTCCAAGTCACTGTTGCTAGCAAGTGAGTGGAGTTCGGCTGCGCTGCACCATGGCTGCTCCCGCCCAAGCTGGGGTGTTCGCAGGGGCAGCATCTCAAGACCAGAAGCTCCCAAAGGAGCCATAGCCCACCCACACTTGACAAGACCACCGGCTGCGGCCCTCAGAAGCCAGCAGGGGCAGGAGATGGGCAGGAATGAGAGTTACATGCAAACGGAGTTGTTTTTAAGAGCAGGCTCATGCCGTACCCCCACTACGCGCAGCAAATATTCCTCCAGGAGCAGGACCTGGCCCTCACAGTGATGCAGGAAAATGGGATTCTGCCTCCCCTCCGTCTCCCAAGCCGTGCCTTCTGTCCTCTCCTTGAGGCTAGAGGTGAAAGGTCAGGACAAGCTGATCAAGGCCAGGCCTTCCAGGAGGCTGGCCTCCAGGAGATGAGAGAAGGGGGAGGAGCTGGGGAGGGAGAGGCAGAGGGAAAGGAATGGGAGTTAAATGCCAATTTTATAGCCTCTTCACAAAAATAAATGCCTTCCCAATGGCACCCCTGGGCCTGAGCCCTCGAGTTCCGTGATTGCCTCCTCGCTGGCCCCACCGTGGCCGGGCGGTCACCTGGCCGGCACACACAGCACCGAGGCGGCAGAGAAGCCGGGCTCTGGGGCCGGTTGGCCTGGGCAGTGTAGCCATGGGGACAGTGCCCACACAGCAGAGAGGCAGTGACTGAGCCAGGTCAGTCCAGCTGGGGTCTGGGTTTTATCATTTTTTTCATACCCTATCGTAAGGTGACCAGATGTCCTGATTTTGAACAATTTGTCCTGCGTCCCGTTAAAAAAAGTCCCAATTTTTGCAAAACTTTTTTAAAACGCGTGGGACAAATTGTTAAAAATTGGGACTGTCCTGCCAAAATTGGGATGTCTGGTCACCTTACCCTATAGTCACAAACCACCTGATTCCATTTGAAGGAGCCCAGGATTGCCGTCTGGGTAACGAGAGGGCCTAGGGGCAGAGAGGCTGCCTCATGATGCTGGGGGAGAAGACACAGCGGCTGGAGACAGTGGTCAAACCGACCATTTCATCCCCAGCAAAACAGCACCGCCCTAACCCATGGCCACTTTCCTTCCTGATTTAGGGTTTTTGCTTAATGCAAACTCTGTGGGTGGGCTGAGGGGTCCAGGATTGGGGATGCAGGCGAGGCCCTCCGCAAAGGAACCCTGGCTCACCCAGCAGCCCAAGAACCGCTTCCAGAGCCAGAATGTGTCAGACGTGCTGGACTCACATGCCCCGTCACAGAGGGGTCAGCTGACCTCAGGCCTCGCCCCTGTACCCACCCCTCAGCCTGCAGGCTTCCCCTTGTAAGCGGTCGCTGGGCAGGAAAAGGCCTCTCTTGCTTGGCGCCCAGGAGGCCCCAGGGAAGGTTCAACAGCTGTGTCAGGCCTCCGAGGACGAATGGCCTCTCAGTGCCAGCTGACAGTGACCTAGTGACCTTGGCCCCCTCCTCTCCATCGTTTCAACAGAATGGACCCCACACTGCAACCGAAAAGGGGGAAAGAGGAGAATCTGACCAAACCCCAAACAGAACCGCCTTGTGGAGTATTCCCGATGTTTAACAGGTTACCCATGACGTTTGGATTCTGTGAAAATCACCAAGATGCATGAATCTAAAGAGGAACCCGCATCCCTAACAGGCCTCCTCGCTGAGCCCGCCTACGAGGACCGCGCAGGGTGGGGTCGGCTCCCGGGGATGGGCATGTGTAGGAGCCTGGATGCTTCCCAAAGGGCAGGTCCCTGGGGCTCCGGCCCCGCCTGGAGGACAGAGGTAGCTGGGAGGCCAGGCGTGTCACCCCGCAGACCCACCCAAAGGTGCCGATGGCACGTGGCCCGGGAGCCCGGCACTCACGAAAGCGAACTGGATCGTGAATGGCGACCACGAGAAAGGCCGGGGTGCATCCTGGGGGCCACAGGAGGCCCCGCCCAGGTCTTCGGGGCTGAGCGAGCTGGGGGTGCACTCCAGGTCCCCGCGGGGTTCTTTGGAGTGCTGGTTCTCTTTGGTTAGCAGGTGGTGGCTGAGAGCCATGGGGACCGAGCGTGTGCATGTGTGGGTATCAGCCTGGGCCGCGGCTGCCTGCAGCGCCCTCTGGACCACCTTACCCAGTCTTCCCTTCCTCCTACCAGCCCCCTGGCCCCTCTGTTCCCGAAAACCTGCAACGCTTGACAGTGTCTGGGGCTCAGAATGCCCACTCCCTGGAAGCCTCCCACCCAGGGCCGGCCAACCTGAGCGCAAGGCACTGCGAAGCGGAGGAACAGGATGGATCCAAGAGGGGGAAAGACGCTTAAGCAAAACCCGTGTGAAGAGGGCATCTCGCCCCCCTCAGACGGTGGTCTCTAGGCCGCTGTGGGCGTGGGGTGGTGCAGGGTGTCTGAGAGCCGGGTCCCCTCCCTAAGCCTGTCAGCCGTCCGCAGACAGGCCTCACCGCCGGGTGTTCAGAGACAGGCTCGGAGACAGAGTGGCGGACGGTGCCAGGAAGCTGGAGAAGGGCAGGTGCCCTCTGGGACTGGTATTTGGGCAGGGGAATCCCTACAGCTTTACTGTTACCTTTTCCCCCCCAAATGAGATGTTTATTGTTATTGGGAAGGGTTTTTTGTTTTGTTTTTTCTTTGAAGAAATAGCCTATAAGGCTCCTACCCGCTCACCCACACCTCCCCAGGCAGGAAGGGGGGCAGCCTGGGGAGAGAAAGGCGTGGGTGGGCACCCCTAGCGTGGCTTCTGCAAACGGCTGCGTCACATACAGTCGTCTTGCTGGTGAGTCAGGACGTGGTTCCTGGCCTTTCCTTCTTCCACCATGACCCCTGACATGTCTGCTAGCCCCGCACAGAGAAGGCAAGGGGGGCAGCCTGATCCCTCTGCAGACTGACAGACGGGCGTCCGCAGCGGGCAGCCAGGAGGGCGGGCATTTTCATCTCCCTGGAGGAGGGCTGGATTTGAACTCAGTGCCAGGGCTGTTCTCTAGGCCAAGGTCAAATAAGCCCCAGGACCTTCTGCAGTCCCAAGGAAGGAAGGGGGTACACCGGGGTATGAATGCAGATGACAGAGGACTGGCCAGGACATCCTGTGCCCACCTCTATGTGCCAGCGCCAACACTCACCCCTAGACTGCATGCGGCCCCCTAGGCCAGAGCCTCCTCTCCCACACGAACCCCCACCCCCGTCCTGGGAGACCAGAGGGGCGGGACAGGAAGGGACAGGAATGCCAAAAAGTGCCCCCTCTGCTCTCCACGACCTTCCCCTTCCCAGCCCCACCCTCCCGCGGGGGAGGGAAGGGCAGGCCCAGGAGGCTGGGCAGCACAGAGCAAGCACCTCAGGTGGGTGTTTCGGGGGGAGACCTGTCCATCCACCTGCCAGGGCGGAAGGAGGGAGGTTGGTTGGTTGGGGACAGGAGCGGCGGGCAAGCAGCGCCCCTGAATATCAGGGGGCCGGTCCTCCTCTGCCCGCAGAGCACCCCCTGCCGCCCGCAGAGCTGCCCTCCGCCCGCAGAGCGCCCCCTGCCGGCTACACGTGCGTCTGCATGCGCTGCTGGAAGCGCTGCCCGAAGTCCGAGTGCTGCGACGTGTAGGAGAAGCGCGTGGCCGTGGCGAACTTGCCGATGGGGTCGTAGGCCTCGAAGGGGGTCCGCTCCAGGCCGGCGGGCGCCTGCGGGTAGCCCAGCCGGTAGGTGGGGTAGCCCGCGGCCCCGGGGAACGGGTGGGCGCCGAACTTGTCGTAGTTGTCGTAGGACAGCTGGCTGGCCGTGTCGGCGGCGGGCGCGGCGGGCGCGGGCTCGGGGAAGTCGGCGGCGGGCGCGCGGCCGTAGGAGCTGAGCTGCGCGTAGCCGCTCGAGTGCGAGAGGCGCGAGGCCGGGCGGCCGTCGAAGCGCGCGGGCCCGGGCGCGCGGTAGTCGGCGTAGAGCACCGTGCGCGAGGCCGGCCGGTCCTCGTGGGCGCGCACGTTGTAGTAGCCGTTGGTGGGGTCCTGGGCGGGGAGGAGAGAGGCGGGTGAGGCCGCGCCCCCTGGTGGCGGGGTCCCACCTCGCCGTGGTCCCCCCTCGGAGCTTCCCGGGCTCGCCCCTGTGCTCCCAGCAAATACCTCCTGCCTCCTTGGCTCCTTCAGGAGGCCTCCTGGCCTTCCCCTCCCTCCCCGACCTGCCCTCATCCTCAGCACCCAGGACCCTATGACAGACCCCCCGACCCCCCTCTGCCCCTCCCTCCAGACCCGCCCTCCTTCCCATCCTCAGCACCCAGGACCCTATGACACCCCCCCCACCCCCTCTGCCCCTCCCTCCCGACCTGCCCTCCTTCCCATCTCAGCA
This sequence comes from Pipistrellus hanaki, assembly GCF_964339955.1. Taxonomy (NCBI): domain Eukaryota; kingdom Metazoa; phylum Chordata; class Mammalia; order Chiroptera; family Vespertilionidae; genus Pipistrellus; species Pipistrellus hanaki. The sequence goes on from NC_140520.1 coordinate 35,154,216, forward strand.
CCCAGGACCCTATGACAGCCCCCCCCCCTGTACCCCCTTCCCACCTTCATTTCATACTCCTCCCGGGTGTCGAGGGTGTCACAGCGCAGGTCCTGCTTCAAGTCCACGTCGTCCTTGAAGGACTGCAGAGCAGCAGGAGTGTAGGCCTTAGGAGTCCGCTCTTACCCCCACGCACCCATCCCCACACCCTGAGGCCACCCTCAATGGGAAGGCCGGGTCCTGGGTGGGCTTGAGGCTGTGCCACCTCCCAGCGGAGACTGGAGATGTGGTGGGGAGAAGCCAGGGAGCTGGCCCTAGCACAGTTCTGTCCCTGACACACCATGTGACCAGGGCTGGGCCATTGCCCCTCTCAGGGATCCAGCCGTGAGGCAGTGGGATGTGAAAAATCCCAGGGGTTTCCAGTTCTGACTCTGCAGGGGAAGGATGGGGCAGCCGAAACCGGTTTGGCTCAGTGGATAGAGCGTCGGCCTGCCGACTGAAAGGTCCCAGGTTCGATTCCGGTCAAGGGCATGTAGCTTGGTTGCGGGCACATCCCCAATGGGGGGCGGGGGTGTGCAGGAGGCAGCTGGTCGATGTTTCTCATCAATGTTTCTAGCTCTCTATCCCTCTCCCTTCCTCTCTATAAAAAGATCAATAAAATACATTAAAAAAAAAAAGAAAAAGAAAAAGAATGGGGCAAAGGAAGTCTAGGGGCTGCTGGCGGGAAATCCGCCTGGAGGGCGTGTGAGCATGTGTGCAGGTGTATGTGAGCATGTTGTGAACATGTGTGAACATGTGTGCATATGCGTGTGTGTGGACCAAGGCCAGCTGACCGAAGGAGCAGCCAGGGACAGAGGTTACTGGAGAACGAAGGGGGGAGGGGCCAGGGCAGGGCGGGCCCCTTACTGAGTAGATGGCTTTCATGACGCGGGTGGCCGTGGAGACGCTGGCTGTGTCGTCCTCCCGGTCAGAGTGCATGGTGAGCGGCTCCCGGTTCACCGTCTCCACCTTGATGTCCAGCTTCCTGAGGGTCACGTCCTTGCGACCTGGGACAGGGGAGACGGCCTGGGCGCTCGCTGCCAGCCCCGCAGGGCTGGTTCCCGGGCCCGCCTTGGCTGGGAAGCACAGTGGCCACCCCGGGGCCCTGGGAGCGAGGCCGGCCGCCGGAGCCGGGCCCCTGGGAGCGAGGCCGGCCGCCGGAGCCCGGGCCCCTGGGAGCGAGGCCGGCCGCCGGAGCGGGGCCCCTGGGAGCGAGGCCGGCCGCCGGAGCCGGGGCCCCTGGGAGCGAGGCCGGCCGCCGGAGCGGGGCCCCTGGGAGCCAGGCCGGCAGCCCGAGCCCGGGCCCCTGGGAGCGAGGCCGGCCGCCGGAGCGGGGCCCCTGGGAGCCAGGCCGGCCGCCGGAGCCGGGGCGGGCGGGCAGGCCGTGCCCGCGGCCATACTCACTGCCTTTGCGCCGCCGGTAGAGGAAGAACACGAGGGCGATGAGGGAGAAGGTGAGCAGGATGCCGGCCCCGATGGTGGCTCCCGCGATGATGCCCACAGGCAGCACCTCTGCAGCCGGGAAAGGAGAGGGGGTAAGGACGGAGCCCGCCTCCCGGGCTCTGAGCTCTGTGCTGGCTGAGGCCCAGGCTGGCCACAGCCGCAGTTCCCCCCCCCCCCCCGGATTGTGCTCGGGTTGCTTTAGGACAAGGTGGGATGGTAGAGGAAGGCCTGCATTGTGTGTGGGTTGGGCCAGAGCTTACGCCTGATCAGAGGGGAGGGCGTGGTGATACCGTATCCCAGCTGCTGGGGCATCCCCCCAACCCTGGCCTTGGTGGTCCGTCTGTGCCTCTCCTGTCCCACCCTCCTGTGAGCCCTGGTCTCTCCCGCCTGGCTGGGCCGTGTGAGGTCAGCCGTCTCCAAACTCTCCCATCGGCTGCGTGTGTTCGACCTCTTTGCCACCTCAGCATCGCGAAGGCCCCCTGGGCACCCACCCACCCACCAGATCCCCAGCAGCCCACCTCGGCTCCCCACCCCCAGGGCTGAGAAGCACCTGGGACTCCGACGCCAGCTCTCTCTCCCTCCCGGAAGTCCTGGGTGGGTCACGGCCCCTCCCCTTCGGAGCCAGGCTTGGGGAGCTCTGCCTTACTCACTACTCTCTTCCTCCACCACCTCCTGACGGGCACCCTCAGCTGAGAACTGATGGATCCCGTTATTCCCATCTCCCATATCAAATGGCTAGTTATATGTGTGTGTGTGTGTGGGGGGGGGGGTGTATGTTTATATGTAAAAAATAATAAGAGTAATATGCTAATTAGACCAGACGACTTCCCAGACAAAGCTTAGGCAATGCTGGGGGGCCAAGGCAGAGGCCTACACTGGGGCCGAGCCCCTTGCAGGAATTTTGTGCATCAAGACTCTAGTCCTATCTAATAAAAGAGTAACATGCAAATTAACCATCACTCCAACACACACACACACACACAAATGGCCACCCCCATGTAGTCAAAGATGGCCTCCCCTATGTGGGCACAAGATGGCCACTACAAGATGGCCAGCAGGGGAGGGCAGTTGAGAGTGACCAGGCCTGTAAGGGAGGGCAGTTAGGGGTGACTGGGCTGGCAGAAGAGCAGTTAGGTGTTGATCAGGCTGGTAAGGGAGTGGTTAAGGGATGATCAGGCTGGCAGGCACAAGCGGTTAGGGTCAATCAGGAGGCAGGCAGGTGAGCGGTTGGGAGCCAGCAGTCCCGGACTGTGAATCCTGGTGGGATTGGGCTTAAATGGGCAGTCGGACATCCCTCAAGGGGACCCAGATTGGAGGGTGCAGGCAGGGCTAAGGGACACCCCACCCCCAGCCCGTGCACGAATTTTGTGCACCGGGCCTCTAGTACATATATAAAAGCCTTTTCCCTCTTCAGACGTGCAAACTTCCAAAAAAGGCAAAGGTAATGTCTGCTGTTATTATACTAGAAGTACCTCAGGGGGGGTGTGTCTCTCCAAGGATCCTTGAAGAGGTGGGAAACCCGAACTCCTGGCCTCCGTCATGTGCCAGGCATTTAATGAACGCTCTCGGGTAACCCTCAACCCTCCCAGTGAGGCAGGCTGCTGCCTTTCACAGATCACTCGCCATCTCTCCAGCTGAAGCCATCTGCTGCCCCGGCTAAGCCCCTCCACTAACCTGGGCCCCTTGGGCAGGGACCACGGGCACATAGGTCCCTGCAGCCCCTGGCGAGGGGCCTGGCATGTAACAGACGCACAACAAACGTCTCAGAAAGTCAGTGGGTTCCCCCGCCGAGCAATAGGCCAGCTTCCAGTGGGGAGGCCCAGGCCGGGGTCCCCCCCGAGCCCAGCCCCGGAGAGAGGAGGGAGCGGGGCCCCCGGGCGTCACCTCGCTCCTCCAGCTGGATGATGGCGGTGCCCGGGCCGAAGCTGTTCCAGGCCGTGCAGTTGTAGTGGGTCTGGAAGTCGGCCTCCATGACGTTGTTGATGGTGAGCGTGGACAGCACGCCGCTGCCGGAGTTGGTCCTCTCCACCGTGTAGCGCTCCAGGGTGCCCACCTCCAGGAAGTTCTCCTTCCAGGCCCACGCCTGCGGTGGGGAGGGCAGGGGTGAGAGAGGGGCGGGAGGGAGGAACACCTCACCCTCCTGCAAGGCCAGTGCCCAGAGTGCCAGCGGCCCGGCCCCACACACCCTGCAGCGAGCCTGGTCACTCTCACCCTCCGCCTCAGACCTGGGCACGGAGCCCCCAGTCCAGGAGAAGCAGCGGCTCCCACACACGACAGGCGTACACCAGGGGCACTCGGACATACGACAGGCGTACGCCAGGGGCACTCGGACATACGACAGGCGTACGCCAGAGGCACTCGGACATATGACAGGCGTACGCCAGGGGCACTCGGACATATGACAGGCGTACGCCAGAGGCACTCGGACATAGCCAGGGTCGCCCTTCAAAATGCCCATTCCTGGGACTTATCTCCTAAATAGGAATCCTCCCCTCCCCTTTTTTTATCCTCACCCAGGAATCTGTTCATGGATTTTTAGAGAGGGAGGAAGAGAGAGAGAAACACTGATGAGAGAGAGAGAAACTTCGATCGGTTGCCTCCCATGTGTCCCCACCAGGGATCAAACCCGTAAATTCTTTTTTTATTTTTTTTAATATATTTTATTGATTTTTTTAACAGAGAGTCAGGGAGAGGGAGAGAGAGAGTTAGAAACATCAATGATGAGAGAGAACCATGGATCGGCTGACTCCTGCGCACTCCCTACTGGGATGTGCCTGCAACCCAGGCATGTGCCCTTGGCGGGAATCGAACCCAGGACCCTTCAGTCCGCAGGCCGACGCTCTATCCATTGAGCCAAACCGGTTAGGGCAAACCCGTAAACTCTTGGTGTGCGGGCCAACGCTCCACCCGACTGAGCCACCAGCCAGGGCGAACCTGTGTTTATGAGGGTCCCCTGTGGTGTGTGTGACGTGGGCGCACCGTTTGGGAACCCCTGATGTTGTAGATAAAGCCCTGGGGGGTGGGGGGTGGGGTCAAGAACACGGGGCTCCCTTCGAGGCCCAGTGTGGCCTCCCTCCCCTCTCCGGGCTGTTCTGCAACTGGGAAGGGAGAGGACCGGACTGGACAAGGTTTCCTCCACATACGCCAGTCGTCAGTCCTGCCCTAACCAGACCCGGCAGCACACTAACCTGTGCTGCCGCGGGAGACGCAGCCAGACGCTCATGATGGCCAAGAGCTGCCACAGGAGAGGGGGTCCCGGGCTCCCCGCCCCCCGAGCTCCCGGAGGGCAGCCCCCGTGCGTCCCTTCCCCCCGAGGAGGGCGTGAGGGGTGGTGTGGCTGAGAGCCGGCCCCCGGGAGCAGGGCACTCCGGCTCGGATCGGCAGCCGTGGTAATGAAGTGTCCCTGGGCAGCCCTGCAGGCAGCCAAATGGTTATTAAATGTGATGAGGGGTTTGACGGTTAATGGCCACGGCAGGAATTAATGGCTCGTGGTGTGGGGAAGAGGAGAGAGGAGGGGGTGGTGCGGGAGCCGGTGCAGAGCCAAGGAGAAGGGAGGGGAATGGCTGTGGGCCGGGGCGGGAAGGAGAGCTGCTGGGCAGGGCTGAAGGGAGAGGAAGAGGAGGGAGCAAGGAAAGATCAGGAGGAAAGGAAGGAGGGGAGGGAGGAGAGCAAGAGTGGCTCAGTGGTTGAGCACTGACCTATGAACCAGCAGGTTATAGGTTCGATTCCCAGGCAGGGCACATGCCAGATGCAGGCTCGATCCCGAGTGTGGGGTGGGCAGGAGGCAACCGATCAGTGATTCTCTCTCATCGTTGATGTTTCCATGTCCTTCTCTCTTTCTGAAATCCATTAAAAACTGACAGTGAACGCCTCGAGGGCGCCCCCTGGCCTTCCACCCCTGCTGCTCCTGCTGCTTGCCACGTGCTCCGTGTTAGGGGGACACTGAGGCTCAAACACTGAGGAGCAAAGCAATTTGCTCAGGGTCACACACGTCAGAGGTGGTGGGACAGAGCGAGGAAAGGGACGGAGGATCGGAAGCAGAGGGAAGTAGGAGCAGGACAGAGAGCGGAGGAGACCGAGCGAGCAGAGAGCAGGCGCCCACGGCCCACGCCCCGGGGGGCGCCCCGCACTCACAATGCGATCTGGGGGGGGCGTGCTCCCGATGAAGCACTCCACCTTGCCGCCGTCCCCCCGCACGGCGTACTGCACGGCCTCGCTGGAGATAATGGGGGGCCCTGCGAGCAGAAGGCGCGGTCAGGGTCCGCTGGAGTTCCCTGCACCTGCCCCCAGACCCAGGCCCTGCCCCCCAGGCCCAGGCCCTGCCCCCCCAGGCCCAGGCTCTGCCCCCCTAGGCCCAGCCCTGCCCCCCAGACCCAGGCCTGCCCCCCAGGCCCAGCCCTGCCCCCCCCCCCCCCCCAGGCCCAGGCCCTGCCTCCGTCCCCCACAGGCCCAGCCCTTCCCCTCACCAGGCCCAGGCCCTGCCCTCCAGGCCCAAGCCCTGCCCTCCCAGGCCCAGCCCCTCTCCCCAGGCCCATCCCTGCCCCCCCAGGCGCAGCCCTGCCCCCTCCCCAGGCCCAGGCCCTGCCCCCCCCCAGACCCTGCCCCTCCCCCCCGCCCCCCCCCTGCCCCAGCCCTGTCCCCCAGGCCCAGCCCTGCCCCCCCCAGGCCCAGGCCCTGCCCCCCCAGGCCCAGCCCTTCCCCTCACCAGGCCCAGACCCTGCCCTCCAGGCTCAAGCCCTGGCCCCCCAGGCGCAGCCCTGGCCCCCCAGGCGCAGCCCTGCCCCCCAGGCCCAGGCCCAGCCCCCCCGCCCCCCCAGGCCCAGCCCTTCCCCTCACCAGGCCCAGGCCCTGCGCCCACCCCCAGGCCCAGGCCCTGCCCCCCCCCAGGCCCAGGCCCTGCCCCCCCCCAGACCCAGGCCCTGCCCCCCCCCCAGACCCAGGCCCAGGCCCAGCCCCGCCCCCAGGCCCTGCCCCCCCCAGGCCCAGCCCCGCCCCCAGGCCCAGCCCAGCCCCTCGGGCCACTCACCGTTGACGTAGAGCGGCACCTCCCGCTCGGCCACTCCGATGCGGGGCACGATGGCCCGGCAGGTGTAGGTGCCGGCGTCCGCCTGGGTCACCGACTTCAGCAGCAGCTGGTTGCTGTTGCTCAGGACCTGGGCAGAGAGAGCAGCCTCGGGTGGGGAGCCAGGAGGCCTGGGCCCCTAGGTCCGGGGGCCCCGCATTGGATGTAGTGGAGAGAAAGCAGGAAGGGCCACAGGTGAATGCCCAGAAGGGAGACGGGGCCAGGAGTCAGTCTGGTCCCGCCCCCAGCTCTAACCAGGCTGGCATTCAACACACCAGCTCGCACGGGTGGACGGCGGCAGGTGGCCGGAGAATGAGGTCACCGAGGAGACCGCCTCCCGGGTGACCTGACAATTCCACTCTGAAGTCCCTCTTCGGCCCAAACTGTTCAGTCCGGTCTCTGGAGGGCTGTGAATTCAGCCTTTCCCCCTCTCTGACCTCTCCAGCCCCACCTTCCGATGCGGCATTCACCACATCCCCGCCAGCCCAGAGCCTGTCTCAGGCCCTCCCCCTCCTCACACACACACACACACACACACACACACACACACACACACACACCAGCACGCCCTCCCCGGACCCGGACCCCGACAGCTGTTCTTGGAGGAGGGGTGGGGGTGATCGCAGGAACTGGCCTTGTCCTCTAAGTCTCAATTTCTTAGAAACATCCCAAGTTCAACTTGAAAACTCATGCTGGCCCTCCCTGGACAGCTCTGTCCTCCCAGCACCCGGAGGGGCGGCCAGGGGCTTACCATGTTGGAGTCCTTCTTGGTCCAGGTGAGGGTGAGGGGGGGATTCCCAACCCAGACACAGGTGAGCGTCACGTCAGAGCCAATGTCCGTGGTCGTAGGTTTAGGGTCAACCACAATCCGGGGCGCGACTGAGGTGGAGGCAGCGGGCCGTTAGGGTCTCGGTGTCATGGGGTCAGCTCCCCTCAGCCTCCTCCTCTCCCTGCTACCTCCCTGCGTTTCTTCCCTACCTCCTCAGCTTCATGGAGCCTCCAGCTCCTCCCAGGCGCTTCAGGCCCCTCCCTCCGCCCCGTGTCCCGCCCCTGCCCCTGCCCCTGCCCTTGCAGCCACTCACAGTGGACATTCACCAAAGTGCTGACATTGGTGCTGCCCACTTTGTTGTAAACCTCACAGGACACAGGCTCCGTGAAGAAGGAATAGTCGACATTCGTCTCATAGCAACTCTCGTGGGCATCTTCGATGGAGAAGCCGCCCTTGGCCCACCTGGGGGAAGAGACAACACGGGGGGGGGGGGGAAGGGGGGAGAGGTTAGGGCTGGGAGCCTCTCACCACGGCCCGCCCCGGGTGCCCACGCCTGCGCCGCACACCTGTAGCCCAGGATCTCGGGGTTGGCTGTGGCCTGGCACGTAAAGACAACGCGCTCGCCCTCCTGCACCGTCTGTGGCTCGATGGACAGGGTCACCGTGGGAGGGTCTGCAAAGCAGGGGACGGGAAGTCAGGGTCTTTTCTGTTCCCAGGTTTCCGTTCCCCTCCCCGGCACATCCCCTCGGGCACCGTGCGCAGTGGCCTGGGAGTCTGCGTTTGCAGGGTACCCGCTCCAATAAATACCCCTGTCTCCATCTTTACCCACAGCCCCCCCGCGGACTCTAGGGGGCCATCTGGAGTGGCCACCAAGGATGATGCCAAAGGGACAGATTAGCCAATGGGTGTAAAGGCCAGCGGTGGCCACTAGATGTCAGCGTGGGCTCCCCTGGCTCGTTAAGAGGGCTGGGGGCGGGGCATTTCTCTATTGCTGCCCAGATCCAACCCTACCCAGGGCAGAGGCCATTTATGGAGCACATACCAGCTGGGAGACGCCACGCTAGAAGCTCTTACACTATACCTCACTTAATGCTCACAGCCCTGAGAAGCGGCACAGGTCCACATTCCTCATCTGAAACCGCTGAAACTGTGCGTTTCAGAATTGAGAATTTTTCAAATCTTAGAAAGGTAACAGTGTGCATGGACTGTTTACCACGCAAGACCTCCAGCAGGGTCTGGCAACCCCCGTGGCCACATACACTAATCCCTCTGCAGCGAAACCTATGGCTGTTCCGATGAAGACTGCGAAGAGCCTCGGTTGAGGTTTTGGATAACGAATCTTATCCAAAACCTCTGTTAGTTTGGAGTTTTGGAGAAGGAATTATAGGCCTGCATTTGTTTTCTGCAGGCATACAGAGCTGGAAACTGAGGCACGGGGAGATTACATCCTTGCCCAAATCTACACTCTGGTTTAGACCCAGCAACGGCTCGACTCCTCGCTGATGCCTCTTCACCAGCCCCCAGCGCCCCTGGGTCACACCAGGGAGCCGGCACAAAGGCAGACAGTGAGCCTGTCCTGGGCCCTCGGAGGATTCTGCTGACTCCCCTGCAGGGCTCACACCTCCCCTGTCTGCCCTCCCCTCTCTCCCCGCCCCCATCCCCCGCCCCCGCTCACGGTGCACATCCAGCTCGATGGAGGTCTCCCTGCCGCTGGGGACGGCCTCGTTGGCGCTGCGGCAGGTGAAGACACGCCCGATGTCCAGGTCCGTGGGGTTGAGGAGCAGCAGGCTGACGGTGGTCTCCCGCTTCCCGTCCTTCAGCAGCTCCTGGGGGGCCCGGGGGGAGGCGGCGTCAGGCTGAGCCCCTCCCTGCTCTCAGGAGGGCGGACTCAGGGCCAGGCCCGCTGGAGGTGCTTTAACCTAGAGCTCACCCCGTCCCCAGCCCCCACCTCTCCTCGGGTTTTGTTTTGTCTTTAATTGGTAGATTTCATTTTTTAGAAAAGTTTCAAATTTACCCAAAAAATTTTTTTTGAAAGAGAACGCCCATGTGCCCTCCTCCCTCCCCCGTTTCCCTGGTATTAACATGACCGTTTAGTGTGATCCGTGTGTCACAGCCAATGTTGACACATCACACTAACTCATGTCCACCGTTTAACCAGAGCCAATTCTGTGCGCTGCACACTCTGCCTCACGGTTGGGGTGGAGCTGGATTCCTGGAATTCTCTGAGTCCAGCTCTATCCCTCCTCTTCTGCTAAGTCTTCCTCGGCCACCTCAGCCCCCAGGACTCCCCCGGCCTGAACCTGTGCCCCCGCCCGCAGGCAGTCTGTCCTGCACGCTGCTCTGGGCACGCACGTTCTGCCCTGCCCTTGGGCACTGGGCCGGGGTGTTTCCGAGTTGGGTCTCTCCTGCTGGTCCATGAACCCCCTGAGGGCAGGGAATGAGCTCACAGGCCCTAAGCCTCACACCCATCAGACCGACTCTGAGGCTCAGAGCCCTGGGGCTGTCCTACTGCAGGCTGCCCAAGGCGTGCCAGGCCAGGAGCCTAAGCTACACACCCCTCTCCTGGGCCTGCCCGTGCGGCCTGGCAGAGCCAGGTCTCTCATGAATGTCAAGGAGGGGGGCGGACCAACTGCCACTAACAAGTCAGCTTGCTTGGTTGCCAAAGTATTTTACAACATGGAGCCCAGAAGGAGGAAAGGAGCAGAGTTCTTGGTGGTGAAAGCGTTAAGCACCACCCAGGCCAAATTCTCATTTGTCAAAAGGTGAGCCTGAGGCCAAGGAGAGGTGAGCTGCCCAAGGTGTCAGGGGCGGAGCTAACCCAGCTCGCCCTGGGGCCGGTCTCACTCACAGGCACACGGTGAGTGTCTCCGCGGGGCGGTGGCTGCAGCCGCGCCTGGCAAAGGCCTGGGCACACACATGCTTGCCCGCAGCTGCAGAAGGAACTCCCCGAGGAACAGGAGATCCCCGAGAACTCTGCCCGGTGATCCCGGGCAAGTCGCTCGCTGCCTCTCTCTGCCACAGGCTCAGCCACGAAGTGCACAGGGTGACCCTGCCTCCTCAGCCTGAGCCAGCCAGAGGCTGGGAAGGAGCAAGGCAGGCAGAGCGCAGTCTGGCCCAGGCACAAACCCTGCTCTGCCTCACGCCAGCTGTGTGACCTGGGGCAAGGCTCTCCACCTCCCTGACCGTCAGCGTCCTTGCTGTGAGCTGGACGGAACACCTAACTCCTGAAACTCCGGGGAGGGCCGGAGCCGCTGTCCACAGAGAGCCAGCATCCACATGCCCACACAGAGGGGGTGTTTCCTGGCGTCGCTGTTCTGACCACCGCTCGTGGTCTCTGCTCAGAATGGCACCATGAACCTGGGAACTCGTTTCTCTTCTCCGGGTCTGTTCTCCCAGTCACATAACAAGGTTGGCCCAGATGACCCTTAAGGCCCCTCGCCTGTCTGCATCCGCGTCAGCCCCAGGAGGAGGGACAGGTGACCCGGGAGGAGGCCCGGGAGCGGGTGGGGGCGTGCGGGTCTCACCGTGCTGGCCACGGCGCCCTCCTGCTGCGCCCCGTCCCGGAACCAGGTGATGGTGGCCGCGGGCTTGGCACTGAAGGCACGGCAGGTGAGGTTGTAGGGGATGCCCGCCTGCAGCAGAAGCACGGGGCCCCCGTCGATCCTGGTGTCCTCCGGGGGGACTGCGGGAGAGAGCAGAGCCGTCGGGCCAGGGAACGGCACTGCCCAGACGGCCAAGCCCCTGCCCCGGAGGCATCCCTCTCCTGTGCGTCCGGCCTGGGGGAGGCGGTGCCACGGGCACCCCCCAAACGGCAGTCACTCCACCTGTGCCTTCCTGTGGCTTCCCCCAAGGCCCTCCCTCCGCTCGCAGCTTCCTCCCCTCCTTCAGCCATTCTTACAGCCTGGGCCGTATTCTGATACCATATCTGCCATTCTCAAGGCTGCGTACAGATGAGGGGAGTGGCCTCAAGTCAGGAAAGGGCGGGGCTAGCTCAGGGTTTGAGTCCAGCTCCTCTGGATGGGGGGGGGGGGGGGCGGGAGGGGGCAGAAAGAAGGGTAGTGGTGGCCTGGCACAGAAAGATGCCACCTCTCCTCTGCATTTTCTTCCTTCTGTCCATTCCCCGCTATCTGTTCCTCTGCCCTGGGGCAGCCGGGGGGGGGGGGGGCGGGGAGTCTGCTACAGCAGGTCCCCAGTGGCTCCTGACTCCGTCCCTGGTCCCTGTGGCTCTGGCCCATTCATCACAGCCGGCAGGTCACTCCCTCCTAAGTCTGGGCCCCTCCTGAGGTCCAGCCCCTCAGCCTGCTGCTCAGGGCTCCTCCTGCTCACGTCCTCATCTCTCGCTCCTTCCCTTCCTGCTGAAGGGCTACCCATCCTGTCTGCATCCTTCTTGCCGCACTAGGCCTTTCCCCCGCCCCCCACCACCACCTCGTGGTCCGCGGCAGCCACAGAGCCCCTCCCACTGGGCCCCTGTGCTTGGGTCACCGATGCTGACTATCCACACTCCGCCCACCAGGACCCTTATTCCCGGGAAAGCAGAGCTGGTCTCACTGATGCTCACAGCCTCCGTGCCCAGCACGTGCTGGAGCAGGCCCTCGCTAAGTGCTTCCGACACTGAGATGCAGGCAATCGGGGACCCCCTCCCGGTGCTGTCCCCACAGCCCTCCGCCTGCTCAGGTGAACGGGGCCACGAGGCCCTGCGGCAGGGGCTGCTGCTGCTTTTATCTTACAGCTCCAGCGTCCGGCCCCGAGCTGGCGGTGGGCAGGTGCTGGGGCCGTTCCCTGAGTCACTGAGTACGCGGTTGACGAGAGACAGGCTGACACATTTTGATCACAACCTCTCTGGTCCACCTGGTGCTCACGGGGCCAGAAACGCAAAGGGTTTGCTTGTCGTTTGCTGGGAAAGACTCGGAGGGGCTGAGGGAACCAGCCGAGTGGCCCTGGGAGGCCCTTGGAGTCAGGGCTGGGCAGGACAGAAGCTGAGGGACCGCTGGTCCCCGGGCCGCAGCTCCAGCAGAGGAGTCTCCCAGAGCCCTGCCCCCGCGCGCATGCGGAGCGGCAGAGGGAGAGCATGGAGAACCGCTGCCCGGTCCTGACCCCGGCACCTCTGTTACTTCTCTCACAATCTCGGGTGAGCCACTCAGTCACTGAGCCTCCATTTCTTCAACAGAGACATGGCAGGCCTGCTCTGGGGCCGCACGGAGGTCATGGGGCCCTGGGTGTGGGCTGGGCTGTGCGGGGCCCAGGAGACCTGAGGAACCTGTTCGTTTTACTGGGTAGCCCAGTGGTCGGCAAACTCATTAGTCCACAGAGCCAAATAGCAACAGGACAACGATTGAAATTTCTTTGGAGAGCCAAACTTTTTAAACTTCAACTTCTTCTAACGCCACTTCTTCAACACAGACTGGCCCAGGCTCTGGTATTTTGTGGAAGAGCCACACTCAAGGGGCCAAAGAGCCGCAGGTGGCTCTCGAGCCGCAATTTGCCAACCATGGGGCTAGTGAGTCACCCACGGACTGCCTGGCTTCTCTTTGCTCTATGGGGTACCCGGGCCCCGTGCCGGATGGGGGTGGATTGGGAAATGGTGGAAGAGAAAAGGGGGAAGACAGACAGGCAGCTGCCACTCAGGGTCTCCTGCTCCACCTGGGCCCGCCCAGGTCACACCGGCCATCATGTCCCGGAGGGAGGTGCTGGCTGCGCCCAGGCCCTGGTGTCCGGGGTGTGGGACGGGTGTGTGTGTGTGTGTGTGTGTGTGTGTGTGTGTGAGGGACACTCCAGACACAGGAGCCCCTCCTGTGAGCGGCTTCTCTTTCCTCCGGCTCTCCCTCCCCCCCGCACCGGGGGCCCTTCGGGAAGATGGCCCATTTGGCACCTGCCACTGGCCCACCTTTCCCTGCGAATCTGGGGAAGAGAGAAAGGTTGTAAACGTATATGATCAGCCCTCGGTGAGACTGCACCTATCTGTTTACGAACACGTTTTCATGATGCGTGACAAATTTGCATATCCATGTGTACGTGTCGGTGGCCTCAGTTTCCTTGTTTGTATAACTGAAAAAAGAACATTCTGCCCTGGCTGGTGTGGCTCCGTGGGCTGAGCGTTGCCTGTGCACCAAAGGGGTCGCAGGTTCCAGTCCGGTCAGGGCACCGGAAACAAAAGAACAGACACCTATTCCCCGGGGCTGTCAGCGGGAAGGGAAGTGAGGTCTGAGGTCAGGAATGTGACGCCCCGGGGAACACGGCCATCTCCACTGAGTGCTCCTCACATTGCCTCGTGCATATGATGTCACTGAACCCTCATTAATGACACACGTATGTCATTACTCCTCTCACGGCAAATGCCACGACTCCCAAGCTGCAGAGGAGGTGCGGAGGCTCAGGGAGGTGAGCAGAGGTCTGAGCTGGAGGGCCGGGCCCGCTGAGCCCGTCAGGGCTGTGAAGGAGGAGGAGGTAGGGCGGCGGATGGAGATGATGTCGTGTCTGTCTGCCTTCGGGGCGGGGAAGGCAGCTTTCAAAGCCTGGCTGCGGGAGGCGGAAAGGCCGTCCGTGAAGACACAGCCTGGATGGGGCTGGCGGAGAGAGCACGGAGGACAGAGGGGTCTGGCTGCTGACGGGGGGCTGGAGCCAGCCCCGGGCAGGGAGGCTGGTCCCAGGCACCGGACACCGTCCACACCCGACCCCGTCCCGCCCCGTGGCCGGGCCCAGGCTGCCGGGAGCAGAAGCTGCGTGTGCGCAGGTCAGCGGGGAAGGCCTTCTCGTCGCCTCCCTGAGACCTGGGCGGGCAGGGAGTTTGAGAATCGGAGAGAGACAAGGAGGGAAAGGAAGCGGTCAGACTAACCTTTCACCTTTATGCCTGGGGCCTGTTCCCGCTCGCCTCCCCTGCCCACGTCTCCCTGATGGCTACAAAGGTCCACACCCTCAGCACCAGCCCTGCCCTCCCCACAGGCCAGTCTGCTCTCCCACTCATGTGCCTCACTGGCTTGCAAGCTTTTTAACAAGTGACTCCCCCCTGCAGGGCTCCCGTTTATAGTCTCCTCTTCCAGGGAGCCTTCCTGGATTGAACCAAGCCTCTGGATACCAAGGGAAGCCCTGGCCCTGCCATGTCTAGGGGTTTGGTTGGCCTTTCTTCATCTGTCTTTATTCCTGTGGAGCTCGGGCAGGAGGGGAAGGGAAGGGAGGTGATCACACCTTCTAATTGGGCCGGGAGCTCTCCGGGGCTCCTGTGCCAGCGCCTAACACAGGCGTCAGAGAGGGGAACAGAGGCCCACAACCCCCCTGGAATGCCTGCTCCAGCGTGGGGCTCACACCCTCCAACCAGGGATGGAAGACGGCGTCTCATCTTCCCACGCCCGCCCCTGGCGGCCGACTAACACCGGCCCCCAATCTCAGGCCTGCTCCCCGTGAACTCTCCCCACTCCGTCCTCTCCAGAGAGGAAAAGCAAGTCCCCCGCCACCGTCCTTCTGTCCTGCTCACAGCTCCTGGCACGGACCGATAAGAAAACTACCGTCTTGCCGAGACCAGTTAGGCTCAGTGGATGGAGCGTCAGCCTGTGGACCAAACGGTCCCGGGTTCGATTTCAGTCAGGGGCATGTACCTTGATTGCAGGTACATCCCTGGTGGGGGGTGTGCAGGAGGCAGCTGATCGGTGTATCTCTCTCATCGATGTTTCTAGCTCTCTGTCTCTCTCCCTTCCTCTCTGTGAAAAATCAATCAAATATATTTTTTAAAAAAAGAAAAAAAAAAGAAAAAGAAAGAAAGAAAACTACTGTCCAGAGGTCGTGACCTCTCCTGACATCTGGTGCAGAAAACGGCCCAGGTCTGGGGCTCTGCCTGCCACACTCAAAGGATTCGCAAGCCTCCCCGAGCCCCGGGAAAAGCTTCCTGGTGTTCGAGCTCCCTCCTCTCCTCACCTGCCTCCTTCCTCCTCCCCTCCTGGGCCTTCCCGACTTCAATGAGCTCTGGTTAGAGGAGGGAGGAGGGGGAGCTGGCAGATCAAACAGAGGCAGGAGGAAGGGAGGGGCCGGCGGAATACAAAGAGGAAGACGGAGGGTCACAGGCAGGCGGGAAGGAAAGGCAGAGACAGAAACACGAGAGGCAGAGGCCCAGGGAGAGCCACGGAGCGTGAAGGAACAGAAAGATGGTGGGGCCGGAGGTCCTGAAAGAGAGGCCGGGCATGCCCCGGCCGGTGTGGCTCAGTGGATAGAGCGTCGGCCTGCGGACTGAGGGGTTCCAGGTTCCATTCCGGCCAAGGCCACATGCCCAGGTTGCGGGCTCAATCCCCAGTAGGGGGCGAGCAGGAGACAGCTGGTCAATGATTCTCATCATTGATGCTTCTCTCTCTCCCTCTTCCTTCCTGTCTGAAATCAATAAATATATTTTTTAAAAACAGGGAGGCTGGCAGTGGAGCAGGACACTCTGGCCCTGTGTGGGGAGAGGCCCATCAGCATGGAAATGGCCCTGGAGCTGCTGCAGAGGGGCATGGGCTGTGGCTCGGGGGTGGCGGCTGAAAGCCAGTGCCTCCGCCAGGGCCCTCCAGGCCTGCTCGCCTCGGGGACTCTGAAGAGAAGGGGGAGTGCCGTTGGCAGAAAGGAGGCGGAGAAGGGGAGGAAGGACTGAGTGCGCTGAGCAGGAGCAAAGGGGCAGTTTCTGGGGTCGGAGACAGCGGAGTGGGAGAGAATGGGAGGAGCTCCCTCTGCTGGGAGAGGAGGGGAGAACAGCCTGTCCGCGGACAGCCTGGGTACAGGATGCCAGACCCCACACCGCACAGGTCCCCCCAGGGGCTGCCATGCCCCATTCCACTTTCTTCAGCCTGGGTCTGGCTTCAAGATAGGCTGAAAGAACGCCCTAGCTGGTGTGGCTCAGTGGATAGAGCGCTGGCCTGCGGCCTGAAGGGTCCTGGGTTCGATTCCAGCGAAGGACACATGCCCAGAAGGGGGCGTGCAGGAGGCAGCCGATCCATGGTTCTCAGTCATCCTTGGCGTTTCTCTCTCCCTCTCTCCCTCTCCCTTCCTCTCTGAAATCAATAAGAATATATCAATCAGAAGAAAAGAAGTTGAAAGAAGAAGATGGGAGGGAAAGCTAGGGGGAGAGGAGGGACTGCGGATGCCCAGAGGAAGGGCAGGAGGGCTGCGGGCACCGAGGGGCGGGGGGGGCATTACTGAGCACAGTGAGCTTGGCCCGCCGGGAGCGCAGGGCGGCCTCCGTGGCCTGGCACTCGTACGAGGCGTCGTCAGAGAGCTCGGCGTCCGTGATCTCCAGGTTGTACTGGCCGGCGTCCGCGGAGCCCACGACCCGGTACCGCGGCCAGGCTGCAGGGACAGAGAGGGGCGCCCAGCGTGAGCGCCCACTGGGAGCCGCCTGGATGACCCCGCACATCCTTCCTCCCCCGCATCTCACCCCACCAGGGCCCGCACCCCACCCCAAGCCAGCACGCCCCCCCCTCGCCCCCCGCCCTCTCCTGAGAACCCACCTCAGCGGATAGGGAGGCCGGGGCCCTGACGCAGGAGGAGGAGGGGCAGGTGGAGACGGGAGGGAGGCGGGCGGGGGGTGGGGAAAAGGAGAGCAAATCTCTAAAGCAGTTTGCAGAAAACGGTCCCTCGTGATAACAGGAAAGAGAAAGCAGTAACTGTGGCCACAGAGAAAGAGGAGGGAGAGGGGGGATGTGGGACATTGCAGCACAGACATGAGCTCGTCCTCACCTGCCCAGGGAGGAATGGGGGGCAGGTCCCCCAGCTCCTGCGGACCCCGAAACCTGAGACCCTGCTCCCGAAAGGAGCCGTAGGTGGGGGAGGAGGGGGGCCTCAGAGAGTCAGGCTCTGTGATTCTGGTCTCCTTTGCTACTGCCCAGCCCCTCCCTCTCCTGCCCCCGCCTCCTGCGGCCCCCCCCTCCCAGCTCCCTCCCACTCTCTCCCTCTGTCCGGAGGCCATTGATTCTTCTCACTCCATACCCATTGATCTCTTTCTCTCCGTTTCTTTACCTTCCTATCATCAATAGATCCACCAGACCCATCTCTTCCCTTAATCAGATTGCTTTATACACACAAACCTCCCACCTGCATTAACACCCACCACAGCCAGCCGGACACCCACAGCCAGCCGTCTCCCCCTCGACAATGACGAGCACGCACAGTCCCTCCCAGGCATCAGTTGTCACACGGCTGTGTGATGAGCGGCGTGCTTTCACAAAGCACATTCTCATCTGGTTCGAAACCCACACATGCACTTACAAGGCGGGCAGGCCTGGGACTGTTACACCGTTTTACACCGTTTTACACGGTGGCCGGCCAGGGCCAGAGAGGTGCGGGCACCTCCCGGAGGCCGCCCAGCAGGAGGAGGCAGGGGAGCACCAGCCCCAGGGGCTGGACCCGCAGCTCCTCTGCCAGGCGGCCGCTCAGAGGATCGGCTGACTTTGGAATTCAGGGGGTTGCGTTTTGGTTTATTTGTTTGTCTGTTTATTTAACTTATTACCAACTCACATTTGCTTCAGCACTGGCTCCGGGGCGCTTAATAAAAGCTTGTTGAATAAATAGACAAATAAACCAGTGCTCAGGCTGATATTAGAGTGTGTTTTCAGCCTCTGAGCAGACATTGCTGGGCGGGGGCAGGGGCGGGGGCAAAGCCAGTGGCACAAGCGGGCCTGTCTCTCTCCTGCTCTGCAGGGAAGGCCCCCAGCACCTCCTGCCTCCCCTCCTTCTGCCTGAAGCAGCTCTCCTGGTGTCTGTCTGTCTGTCTGTCTGACCTCTTTTGCATGAAGATCTCCCGGTTCCTTTGGTCTCTCACTGCCTTTCTGAGCGAGTCCACAGGAAGAACCAAAGAGGAGCAGGGTTTGGGTGAAGCTGGCTGGGAGGAGAGGAGAGAGCCCGGCCACACCCCCGGGAAGAGCCTGGGGCAGAGGGGAGGCCCAGGCCGGCCGGAGTCTGGAGGGGGGAAGGGGGGGCAGAGGAAGGGCGGTGGGTCCACAGATGGGATCGTCTGGATGGGACTAGCGGGGTGACCCCACTCACCTTTGAGCCCCTGGCCCATGCCCAGCGCCAGCCCGTCCTTGGTCCATTGCACGATCCCCGAGTAGTTGAGCAGCACGCAGGGGAGCACGGCCCGCTGTCCGGCCACCACGGTCTGGTCGGCTGGCTCCTGGCTGAAGCGCGTCTGGGTCCCTGGCAAAGCCAAAGGCGGCACCGGGTAAGGAGAGGCGAGGGGAGAGAGGCGCCACCCAGAGGCGCCATTCCCGCTCCTGCTCGGCTTGCACTGGCTGGAGAGAGAGGAGGCCTGGGCCAGGCCCTCCGGTCTGCCCACTCCAGCCCAGCGCCTTCCCTGCAGGATGTCACACGCTCCCCCTCTCTCCCTCCCTCCGCGGTCCCGGAACGGTGTCAGGAGCCGAAGGGCTCAGCAACCACAGGAAATGGCAAAGGCCCAGAGGCGGGGCTCCAAACCCTCCCAGCTGGCAGGTGAGGACACGGAGGCCTAACACAGGCCGCCCGGTGGATGAAAGGCAGAGCGGGGATTCGAACCGGAGCCGCAGAGCTCCAGGCCCCGGCTCTTCTCTCCCGCTGCCCCACTTGGCACCCGTGTCAGTCAGCACGGGCTCACAGTGCTTCATGAAGGCGTATTGAATAAATAACTAAGTTCTCAGGCTGATGTTATAATGGGCTTGGCCTCTGAGCACACACTGCGGGGCAGGAGGCAGAGAGGCTGGAGCAAAGGCGGCGGAAAGCACATTCCAGCCCCAGGAAGCCCGCGCCAACGCTGCCCAGAACGCCGCGGCCCCCTTAGTCCCGAGGCCTGAACGCACCATTCACCCAGCTTGCACACGCCCTGTGTGAGCCAGGGTCCGGGAACACGCATGTGCAGCCGTGTGGCCCCGCTCCCTGTGAGTGCGCCCAGCCAGTGCCGAGGGCAGCTTCTCGGGGGCAGGTGGGTGTATGTGGGCACAGCGGCCGGGTGGCTGTCTGTGACCCCTCTTCGTGGCACCCGCCCCGCCCTGTGTGCGGAGCCCCGGCTCTGTGGGGGCTGCACACGCCCGGCCCCGGCTCTGTGGGGGCTGCATCCAGCCGCCCCGCTGGCAGCCGGGCCGGAGCACTGGGTGAGAGGGCCGCAGAGTCACTGCCTTTCACTGTGGGGCCCGAGTGGAGCAGGGAACTGGACGGCGGTTCCTCCTCCCCACCCCTCCCTGCTCCCGCCTGCCGCCCACCTGCCCAGCCCTGAGGTGGGCAGCCCCGGGCAAGGCGCACGACCTCGGGGCAGAGCCTCAGCTCCCGTATGTGCAGGGCTGTGGGGAGGAGGGCAGAGATGGAGGGGCTGCGGGACAGCGAGGGAGAGGTCTGCAGCATCCTACCACGCCCGAATCTGCCACACAGCGGTACCCCAAACCAATTTCCCCAGGCCTCCTTCTCCTTCTTTCCCTCTGTAGCCCCACGTCTTCACAGAGACCCCCATCCCAAATCCAACTGTTTCCAAAATGTCTCTGAGTCTCCGTTATTCTGGGTATAAGGAAGCAAATGAAACCCGCCCCTCCCCATTCCAAGACATCCCTGTAAGTAAAGACAGGATCCTTGTCTGTCCCCCTCTTCTTTCCTCCTCCAGCTTCCTCTCTCCCCTTCTTTCCAAGCCTGCTCCGCTTCCAGGAAGGCCTCCAGGATTGGCCTCTTAGCTCCCTGGGCAAACACAGCTTGTCCCTGGGATCTCAGGTAGTCTGTGCCCCTGCTTGTGTTTGCCACGGGACACAGGGCAGTGGGTGGGTGAGGTGTCTGCCCTCCCTGATTTTTTTGTTTTTGTTTTTTTAAATATATTTTATTGATTTTTTTTACAGAGAGGAAGAGACAAGGATAGAGAGAAAGATCAATGAGAGAGAATCATCGATCAGCTGCCTCTTGCACACCCCCCACTGGGGATGTGCCCGCAACCAAGGTACATGCCCCCGACCGGAATTGAACCTGGGACCTTTTGGTCCGCAGGCCAACGCTCTATCCACTGAGCCAAACCGGTTTCGGCTGCCCTCACTGTTGACCAGAATGAGAACCTCTATTCAAGGCCAAGGGCTGTGGCATCTTTCTCCTCTAAATTTCCCTGCATGTTTGACATCCAAATCGGTGCTGCGCGTAGAGGGGCCAAGAAGAGGGGGCGGGGCCAGGAGTGACGGATGGCCAGCTTGTGATGGGATGCAGAGGAGCATCTTTTGGGTAAGCGTGCAAACCCGGCTCTCCGGGTCTGCAGGGGACCAGGGAGTGGGACACAGGGCTCCTCCCCCACCCCCGCCAGCAGCTCCCCAGCTCTGCTGACCTGGCAGTCCGCCCTTGTCTGCCAAAGCGGCGAAGGATGGGCTCACCCGCATTTCCAGGGGAGGAGGTGGGTCAGGTGAGCAGCCAGCATTATTAATTCAGGCACTGTCCTCATTATTATTTAAATTTATTCATATCATTGCGCATTTCTCTAGTGTAGCTTCACGCTGCAAACTCTCCACCACACTCCTGTTTCTCCTTCCCCAGCCCCCAGAGCCCGAGTCAAGGGCTTGGGAGTGGGGCAGGCGGTGAGCCTGGGCTCGGAGGTGGAATTGATATTCACGGCTCTCCTGCCCGGGGCTGGGGCACCCTGGTCTCCTAGCGAAGTCTCCAAGGACAGGGAGGAGCTGGCTCCTTGTCCACCGAAGCCAGCAGGCGGCTGACCTGCCGTGGGACACTCAGCGGAAGCCCTTGGGGTCAGAGCCAGAGGGCGGAGTCCGTGACCTTGGCCTGCCCCTCCCCTGTTTCGCCTGTGTGTGCTCACCTTTGCAATGACTCCAAAGACAAGTCTGGACAAAGAGCTGCAAAGGTCCCTTTTAGGAGCACAAGCCCAGGAGACAGACAGGCTCACGTAGTGCGTCTGCCCCTGGCGAGCTGTGTGACCTTGGCCAAGTCACTTACCCTCTAAGCCTCATTGCCTTTATTGGCGAGCAAACACCCCCGGAGCCCTGTGAAGGCTGAAGGGATGAGGCTATGACACGCCAGGGGCATTCCTTGCACGTGCCCACTAGGGGGAGCTATGACCCTTCTCTCTCCCGGGCGGGGTAAGTAGAGGGATGGCAGGAATCCCGAACAGTGAGGTGACAAAGAAGGTGTGTGTCCTGCTGGGGACCCGGAAGTGAAATGCCTCTTGGTGTACGCCTGGTGGAAGCCATCTAGCCTGGAGGCTGGAGAACGGAGGCATCGATCCTGAAGAGAGTCCAGAGAAGGGAAACGGAGGGTTTGGGGCAGCGGTGCTCAACCTTCCTAATGCGGCGACTTACAGGATGAGAACCGCTAGCAGGGTCGCCTAAGACCATCGGAAAACACAGATATTTGCGTTGCGATGCATAACAGTAGCAAAATTGCAGTTGTGAAGTAGCAATGAAAGTAATTCGATGGCTGGGGGTCACCACTGCATCAGGAACTGTATGAAAGGGTCGCGGCATTAGGAAGGTTGAGAACCACTGGCCTAGGGAACTGACCTCCATGGGAAGGCAGCCTAGATCCTGGCCCCAGACAGCCCCTGCAGCCAAGACAGAGTGAGACAGAGTTGGTCCGGGATAGGGAGAAAGCCCCAAGCCTGCACTACCAGTCCCGTTCTCTCTCTTCTGCACACTCCACACCCGTGCCGCCCCTCTCGCCCGGGGCCAGGCCTTTCCCAAATGGGCCACTGCTCTCTCTCCTCCTTTGGGATTCAAGTAATTACCTCCTCTGGGAAGCCCTCAGTCACTGGCCTGCGAGCCCTCAGAGTCTTAGCTCTCACATCTCACCTCAGCTACAGAAGGTCCACCCTGCACTGCTCACCCATCCCTGCCCTGCCCGAGGGGTGGGGACATTGTCCCTCGGAGCTCCAGCCCCATCACCTGGCGGGGCCTGGCTGCCAGCCACACGGCAGGATGGGGATATTTGGTTCTGAGGAGGTCTGCTGAGTGACAGAATGAGAGTGAGCACGTGCCTGGGTCAACGGTCCCACCTGAGGAACAAGGAGAGGAGGCAGAGCGCCCTGCCCAGGCCAGGCCAGGCCACAGAGCCCGGCAGAGGCAGGGCCCGGGGGATGGAGGGACCGGCCAGGGTCCCCTGCAGCAGAGGAGAAGCATTGAGGGGCAGGGCTGGCAGCCCTAGGAGGCTCCCTGGAGGAGGAGGTAGGCCAGGTGGAGGATACAGAACTCTGGAAGCTTCTGACGCAATCATGGGGTGGTGGTGAGAGAATATGGGGATGGTGAGGAAAAGCCTAGAGAGTGAGCCTCAGACTCGGGCCATGGTCCATCCCTGCCCCCTGGGCCTCTCCATCTCTCCTCAGACCCTGTCCCCTCACCCCGGACCCTTCTCCAGCACCTCCCACCTCTGTTCCCAACCCCTTACCGGGTGACGCCGCCTTCCAGCTTTGTTCGCCCACCCCCTCCTCCATCCTCAGCACCGCCCTGGGGTCCTGAGGGAGACCAGGAGCCCGGCTCAGCCTCTGGGTGTGAACACACCTCCTGTCCCACAGGGCCTAGCCCGGGGGCTGGGGCGCGGCTCCCCTACAAAGGCCCGGTGAAGGCAAAGGGATGGAACCCCATTTTGTTTTTTTAATTGATTTTGTACAGAGAGGAAGGGAGAGGAATAGAGAGTTAGAAACATCGATGAGAGTGAATCATCGATCAGCTGCCTCCTGCACACCTCCTACTGGGGATGTGCCCGCAACCAAGGTACATGCCCTGGATCGGAATCGAACCTGGGACCCTTCAGTCCGCAGGCCAACGCTCTACCACTGAGCCAAACCGGTTTCGGCTGGAACCCCATTTTTGACTGAGAACTAAGTGACCTTTAACTCCAGCACAGAGAGGACGAAAATGCTTACAGATTCTCAGACATGGGTCATATACTTCTTGTGAGCACACACGTACTAGCACACACAAAGCACATCCAACCCCCCCACACACGCCTCTTCTGTACCTGTGCGTGCATGTCCATGTCTCTGCACCCCATGGGCATCTGTCTGTGCCCATGTCACAGTACATGTGCCCGGGCAGTCATGCTCCCAGAGCCGGCCGGCCAGGTCTGCCAGGAACCGGAGAAGGAGGGGGCCAGGCCCTGTCTCCCCAGATTTACCCCGGGAGCAGTAATGAACCCCTGGGCTGAAGCAGTCCCACACTCTCCGCCCGAGATAGCTGCCCGTTCCAAAACAAGCCTTTGGTTCACACTGACTGCGCTCAGACGGAACTAAATCTCTCCGCACTCCACTCTTCCGCCCGCTCTCTGCTCTCCCCGCTCGCCCCGCCCCCAATGCCGCCCCCTCCAATCCCAGCCAGTCCTGTCCCCCTCCCCCTCCAATCCCAGCCAGTCCTGTCCCCCTCCCCCTCCAATCCCAGCCAGTCCTGTCCCCCTCCCCCTCCAATCCCAGCCAGTCCTGTCCGTCCTGTGAAAACTACAACAGCCAGAGAGGGCGCCTCCCATGGGGTCCTCCCACCAAGAAACAGGATTGCCTTCCCTGTGCAGGCCCAGCGGAGAAAGGGAAAGAAGAACTGAGGTTCGCACTGGATAGACAGAAGGTGGAGGAGAAGGGGGGTGGGGGAGAGGACAGAGAGGAGAGAAGGACAGACACCGGTCCCTGGAGGCAAATGGAGAATAGGTTCCCGGTTCACTAGGACCTTGGGACCAGCAGCTCTTGGGAAGGAAGCACCAGGTCTGCCCAGCCCACGGGCATCAGGCCTGTGGCTTCGGCCTCAGAGAGCCCAGCCCGGAGTCTGCAAACGTCCACATGGGCTGTGACTTCCTCTCCCGCAGACACGTTTGCAAACATTCACAGACATTGGCGCCCCCGCTCTCCGCCCACCAGCACTCTGCCTTCGCTTCCCCGTCTGAACGAGAGTGACTCAGTGAAGAGCGGGGGCCTCAGATGCCCGATTCCCCGGGCCCAGCAGCCTTCGCCACCGCCCCACGCGGGCTCCTCTCTCAGCCCAGGAGGCTGCGCCCATGGGCAGAAGGCCGGTGTCTCCGCCCTCCCCACCACCGCTGGGCCAAGCCTCCCTGGTGTGTGCCCCATGGCAGGGGCAGGAGACGGGGTGTGTGTGTGTGTGTGTGTGTGTGTGTGCATGTGCGTGTGTGTGCATGTGCGTGTGTGTGTGTGTGTGTGCATGTGTGTCTTTCCAGGGGCCAGATGGGGTGTGAAAGTGGCCGCTCTCTGGCCTGGTTTTCTCGCCTGTGAGTAGACCCCGGAGGCCGGCCACAGGCCTGGCCAGGATTCAGTGACAGGCATAGGAGCTGACTGGCCAGCGAACAGTCACCCAGAGAGACAGAGGCGGACTCCTCCTGAGGCCGGGACCTGGCCCGGTGCGGCCTGCGGGGACAGAGAACTCCGGGCTGGTCAGGAGGTGGGGGCCTGTCGGTCCTGGCTCTGCCCCATCCAGTTGAGTGACCCCGGGAGGTCACCTCACTCCTCTGGTCTCAGCTTCCTGAGGCTCTAAAGAGAGGGGGCCGGATTACTTGGCCCCAAGGGCCTTTCCAGCTCTGATGGTCTCAGATTCTGCCCTCCTGGGACCTCAGCCACACCTGCTGACACACCTCAGGACTCACCCTGGGCCCGGCCCCCTCAGGCTGTGAGGAAGAGCTGGCATACCCGGGGCGGCCCGGCATTCCCTCCCCGAAGGGTGGAGGGAGGTCGGGGTTTGTGCACTAACAGGGGCTTGGAGGTGATCGGGTCTCTGAAGTGACCTGCCAGCCCAGGCCCAGTCACAAGGACCGTGAGCTCCCGAAAAAAAAAGACTTGCAGGGAGGGGGGCAAAAAAAATCAATAAAATATAAAAATAAAAAAAATTAAAAAAAGACTTGCAGCCCGGCAGTGTGGCTCAGTGGTTGAGTGTCAACTTATGAACCAGGAGGTCATGGTTCAATTCCCAGTCAGGGCACATGCCCAGGCTGCAGGCTCAATCTCAATTGGGGGTGTGAGCAAGGTAGCCAATCAATAATTCTCTGCCATCATTGATATTCTTAATCAATCACACACACACACACACACACACACACACACACACACACACACTAGAGGCCTGGTGCATGAAATTCGTGCATGGGTGGGGGAGGGGTGTCCCTCAACCCAGCCTGCACCCTCTCCAATCTGGGACCCCTCAAGTGATGTCTGACTGCCCGTTTAGGCCCGATCCCAGTAGGATAGGGCCTAAAAGGGCAGTCAGACATCCCTCTCACAATCCAGGACTACTGGCTCCCAACTGCTCGCCTGCCAGCCTTCCTAATTGCCCCTAATCGCTTCTGCCTGCCAGCCTGGTCATCCCCTAACCACTCCCCTGCCAGCCTGATTGATGCCTAACTGCTCCCTGCCAGTCTGTTTGCCCCTAACTGCCCTCCCCTGCAGGCCTGGTCCCCCCTCTCCCCCCACAACTGCCCTTCCCTGCAGGCTTGGTCACCCCCAACTTCCCTCCTCTGCTGGCCTGGTCACCCCTAACTGTCCTCCCCTGCAGGCTTGATTGCCTCCAACTGCTCTCCCTTACAGGCCTGGTACCTCTCAACTGCCCTCCCCTGCTGGCCATCTTGTGGTGGCCATCTTGTGTCCACATGGGGGCAAGATCTTTGACCCCATGGGGGCAGCCATCTTGTGTGTTGGAGTGATGGTCAATTTGTATATTACTCTTTTATTAGATAGGATAAAAGACTGACAGGTGCAGCTGAAAACACTGTACCCATCCCCCCGCCCCATTGGGACCTCCACCCCCTTCTACCCTGCACTTGGGCTAGACCTGATCTGGCAACTCGATGTAAACGGACTCTGGCAGGGGACCTGCAATGCTTTGTGGGAAGGACAGTGGCTCTGTGAGCTCAAGGGATGGGCATAGAGCAGGTATGGCAGGAGGGAGCGGGCAGAGAGCAGGTATGGCAGGAGGGAGCGGGCACAGAGCAGGTATGGCAGGAGGGAGCGGGCAGAGAGCAGGTATGGCAGGAGGGAGCGGGCACAGAGCAGGTATGGCGGGAGGGAGCGGGCAGAGAGCAGTATGGCGGGAGGGAGCGGGCACAGAGCAGGTATGGCAGGAGAGAGCGGGCATAGAGCAGGTATGGCGGGAGGGAGCGGGCACAGAGCAGGTATGGTGGGAGGGAGCGGGCATAGAGCAGGTATGGCAGGAGGGAACGGGCAGAGAGCAGGTATGGCGGGAGGGAGCGGGCACAGAGCAGGGATGGCGGGGGGGAGGGAGCGGGCAGAGAGCAGGTATGGCGGGAGGGAGCGGGCAGAGAGCAGGTATGGCGGGAGGGAGCGGGCAGAGAGCAGGTATGGCAGGAGAGAGCGGGCACAGAGCAGGTATGGCGGGAGGGAGCGGGCACAGAGCAGGTATGGCGGGAGGGAGCGGGCAGAGAGCAGGTATGGCGGGAGGGAGCGGGCAGAGAGCAGGTATGGCGGGAGGGAGCGGGCAGAGAGCAGGTATGGCGGGAGGGAGCTGGCAGAGAGCAGGTATGGCGGGAGGGAGCGGGCAGAGAGCAGGTATGGCGGGAGGGAGCGGGCACAGAGCAGGTATGGCGGGAGGGAGCGGGCATAGAGCAGGGATGGCGGGAGGGAGCGGGCACAGAGCAGGTATGGCGGGAGGGAGCGGGCACAGAGCAGGGATGGCGGGGGGGAGGGAGCGGGCAGAGAGCAGGTATGGCGGGAGGGAGCAGGCAGAGAGCAGGTATGGCGGGAGGGAGCGGGCAGAGAGCAGTATGGCGGGAGGGAGCGGGCAGAGAGCAGGAGGGAGCGGGCAGAGAGCAGGTATGGCGGCAGGGAGCGGGCACAGAGCAGGAGGGAGCGGGCACAGAGCAGGTATGGCAGGAGGGAGCGGGCATAGAGCAGGTATGGCGGGAGGGAGCGGGCAGAGAGCAGTATGGCGGGAGGGAGCGGGCAGAGAGCAGGTATGGCAGGAGGGAGCAGGCAGAGAGCAGTATGGCGGGAGGGAGCGGGCAGAGAGCAGTATGGCGGGAGGGAGCGGGCAGAGAGCAGGTATGGCGGGAGGGAGCGGCACAGAGCAGGAGGGAGCGGGCACAGAGCAGGTATGGCAGGAGGGAGCGGGCATAGAGCAGGTATGGCGGGAGGGAGCGGGCAGAGAGCAGTATGGCGGGAGGGAGCGGGCAGAGAGCAGGAGGGAGCGGGCAGAGAGCAGGTATGGCAGGAGGGAGCGGGCAGAGAGCAGGTATGGCGGGAGGGAGCGGGCAGAGAGCAGGTATGGCGGGAGGGAGCGGGCAGAGAGCAGGTATGGCGGGAGGGAGCGGGCAGAGAGCAGGTATGGCGGGAGGGAGCGGGCAGAGAGCAGGTATGGCGGGAGGGAGCGGGCAGAGAGCAGGAGGGAGCGGGCACAGAGCAGGTATGGCGGGAGGGAGCGGGCAGGGAGCAGGTATGGCGGGAGGGAGCGGGCAGAGAGCAGGAGGGAGCGGGCACAGAGCAGGTATGGCGGGAGGGAGCGGGCAGGGAGCAGGTATGGCGGGAGGGAGCGGGTAGAGAGCAGGAGGGAGCGGGCACAGAGCAGGTATGGCGGGAGGGAGCGGGCACAGAGCAGGTATGAAAGGAGGGAGCAGACAGGGAGGAGGCAGGGGTGGGGAATGGCTCTGCTGGAACACGGAGCTCCACTCTGGCTTCAGCAGGCAAGAGAGGCCTGTAGGAGAGAGGAGGCAGGTGGCTGGCAGGGACTCCAGCTCAGACGGGATGAGAGGCGAGAGAGCAAAAGACAGAAGGAGGGAAGGAGATGAGCGAAACGTCAGCTAGGGCAGCCATGGAGCCACCGAAGGCTGGAAGCGCTGGAGAAGGCCAAGGAGCCGGGGTGGGAAGGAAGGAGAGGAAGACATGACCTGCCTGCCCTCCTCCCCCCCTCCGGAACCTAAAGAAGCAACAGAGGAGGGTGCCCAGTGCCGGCAGCCCCAGCCCAGAGGGGGAGGAAAGGAACTGACACAGGACACTGAGAGACAGCCCGTGCAGAGACAAATGAGAACACCACGGAGAAAAGGACGGAGTCACAGGTGGACAGAGAGCGCGCTGGCGGCGGGGAGAGGAGGAGAGGCTGCTCTGAGGGCAGGGAGGAAGGAGGAAGGCGCTAAGGTGACACGGCTCTGAAGGAGGCAGGCAGAGACTAAGGCAAAGAGACAGGGAGGCGAACGAGAAGAAAATTAGATTAGAAAGAGAATCTGAAGGCGAGCGCTAGAAAGGGCTTTGATCACCAACACCAACCCAACACATTTATTCTGAAGAAGCTGAGGGTCAGCAGAGGAGAGAAGAGCGATCTGAGGCTGGCTTGTCTCCAAATTTCTGGCGGCCTCTGAGCCAGCCAGCCCCCCCACCCCCCCCAAGCACGGAGGGCTGGCTCCCCGGGGCCGGGCACACCCCAGGCCTGCTCGCCCTGTGTGGATGGTGGGGGCAAGATGGGGGTAAGGAACATACCTGGAACCCTCCCTCCCTACAGGAAGGGAGCTGAAGGGGGCGTTCAGAGAAAAACCATGGAGGGGCCTGGGAAGGCAGATACAAAGAAAACAAGACCATCTGGGAGAGAGAACACGAGGAGGAGAGAGGGAGGAAACTGGAGAAGGCCAGGGGCCGTGCGGACAGATGGGAGGGGAGTTTGGGAGCATTTAGGTCGGAGAATTGGAGTGAAATCCTTGAGGAATGGAAGGGATTTTTGAAGGATTAGCCAAGGGCAGGGGGGAGGAGCGGAGAGACGGGCTGTATTTGAGGTCATTCCTGAGGCAGCTCAGGGCAGGACCAGGCCTCTCCCCCAGAATAATGTCCCAGGTGACGGCTGCCTCCCCCAGGGGCATCCTCGAGGGCTGGCCGATCTCGGCTCCAGGCAGCGGTGCCCGCTGGAAGGAGATCAATGAGTCCCCCCCCACCACCACCACCTTTTCAAGGGCAAACCGAAAGTCTGTCCTGGGGCCTAACTCCGCTCCCTCCTCCTAAGGGACCCCTCCCTCAGGTGCTGGTGCACAGGCCTGCACAGAGGAGTTCAAGTTCGGCTCTGAAGGCCCCCTCTGGTGGCTTTAGCACTCTCAGTCACCACTGCCAGGAACAGGGCTTCCGAGTACAATCTGATGGTAGCCAGTATGACCCCCCGGGGCCCCTCAATAGGCTCAGCGCCCAGGAAGAGATGCCAGCTGGTCCCCAGACGCTCTGCAAAGAGATCTATCTCCTGGCGCCTTTGGAAACAGCTCCAGGGCGGCTCAGCCTTGCATCCGGGAAATCCAGAAGAGCAGTGGTAAGGAGGGCATTTTCTCCTTTTCCTTGAGACTGAAGTGCCAGAGGGAAGCCCAGGCCTTCTGATAGCAGCTAAAAGCTCGTAAGGACACTGCTCTACTTGTGAGTTGAATGAGCTTTGTTTACCAGAGGCCCAGTGCACGAAATCTGTGCACAGGTAGGGGGTCCCTAGTGGCTGCCGGCTGCCAGCTGGGGCCTTCCTTTATTCCGTGCCACCCCCTGGTGGTCAGTGCACGTCATAGCAAGCAGTCAAACTCCCGGGCGGTCGAACTCCCGAGGGGACAACTTGCATATTAGCCTTTTATTATATAGGATACTATCCACCTCCTCTCAGCCCCCTCTGATCGGGGGAAGGACAGGCAATAAGAACAGAACCACAGACGATAGGTAAGAGGGTTCCTTACGGACCCTGGGAAGCTGGAGGATGAGCTACAAGGTGGGAAACAGGGCTGTAGAAAGACAAGGCCCCTCGAAGCCCAGATGCATCCTTTACTCAGGAAAGAAAATACATTTTGAGAACAAACCAAGGACAGGACCCGCTTTGATTTGGTTGCTGGGCCGGGACCCTGATCCCCTCGGGGAGTTTGCCTCAGGAACACTGACCCTTCGCCGGTCCCAGGAACGGGCTGAGCTGGGTTTTATCGCCACAGAAAATGAACGGCCTCATCATCGGGCTGCAAGATCCTGGCAGGAGACCGTGGACCACGGACCCTCAGCCCTTATCCCGCCCCTTCCCGCCTGCTCACCGCCCTTCTTCCTTACCCGCCTGTAACCGGCCGCACAGGAGCGGGGAGAGCGGAGCTTACGGGATGGCCTGCTGCCCGCCATGCTGCCGGCGGGACGGGAATAAACGCTCACGTAGGACTCAGCCCTGTCTCTGCTCAGTTTGACTCAAGCAGTGACAGGCGGCCCAGACCCGTTGTGTCCAGTATCACTTCCCTTAAAATTAAAAAAAAAAAAAAAAAGCCGAAACCGGTTTCGCTCAGTGGATAGAGCGTCAGCCTGCGGAATGAAAGGTCCCGGGTTCGATTCCGGTCAAGGACATGTACCTTGGTTGCTGGCACATCCCAGTGGGGGGTTGTGCAGGAGGCAGGTGGTCGATGTTTCTCTCTCATCGATGTTTCTAACTCTCTATCCCTCTCCCCTCCTCTGTAAAAAATCAATACAATATATTTAAAAATAAATAAATTTCTTTAAAAAACAATTTTTTTTTTAAAAGAAAAACAGCAGATCCAGGTGTTAGATCCTCATCTCTCCCAGCGCCGGGAATCCTGCCTCACAGACCGCTCTGCGGCTCCCGGCGCTGGCAGGACGGATGGCCTGCCTGCCGGAGAGCAGGGAGCAGCCAGTGCGGGAGGCGGGCTCTGACGGATGCTCTTCACATCGGCCGCTCGGAGGAAGGCCGGCTGCACAGACTGCTGCGGCCTGTGACACAGGTGTGGCCCCGGGCCGCTCCGAGCCTCATTACAAGCCCCAGGACAGACATTAATGACTGCGGCGCCCGGGGCGGTGGCCTTTTTGATTCGTGTGTGAACCTTCTAACGGTACATGGCAGCGAGCAAACCTTCTAATGGTACATGGCAGCGAGCGCCTCACCAGCGGCTGCAGACAGGGCAGATGAGCACAGACGAGCACCTGACAGCCCCGGCTCTGAGGCCCCAGGCTCACTCCGGGCCCCTCAGTGCCGGCACTTTGACAATCCCGCCCACACGCCTCACTCACTGTCTCCTTCCTTTGGGTGCACACCTATCACATGATCAATTTGTGTCAGTTCCATCGAGGTGGACCGAAAGGATGTGCAGCACCCAAGTTTAAAGGAAGGAATTCTGATCAGAGCCATCTGCAGGGGAAAGAACAGTTCAAAATGGTGTAGGATGGAGAACAAGGACGTCAGGAAAGCTTCTGTGCCCTGGCGATTAATCAGTGAAATACAGCGAGGCCTGGACAGAATCCTGGTTTGTTTAGACCTACAGTTTAGTCTGTAGCTGCACTGTGTTTTATTCTGGCATATATATATATATATATGATTGATTTTTTACAGAGAGGAAGGGACAGATAGCCAGAAACATCAATGAGAGAGAAACATCGACCAGCTGCCTCCTGCACACCTTCTACCGGGGATGTGCCCGCAACCAAGGTACATGCCCTTGCCTGGCCGGGATCGAACCCGGGACCCTTCAGTCCATAGGCCGATGCTTTATCTACTGAGCCAAACCGGTTTCGGCTATTCTGGCTCCTTTTCACCTGACTAGATTGTGAGGTAACAGATGTGTCTTCGTTGTGCATCTTCCACATTTACTAGGACAAAAGGCTTCGCCCATAACAGGCACTCTCATGTGATTACCTAAATTAATAATGAATGGACAGCGCACCTGCACTCGGTAAAAGTTAACTCGATTCCATCCTCATTCACTCAGGGAACAGACGTGTTTGGTGTCTACTACCGACCAGGCCCCGTCCGGGCTCTGGGCCTCGAAGCAAACAAGACAAACCTGGTCCTGCCATCTCCCAGCTCCCAGGCAGGACCACAGCCTCAAGCACCCGGGCATCAGCAAATCCTGAGGGGGCGGGACACAGGGAGCACCTCTGACCAATGAGCGAGCTGCATGTCCCACAGGCCTGGCTTCCCTGCGGCCTTCCCGGGAGCGGAGACCCGTATCTCCTTGGCCTTTGTCCGCTCCAGGCCCTTTCTGTCTCCCTTCCTTCCTGTTTTTTATATATATATTCTTCTTGATTTCAGAGAGGAAGGGAGAGGGAGAAGGAGAGAGATAGAAACATCAATCATGAGAATCACTGATCGGCTGCCTCCTGCGCACTAGGTGTTCACTAGGGGCAGGGGGCAGGGGCCCTGTGCGGGGAGCTCTGTAACTAACAGCTGGAGAGCGGGTTCCCCA
Source organism: Pipistrellus hanaki (assembly GCF_964339955.1). Classification (NCBI taxonomy): domain Eukaryota; kingdom Metazoa; phylum Chordata; class Mammalia; order Chiroptera; family Vespertilionidae; genus Pipistrellus; species Pipistrellus hanaki. Next base: position 35,186,567 of record NC_140520.1, read on the forward strand.
CCGGCTGGGAGGCACAGGGGGGAGCGCAGGAGGGGGTCCTCCGGGGTTGGGGATTCGGGGCTGGAGGCTCGGCTCTGTCCGCTCCAGGCGGGCGCTCCCTGTGCTGCAGAGGGCTCGTAAGGAAGGTATGGATTCCCAGCTCTCATCCCTTTCACACGCTCCCTTTTCACCCCGAGTTCCGCTGCTCGGGGAGCCCCACGTGGCTTACTTGCCCATTTGTCTTGAGGCCGGGGCCAGCCTCGGGACTGGCCAGAGGCCTGAGGAGAAGCCCGGGGCGCCCCCCTGAGGAAGATGCTCCTCAGCTCCCACCCCGCCCACAGGGAGCTGCGGGGAGGCCCTGGCAGAGGGGGCAGACTGCAGCCCGCCGCTTCCCTCCCATGCTCTCTGCTTCCCTCCTCCCCTTCCAGCCTCCCTGGGCCCCTCCTGGTGAGACGGGGAGGGTCTCCCCCCTTCACCTCTCTGTCTCTGCAGTAACCCAATGCTTTCCCCTTTTGCTGGCCCGGCCTCGGTGTGGATGGGCTCCCGTTGATTGCTTGTGACACCAACCTCAATGCAAACTTAGCGCCTGGTGTCCTGGAGGAGCCAGTATTCCTCCTCCACTGCCTCCCTGCAGGGGCACAGGCGGGCAGTCCGAGGAGCAGCTACTGCCTCCGAGGCGGTGAGTCCGCCAGGCTCTCAGTCCTGGAGGAGGGCTGAGGCGGTGGGAGGAGTCCTCAGGGAGCCCATGGGGCCCCAGGAGCGAGGAAAGGGCAGAGGAGGGGGTGGGGGCAGGGCGGGCGGTGGGGAGCCATCAGAGCCCCCGGCCGCCTGGCTTTCACCCAGTGCACGGGCAGATCCTCAAAAATGGAAGGTGGGGATGGGAGCCGCTTGACCTTTGCTCGGATCCTTCTGGAACTTCCTTCCTGAGCCACGGCTGGAATCCTGGCCTTTCACTCAGCCGCCCCCTACACAATGGGCAGGGGCTGGCGGGGAAGAGGAGGGTGGTGACCTGAGAATCCCGTCCTTCACTCTGGAATGCAGCAGGGAAGGGGAGGGGCCTCCCTGCTCGGGGCCTCTACCCCAGCCTCCCGCTCGCTGCACCTGTGTCCTTTCCCAACAGGACCCCTACTCCCGCTGGGAGCCAGAGAGGCCGGCGGGCTCTGCCCCTCAGCACGTGGCTGCGGAGGGCAGGACAGAAGGCACGCATCAGCCCAGGAGGCTGTGAGTGGAGGGATGGGGCTGGGGGCTCTCCGAAGGAAGAGGATGGAGGAGGAAGAGCAGCCTGAAATAAGAGCCAAAGGGGCCGCCTGATGGGACCCTGGGAAATGGATCAGAGGGGGGTGGGGGTGGGGAGGAGGGAGGGAGATAAGAACCATCGCTTTAGGGTAGGGGTGTCGAACTCAATCAGAGAAGGGGCCAAAATCTAAAATCCAGCCTAAATCGCGGGCCGAATGGTTTACTGAACAGTCATAAACTGACAATGTCATAAACTGACAGCGGAGTGCAGTGATGACAGCGCAGTGCGGGCCACATTGCAAGGCCTGGCGGGCTGGATTTGGCCCGCGGGCCTTGTGTTTGACACATGTGCTTTAGGGCAAGAGAGAAAAAAGGGATTCCACCAGAGACAGAGGGTCCCACGTGTGTGAAAGACAGAGTGTGAGAGCCTGGACCCGGGGTGCATGGGCTCATCTGTGACTGTGGACAGAGATGGAGCGGGAGGGACCAGGCTCAGAGACCCCGGAGCCTGAGCGGGAGCTGAGAGAGAGGACAGGAGCCACCAGGCCCCACCCCGTGGAATGCAGGACGCAGGCCTCCTGCCAGGAAAGGGGAAGGAGGCTGCAGGAGGACAGGGGAAGAGGCTGGCGCTGAGGGGTGGCAGATGGCTGCTGTCATTAAACGGATTCCAGGGCATCCAGGAAGCCTGGAGCGGAGACGAGCTGGGGGAGCGGTGGGGGGAAGGGGTGGGGGGAAGGAGGGAGCAGAGCCTGGGGAGGAGGAACTCGCACGGAAGCCCCACACCAGCCTGTGTAGGTTTTACTAACCTGATCCTCTTTCCTGCATCAACAGTAACCCCTACCCCAACCTCAACCCCAAACCTAAGCCTGACCATCATCCTAACCCCAAATTCTCACTAGAACCTGAGCTTCTTCCCGTCTCAGTGCCTGGCCAGCAGTAGGGATCAATAGATGTTGATTGAGCAGAGACCGGTTTGGCTCAGTGGATAGAGCATCGGCCTGTGGACTGAAGGGTCCCGGGTTCGATTCCGGACAAGGGCTTGTACCTTGGTTGCGGGCACATCCCCAGTAGGGGGTGTGCAGGAGGCAGCTGGTCAATGCTTCTCTCTCATCGATGTTTCTAACTCTCTATCCCTCTCCTTTCCTCTCTGTAAAATAAATCAATAAAATGTATTTTTTTTTTAAGAAAAGAGAAAATGAGCACATAAACCAATGCATAGCCCCCATCTTTAACAGTCACCCCTGCTTCAAGCCTGGCCCCTCCTTGCCTGCCCCAACACCCATCCTGGCCACTGGTCAGTCCCAAGCTCCCGTTCTGCCTGGATCCCTACCCTAACCCCAGAGGCCGCTGTCCACAAGGACACCCTCCCTTCAGTAACGCTGACCTCAGGGGGCTCCGTCCCCAGGCCCCTGGCTAGATGGCTACCCTTCATCTGGGCAGGCAAAGGGAGAGACAAACGTAAGCCATCCGTCCAACCTGCAGGCCGGTTCAAGGGGGCCATGGAGGCCCTGTATTTTCAGGCTCATTATGGGGGCGATTCCTGTCCTAACCCAGACCCCCCGAGCCTTCTGCCCCAGGAGCTGGGTCCTGGGAAGCGGCTGAACAAGGCTGTGAGGTTCGGGCCAAAGAGAACCTGATGCTTGTGACACCAGGAAAGCGAGGTGAATCCAGGAGGCGGTGTGAGCAGAGGGAACTGGGCCATCCTAAGACTCAGGGAACAGACCCGGAGTCAGGAGGCAGCCTGCGCTCCTTCCGCTCACAGCTGGGACCCAGACACAGGGCCCAGGAGCCCTTCACGGGGCGCCCCCGGGACCCCGCATGGACTCCGAGGCCGGCACCGCTCCCTCTGGGCCCGGCCCCTCCCTCCTGGAAACTCCAGGGCACAGGGCTCTCCCAGCTCCAGGGCTGTGGCCCCGGAGGGAGCCGAGGGTTCTGTTCTGTTCCTGCTGCAGCTCAGCCTGGGCCCCGGGCGCGCGGTGGGTGAGCGGGGTGCGGACCCCAGCTCGGGGCGAGGAAGGAGGGGGCAGGTCTGCTCCTCTCCGATGTGTCTGGAAGGTGCTCGCTGCAGACACGTCTCCCAGGGAGACCGCCCACCCCTCCCCGACCACTTCGTGGTAGAAAGACCTTTTGGGCCGAAACCAGTTTGGCTCAGTGGATAGAGTGTCGGTCTGCGGACTGAAAGGTCCCAGGTTCGATTCGGGTCAAGGGCATGTACCTTGGTTGCGGGCACATTCCCCAGTAGGGGGTGTGCAAGAAGCAGCTGGCCAATAATTCTCTCTCATTGATGTTTCTAACTCTCTATCCCTCTCTCTTCCTCTCAGTAAAAAAACCAATAAAATACATTAAAAAAAAAAAAAAAAAAGACCTTTTGGGCACCGAAGCGCCTGCAAGCTGCCCAAGTTCTGCCAAAGTCAGGACCCGGCCCTCAGGCCGAGGACCCGGCCCTGGGTGAGACCCGCTGCCTCTGGCCAGCTGGCACCCCCGTGCACGGCCACTGCTCCGCTTGGCGAGGGGCCTCCAGGCATCTCTCGGTGACAGACGTGGGCCTTGAAAGCCGGGGGCGGGGCGGGGGAAGGAGAGAGAAAGACGGAATAATAATGAGGGATTTTTAATAACTCGTCAGCTGCGGTGTCAGCGGAACCGCAGTTTTCTGTTGGGAAAACTCGGTGAGGAACTGTCTTCCTCGGAGTGCGGGTCAGAAGGACTGGGGCTGGGGGGAGGCCTGCTGCTCACCCCGCCCACCGAGCCGGGGGGAGCACCGGCTGGCTGGCGGGAGGATGGCCTGCAAACAGAATGGCAGAGCCTAGGCCCGGCCCTCTGGGGGCTTCCACTCGGGGCCAGACCCCCGGCCACAGACACGGCTGCAGCCACAGACACGGCCGCCGACAGGAGCGATCCATCGCAGCAGACGGTACCGGCCGGGCGCGCCACCCTCCGGGAGACAGGGCCTCCAGCCCGCTCCGGAGATCCATCAGCGGCAAGGCAACTGCCTGCTTATCAAAGGGCTTCTTCTCTTTGCCTAATAACCCACCGAGGAATTGCCTGAAGGAGTGCCAGCCAAGAATGTTCCAGAAAGCCCCGGGGACCGCATTTCCAACGGCCTCGTTTTTCAGACGAGGACGCCGAGGCCCAGCGATGCCGCACACACAGCTGGTGACAGAGCGGGACTCCCGGGAACCCAGAAACCCAGGCCTCCTAAACCGTAATCGCTTCAGAAATAGAATTTCCATACACTTCTCCAGGGGGCCGAGTGCCGGCTCTCCGGCGTGCCCAGGGCAGCTGTCGGTTGGGTGGGAACAATGGGGTAACTCGGAGTAACCCACCATACCCACCATACATCTTCCCTTTTCCTCAGGTGGCTCTGGGCGGCTTCCTGGGGGCAGTGGCTTCAGCTGGAGGCTGGGTAATGGAGACATTCCCGAGCCTCCGGAGTGACAGGCGGACAGTGGACAGTGGCTCAGTAGTTAGAGGGGAGTATTCTGGGCCTGTGAAAAGCCCTGGGAAGGCATGGAAAAATGGGGGTACTTTTTAAAAAAATATATATAATATTTTATTGATTTTTTACAGAGAGGAAGAGAGAGGGATAGAGAGTTAGAAACATCGATGAGAGAGAATCATCGATCAGCTGCCTCTTGCACACCCCCTACCGGGGATGTGCCCGCAACCAAGGTACATGCCCTTGACCAGAATCGAACCCGGGACCCTTCAGTCCACAGGCCGATGACGCTCTATCCACTGAGCCAAACCGGTGTCGGCAAAATGGGGGTACTTGTAACACTGAAAGGCACAGGGGCGTGACGGGAGGTCTAAGAAGGTCAAAGAACCCACAGGCGCGGTGGCTCCGAACAGGCTACTGGGTCCACAGAAATGAGCCGGGTCCCCTCAAAGCCCTGGCAGCCTGCAGAGAGCACCCAACACCCCCCCCACCCCCCCACCCCCCCCACACACACGCCCCAAAGAGAGCGGAGAGAGGAGCGGAGCCCCTCAGCTGCCGTCACTGCAGGCCACGGCGCTGGGAGCAGGGGACTCGCACCTCAGTCCCATCCACACCCAAGCCCCTCAGGGGGCGGCACCTCTGCACCCAGGCCTGGCACCTCTGCACCCAGGCCTGGCACCTCTGCACCCAGGCCTGGCACCTCTGCACCCAGGCCTGGCACCCCTGCACCCAGGCCTGGCACCCGGCAGGCGCTGTCCTCGGGTCTGATGGGCAAAGCAGCCGGGGCCTTTCCAGAAGGCACCGGAGGACAGGCGCTGTCCTCGGTCTGGAAGAGGTGGGGAGGGTCGGGGGAGGCCCCTCCACCCCCCGGCAGAAGGCCAAGGCTGCAGGATGCCCCCCGTTTCAGAAGGAGAAGCCGGGCGCCTGGGATCGGGCACACGCTCGCCCTGAGAGGAAGCCGGTGGCGGCCCCGGCCCTGGCTGCCAGCCCCGCCCGCAGCCGCTCGCTCTGGAGGATGTAAAGTGCTATCTAAACGTGATGCATTATTAACACTTTAGAAATCATATTTCACAGCCACCCAGCTGGAGCCGGGAGATGAATTCCTCCTTCTGCTCTCCGGCTCGGGAGTTATTGTTGGAGCCGAAGGTGACAGCTGTGACATGCAGCCGGGGCCGGGAGGGCGGCGGAGGGCGGGGGTCCCGGGCAGGTCCTAGGGCTTCTCTACCTGCCGCCTTGGGTCAGACAGACACCAGGGCCCTGCCCGGGCCAGGCGGCCACGCTGACTCCTACCCCTCCCACGTCACGGGCATCAAACCTTCAGGAGCCCCCAAAGAAGGCAGACAGAGCTGGGATGCAGTCTCTTATTCCCAGGCCACTGCTGCAGCCACACCCCCACCCCCACCCCCACCCCAGGTGCAGCACCTCCCCAGCCTCCGGGAGGAGGCGTTACATGGGGCGAAGGATGCTGGAACCCGAGGAGGGACACGGGGCGGGAAATAGACGGGGATGGGCTTCACCGAAGAGCCGGGTCCAGAGCAGGCTGCGGGGGAGTGCCGCCAGGAAGGCTGAGGCTGAGCTGCCCGCGTGGGCGGAGTGGCCTCCAGCAGGCCCAGAGGTGACAATGGCCTTGGCCGCAGGGCCTGGCTGTGCCCCGCTGGGCTGGGAGGAGAGGCGTGGGCCTCGGGCAGAGGGAGGAAGCAGGCCCTGGGCTGCACCCTGACTCCGTCGGAAAACCACCCGCAGGAACAGGAGGGAGGAGGGTCCTGCCGCGAAGACCAGGCCTGCTCGGCGGGAAGGACGGAGGCCTCGGTGGTGCCTGGGGGAGAGGGAGCTGCCGGCCACTGCCGTCCCTGCCCCAGGGACCAGCCGTGGTCCCCTGGGCAGCTGGGCTCCTGTCCTGGGCTCCATGCGGGGTGCAGGCAGTTTGTAATTAGGCGGGGGAGTCCATGGACTCGTTTTCAGTTAAAACCTTAACTTGGGGGCACGTGCGAATATCAGGAGCCCTGATTCCTTTCTGAGCCAGCCTTCAGCGTGGCAGGGCCCAGGGCCACGGTCGGCAAACTCAGTCCACAGAGCCAACTATCAACAGCACAACGACTGACATTTCTTTTGAGAGCCAAATTGCTTGAACGTCACCTCTGCTAACGCTGCTTCTTCAACACAGACTCGCCCAGGCCGTGGTGTTTTGTGGAAGAGCCACACTCGAGGGATGGAGCCTCCGTTTGCCGACCACGGGCCTAGGAGATGCCCCGGTGTGGGATAAATTCTGCTCATAATGGCACGCCTCTCAGCACCACGGGACGCCAATGAAGGGTGAGGAAGGCCCACAGACGAACCGCGCTGGTTCCCACGGAGGTGCTGGGCAGCCGGGACACGGGGAGGGGCTGCGGGGGCTGCCCTTGAGGTTGGGGGGCCCCCAGGCTGCTGGTGCAGACTCCTCCGTTCCTCAGCAGAGATCTCTGCGACCCCGGGCCAGGCCTCCAGCTCACCCCTCCGGGGGCCCAGCGCGGGGGCCTGGAGAGTGGCTGTGAGCCGTGGCACCGCTGGAGAGAGGGCGGAGGAGGGGGTCCCTCTGCCCGGAGTCTGGTCTCTCTCCCCGCTCCCGCCGTGCCCAGGAGCACCGCCAGCAGCCTGGGCACCCTGGGCTGCGCCCTCCTCGCCCACTCAGAGGGAAGCAGGCATCAGACCCACGTTGGTGGAGCATAGATCCCATCAAGGGCCGCTCGGCCTCGCAGAGCCCAGCTTCATCACAGGGAACACGGGGAACGTGGATGGGCCAAGGAGGGGGGCAACAAGAGCACAACGCCCCAAGGATGCGGAATGGAGCGTACCCCATCACATCCCCTCCACCCCCTCACACCCCACCTCCTCCCACACTCATGCAGCCAACTCGTCGAAGTCAGGCACTTCACCTCACCCAGCTGTGGTCTCAATGCCCCCCAGTACAGGCCTCCCTGTGGGGTAGATATTTGATAAAATAAATATTTTGTTGATGCGCTGGCCAGTGTGCTCAGTGGTTAGAGTGTTGGCCGGTGCACCAAAGGGTGGTGGGTTCGACTCCTGGTCAAGGACACGTACCTGGGTTGTGGGTTTGATTCCCCGGCCTGGTCGGGGCTTATACGGGAGGCAACCAGTCGATGTGTCTCTCTCACATAGATGTTTCTCTCTCTCTCTCTCCCCCCTCCACTTCTTCCCTCCCTTCCTATAAAGCAATGGGAAATATACCCTTGGATAAGGGTTAACAAATAAAAAAGTATTTGTTGAACTAAACGGAATGGAGGAGGATAGAGGATGAGGAATTCGAATGGAAATTTGATGGGGAGGGGAGAGATGTTAGCAGAGAGAGTAACAAAACACATCTTCTGGGAATCAGAGGAACTGGTTTGGACTCCAGCCACTGACACCCAGGGCGACGCGGCAGAGCCAGGGGCTGAGAGGCAGAGCTGGCAGCCGTCGGACCTGAGCTCCAGGCCTGTCTCCCCGGAGGGCACGTGCCGGGCGGACTGTAAGCCGCTCCGGCCTCGGGAAGGCGTGACCGGGAGGGACTTCTGGCACCACCTTGGGCTGGCCATCAAGCACGCTCTCAGGACTCGGCGTGCGGTTTGGGACGGTCAGAGAGTAAACAGCGGTAATGACGAGGCGCCATAAACACCCGCCGGCAGCGTGCTGGCCAAAGACCCTGGTGCCGTCACCGTCACGCCCAGGAGGGAGGCTGGAGGGGACGCTGGAAGAGACAGCGCCGAGGGCAAGGACAGGCCAGGGAGATGTGCCCGGTTCCCTGCTAACCCTGCTCCTCCACGGCCGGAGCCCAGCCACACCGGCCCCGGAAGGAAGGGAGAGGAGCACCAGAGGGGCAGGGGGACAGCGGGCCGGGGCTCCCCGCGGAGAAAGGAGGCGCCAACACGAGCAGCCACGGAAGCTGAGGGCGCGGGCGGCGCCATGTGGTGTCGGAAGCTGAGGGCGCGGGCGGCGCCATGTGGTGTGTGTGTGTGTGTGTGTGTGTGTGTGTGTGCGCGCGCATGTGTGTGTGCATGTGTGTGTGTGTGTGCGCGTGTGCACGTGTGTGTGTGCGTGTGCGCGTGTGCACGTGTGTGTGTGCGTGTGTGTGCGTGTGTGTGCATGTGTGTGCGTGCGTGTGTGTGCATGTGTGCGTGTGTGTGTGTGCATGTGTGTGTGTGTGTGCGTGTGTGTGTGCACGTGTGTGTGTGGTCGTAGGACTCTGGCTCCTGCTGACCGTGTGGCCTGAAACGCTGCTTTACTCCAGTGTTAGCAACACGTGGCGTTTTCTCTCCCTTTTTTTTTTTTTTAAGTGATGCTGTCAGCACACGGAACACGTCATTGCTGCTTTGGGAAGGACCTGTGTCATAAAAGAAAGTCCCTGAAGCTGGATTCAGGTGGGAAAACACCTTTCCTTCTGGTTCTGAGGGACGCGACGTCCCCCTGGCTCCTCAGAGCAGCAGCCCTTGCTGCTGACACACATCCCCTGGTGCCGTGGGAAACCTAACCTCGGCTGTTATGTCCTTCCCTCCCTCTCCGCTTTAACACGGCCCGGCCTCCCCTGAGCCCGGCACCTGTGGGGGCCCCGCCCATAATGCTTGGTGCCCAGCAGGCCGGCAATTTGGACTTCCCAGGGTCGCCACTGAGATGGCCTCTAAACAGCAGTTCCTGTTTTATTTTATTTTTTTTAATATATATATTTTATTGATTTTTTACAGAGAGGAAGGGAGAGAGATAGAGAGCTAGAAATGTCGATGAGAGAGAAACATTGACCAGCTGCCTCCTGCACACCCCCTACCGGGGATGTGCCCGCAACCAAGGTACATGCCCTTGACTGGAATCGAACCCAGGACCTTTCAGTCCGCAGACCGACGCTCTACCACTGAGCCACATCGGTTTCGGCAGCAGTTCCTGTTTTAGATCGTGGCCCCACAGACGCAGAATTCTGCCACCTCCACTGCACCACCTGAATGTCAGGCGAGCTCGTCAGAAGCTGCTCACAACATGCTTCAAGCGCACCGCCAGCCCTCGCGCAACCCTGCCTCCTCCGAGCATCCAGCAAGGGCTTGTTGCATTTTCAAGGGGCTTTGAAGGTAGGGGTAAGGGGAGAAATCTACCAAAGGACTTGTGTGCATGCGTATAAGCCTAAGGACAGACAACAGGGCGGTGAGGGCATGAGTGGGGGGTGAGGGGATGGGAGGGTAATGGGGGAATAAGGACACATATGTAATACCTTAATCAATAAAGAAATTTAAAAAAATAAAAAATAGCCGAAACCAGTTTGGTTCAGTGGGAGAGCGTCGGTCTGCGGACTGAAAGGTCCCAGGTTCGATTCCGGTCAGGGGCATGTACATTGGTTGCGGGCACATCCCCGGTGGGGGGTGTGCAAGAGGCAGCTGGTCGATGTTTCTCTCTCATCAATGTTTCTAGCTCTCTATCTCTCTCCCTTCCTCTCTGTAAAAAATCAATAAAATATATATATATATATATTTTTTAAAAAAATAAATAAATAAAGGGGCCTGCGATTTTGGTAGTCCATTGGAGAAGAGTCTGAAAGTTGCTGTATACTGTTGACAATGGTGTGCCCAGGTCCCGCTGAAATGCCATAATTGTGTGTGGAAAGTCTCTTTACTAGAGCTGCATTCAGTCTGGCTTGGAAAAGCTCTTGCTGATAACTCCTGTGGGGAGTTTCTGTCAGGATGAAGCAGGCTGCCCTCTGCCTCCACCCTCGCTCACCTCCGCGCCAACCCGTTCCCACCACTTCCCTGCTCACCCTTCCACCTGTGGCTCCAGCAAAAACAGGGAGAACTCTGGAACCTGGTCACCAAGAAAGCGCCAAGTTCAATTCCACTCTCTTCTAACTGGGGACCTGCTATGTGAGAGAGTTTCTGCCGGGCACCAGGCTCAGGCCAGTCATCAGCTTTGGTGTTCAGGGCCAGATGGTCGCTTCCAGTGGTGGGAGAAGAGGAGGCAGGGAGTGTGAGGGGAGCTGTGCCAGGGACACAATTAAGCCTGGAACCAGCCAAGATGGAAGCAAAGGGATCCTGGGCGCAAAGAACCACAGAGACAAGGGCAGGGAGTGGGTGACGGTCTAAGGAAGCGTGCGCATGGCTGGAGCTCTGGGTATTATGGAAGGGCTGGGTCACTGATGTGCTCATTAATTGTTGTTTTGTGTGTGTGTGTGTGTGTGTGTGTGTGTGTGTGTGTGTGTGTTTATTTATGAGGGTTATTCTTTTTTAAATATATATATATATTATTGATTTTTTACAGAGAGGAAAGGAGAGGGATAGAGTCCGAAACATCAATGAGAGAGAAACATCGATCAGCCGCCTCCTGCACACCCCCCATTGGGGATGTGCCCGCAACCAACGTACATGCCCTTGACCGGAATCGAACCTGGGACCCTTCAGTCCGCAGGCCGACGCTCTATCCACTGAGCCAAACTGGTTTCGGCTACTCATTAGTTTTAATGTAACTCTTACTCAAGGATATGTTTGCATGGATTTTAGAGATAGTGGAAAGGGGAGAGAGAGAGAGAACATCTACATCTATCAATTGCCTCCCGTGTGCAACCCACAACCTATTGATGTACGGAATAACACTTGCAGAGAAAGAGTAAGCGAGAGAGAGGAATCAGTTAAGGGACAGAGAAGAGAGGGGGTATCCACCTGCTATGTCCCTGCAGTTAAGTGCAGTGCCAGTTATCCAGGGCCGGCATTGCTGTGGCTGTGTGCTGGTCGTTGGCCATGTGGACAGCTGTGAGGGTTAAATGATACACACACAGCAAATACTTAGAAATATTGGCTGCGGTCACATTGCTATTATTTCATTAACGTCAGCCCTGCCCTTTGTTGTGTGACCATGAGCCATTACCACTCCTCCTCATCCCGCCACTCTGCTGCTACTATTAACATCTGAGACTGTAAATTACCAAAGACAGAAAGCGGGGCTGGGGGTCGGGGTTCTCACACACACACACACACACACACCCCTTTGCTTCCGGAAAGGCCGTGGAGGGAGGAACAGCCTGAGCGCAGGCACAGAGGCAGGAGGATCACGAAGGTGTGAGCACGCCTGCCAGCAACACGCTGTGTGTGCCCTGCACTGTGTGTGCCCGTGTCCCCTGGCAGAGTCCTCCTCACGCCCGCCATCAGGACAGCGCAGGGCAGAGGGCACTCTAGCCAACACTGAGGGCTGGGGAGGGCGCTGTGTCCCCAACAGTGGTAAGCCGATGTTCTTTCTTTTTCTTTTCTTTCTCTTTCTTTCTTTCTTTCTTTTAAACATATTTTATTGATTTTTTTTAAAGAGAGGAAGGGAGAGGGATAGAAAATTAGAAACATCGATGAGAGAGAATCATCATTGATCAGCTGCCTCTTACACACCCCCTACTGGGGATGTGTCCACAACCAAGGTACATGCCCTTGACCGGGATCGAACCTGGGACCTTTCAGTCCGCAGGCCAACACTCTATCCATTGAGCCAAACCGGTTTCGGCTCTTACTTTTTCTTTTTAAAATATATTTAGATCAGAGAGGAAGGAAGAAGGAGAGACAGACAGAAGCATCCCTGATGAGAGAATGATGGCTCCGCCGTCTCCTGCAGGTCTCCGACTGGGGATCGAGCCCATAACCCAGGCACATGCCCTTGACCGGAATCGAACCCGGGACCTTTCAGTTCGCAGGCCGACGCTCTATCCACTGAGCCAAACCGGCTGGGGCTGAGCAGATGTTCTTTCTCCCCAATGAAGTTTATGCCAAGGCGGGAGAAAGGGGAGGGAGGCATGAAGGATTCCTGTGCTCAAGTTTTTAAGAATCAAGAAGAGACTTGGAGAGTTCAGAGAGTGAGGCCAGGGAAGTACCGAAAGGACAGCCGCACGCTTCAGGATCAGAAAGATCGGAACTGGCCGAAACCCACCGGAACTGGCCCGATCCAGACGAAAAACCTGAGGCCCAAACGGGTGGAGTGAGTGCCCCAAAGGCACAGAGCTGCTCAGAAGCAGAACTTGGTCTGCTGGGACTTCCAATCACGTGCCATCTCCACTCCCACCCCCACCCTCACCCCAGTCCCCTGTCACCATAACGGCCCCCGATCACAGGGCATCCGCACCCCAGTGTGGCGAGGCCTCTCAGCACTGAGTGACCCGTGTCTATGTGCCTCCCCGTCCTCCATCGGATCCCCGAGGCCCCGCAGAGCCCGGAGGAGGGGGTGGGGGCTGGTCCTGTCCTGGCCAGGAGTGGCTGTGGGGGGCAGGGCTGCGGCCCGAGGTACAGGACACGTCGGTGTTATAACAGTCCCTGGAACCCGGGCTGAAGGTTCTAGACTCTCCCTAACCACTCATCACACACACGTTCACACGCCCACCCCGTCCCCCTACCCCCACCTCCAGACACTGGGTTTTGGCTTTACCCTAAAAAACGGCCCAGTCCTTGGTTTTCACCCAGGGGATGGCCAAGCATTGCTCACCAACATCCGAGACCAGCTCAGTCCATAGAAACCGTGACCGACTCTGGCCCTGGCTCCCAAGCCTCCTACGAACCAGGCACTGTCGGCCTCATTTCCCTGATCTTCCCACCCAGTGCCCTGCTCCTGCCGCCCTCATGTGAACCCGGCCCCCCACCCCAGACCCTCTCTCTCCTCTGTCTCACCAGCATCCCTCCCAAACGTCCCAGTTTCGCCCGTCCCTCTCCCTCTCCACCTCGGCTCCCTTGCGTCGTAGCCATCGCTCTCCCGAACCACTATTACAATAACCTCTAATTGCTGCTCCTGCCTCCAGCCGGTGCACTGAGCTCCGCGCTGCACACAGTTGCAGAATGATCTCCTGAAACACAAATCTGACACCATCACCTTGAGAAAAACCCTCTAAGGGCTCCCCAGTCACTCCGGATGAAGTTCAAACTAGGTTCGGTCCTAATCACCTCTAGCGCCGTCTCTGCTCTCCGCCACGTGCACTGCCCGCCCCTTCTAGAAAGCCCCGTGTCAGACAGGCCTCCAGGCTCCACGCTGCTCCCTTCCTTTGCCCTCTCCCCCACGTGGTTCCCTCCTCGTCATCCTCCAAGACCCGATCCAGGCTTAATGCCCCAGGAGTCTTCCCTAAAATCCCAGCCTTGAGGACAGAGGCTGCATTTAAAAAATAATAATAATAATTTTTATTGCCCTAACCGATGTGCCTCAGTGGATAGAGCGTCAGCCTGTGGACTGAAGGGTCCCAGGTTCGATTCCGGTCAAGGGCATGCACCTTGGTTGCGGGAACATCCCCAGTAGGGGGTGTGCAGAAGGTAGATGATCTATGTTTCTAACTCTCTATCCTTCTCCCTTCCTCTCTGTAAAAAAGCAATAAAAATATTTTTAAAAATAATAATAATAATTTTTATTAATTTCAGAGAGGGAGAAGGAGAGGGAGAGAGAGAGAAACATCAATGATGAGAGAGAATCATCGATCAGCTGCCTCCTGCACGCCCCACAGTGGGGATGGAACCCACTACCAGGGCATGCGCCCCGGATGGGAATTGAACCATGACCTCTGGGTTCATAGGTCGATGCTCAACCACTGCGCCACATCGGCCAGGTGACAGATGCTGTATTTTTAATTTATCCGTATACTGATCAAGGGTGGCTGATCAGTAAACCTTCAACTAACGTCTGTTGTTTTGAACTGAACCCAAAAGTTGACCCTCCTGCTTTCCCACCGCCTACACCACCTTCCCCTCCAAGTATTTCTTCCTTCTGCCTCCTTACTCGCTGATGCAAGTTTTTCTTTCTCTTCCGTGCAACCCAAAGGCTCCTCTTCCAGAAAGCCCCTTCCTGATGAGCCCCACAGGACGGCTTCTCTCGCTATCTCCGAACTCAGTCTGTATCACATCCCTTCGCACCTCCACTTTACCTTTCACTTCTTCCTTAAAAGCAGGCCCTGCTCCTGTGGAGTGGACTGCTCGTGCTTCCTCGGAGACATGAAACGCTTTGCGCTCTCTCAGCCAGAGCCAGACTCCTTCCTCCCCTGGCACTTCCCCTCCCGCGGTGGGTCAGCGCCTCTGCCTCCCCCCCTGGCAGCCGCCGGCGATTTCCACTGTAGCCGCCGCTCCGCAGAGCCTGTGAAGGGCCCGGGCGGAGCTGCTGGCTTGTGTGTTTTGTGTTCTTTGTGTGTGCGCAGAGGTGTGTGCTCCCTTTTCCTTTCTCAGGCGTCTCACTCCACCTCCTCGGCTGCCATTGGGACGACGCCTCTGAGGTGGCTTCCGCTTTGAGGCTCTGCGATCCCGCAGCTGGGAGTTCGCCGAGGGCAGGAGCTGCCTCCCCGCAGCCCCCGCAGCCGGCGGCTCAGACACATCACGCTGCACCCACTAAACGCCTCTCCCGTCCTTCCCTCCTCCTCCCGCGGCAGGGAGGCAGCAGACCATACAGGCGAGCCGTGGGGGCTCAGGAGCAAGTGCTGCACCCAGCCTGGGGCACTGTGCTCTCCTCCTCTGTGCCTCAGTTTCCTCATTGATAAAATGAAGATCCTGTAGTACTGCTTTAGGGACAGTCAGCCAGAGGTAAGTTTTATTATTGTTGTCCTATTCTTCTATCTTCTTACTTACAATTAAAAAAATATATATTTGATTGACTTTCCACAGAGAGGAAGGGAGAGGGAGAGAGAGCTAGAAACATCGATGAGAAACATCGCGATCAGCTGCCTCCTGCACGCCCTCCCTCCCCCCCACCCCCCCCCCCACACTGGGGATGTGCCCGCAACCAAGGTACATGCCCTTGATCGGATTTGAAAACGGGGGCCTTGAGTCCGCAGGCCAACGCTCTATCCATTGAGCCAAACTGGCCAGGGCCTTATTTAAATTTTTTTGGTATCTCAGCCTCTTTCATATTTTTTGGTCTCATCAACATCAGAGGAACCTAAGGACCACTGATGAAGCCCAAGGAATCCCAATTTCAAGCCAATCTCAGGCGACAGAGATCAGGAAAGAAGAGACTATGAAGCAAGGTCAAGGCAAAGGGGCGGGCTGGGCCGGCGGGGAGGCCCAGGAGAGGAAGTCCCAGGCGGAGGGCAGGAAACCGTCTGGCCTACAGATGAAAGCGTGAGGAACACGGAGAAAAGCTCTAAGCCAGTGGTCGGGCAAACCGCAGCTCGCGAGCCACATGCGGCTCTTTGGCCCCCTGAGCGTGGCTCTTCCACGAAACACCACGGCCTGGGCGAGTCTACTTGGAAGAAGTGGCCTTAGAAGAAGTCTAAGTTTAAAATGTGTGGCTCTCCAAAGAAATGTTAATCGTCGTGCTGTTGCTATTTGGCTCTGTGGACTGATGAGTTTGCCGACCACGGCTAAGCAATCGGCGGAGGGGCAGGAGCTAGGAGACACTTCATCAGAGACCCTGGGCCCCAAAGTGCCACCGATTGGTGGTGGGTCAGAGCAGCTCCTGACCGGCTCCGGGGAAGGAGTGCACGCAGCCCTGGGCTCCCGGACTCCATCCTGGCCCGGTCTCCCTCTGGATGACAATGATGCGACCTCAGGCAAGGCTCCCTCTCTCCCTCTGGGTTAACGTAGTTAACCCAACTCTACCCTGGACTGTGGCCCGGTCCTGGCCGGGCAGCGGCTGTGAGGATGAACCGTGCTCTGGGAACGCTAAAGCACCACCCACCTCAGCCATCACTGTGACTGAGGCTGCGTCCGCCTGGCCTCGTCAGCCAGAAACCGCACCTGACAAATGAGGTTCCAGGAACTCGTCAGCCCCCTGTGTTCAGGTCAAATGGGTTCTCCGTTGTCACAAGGCGCCCTATCCTCCGCAGACACCTGTGGCTCCCTGGCCCAGCCCGGCCTCCCCTGAACCCGCCCCCCATCCCCGGCCCCGCCCCAGGCACACACAGGGGCTCCGGTCAGCTCTTCCTGCCCTGTGACCACCGTCTGCCTGCCTAGCGCTCCTCCGCCAGCCAGAAGGAAGGGAGTCTGCCATGACTCTGCCTCTGGTGCTCGGCACATAGCAGGCATTCAACGCGGATTTCCTGAATGAACAAAATGAATGGATGCCCGCAGTGCTCATTTAGGCTGCATGACAATCTTCCTCTTCATAGCTTCTAGCCACTGGCCCTTGCTCTTCTTTCTGAAGTTACATAAATGAATGACAGTATTTTTTTTTTAAGTATATTTTTGTTGATTTCAGAGAGGAAGGGAGAGGGAGAGAGAGGAAGACAGAAGCATCAATGATGAGAACCATTGATCGGCTGCCTCTTGCCCGCACACACTGGGGATCGAGGCTGCAACTCAGGCATGTGCCCTGACTGAGAATGGAACTGTGACCTCCTGGTTCATAGGTTGATGCTCAACCACTGAGCCACGCCAGCTGGGCCCATAGGACAGTATCTGAAGCGTGTGGGGAGTCATGGCATGACCCTAGAATCTCCCGAGCATCCCTAGTTCCTTAAACTGCTAGTTCCTCTCCACTGGTATCTGCAAACAACCGGCTGCATTTTCTGCCCTTTTAAAAAACCCTCTTGGTCCCATCTCTCTGCTCCCATTTATAGCAAGACTACTTAAGAGTAGTATGTACCATAATTCTTCTCCCGTTCTCTGAATTCACACCATAACTTTCCGGCCAAGGTCACCAGTGACCCCCAAATGGCTAAATCCAACCTTAATCCTCATCTCAGCCTCCACCTTCTTGGAGGGTCAGCGGTATTTGTGTCAGCCGATCGCTGCCTCCCGGGCTTGCAGGACCCACGCTCCCCGGTTCTCTGCTCTCCTGCCCATTCGGTCTCCTCCGCTGGCTCCTCCTTATCTTCCTGCTGGAGCGATCCAAGGTCCCAGGATCCTTTGCTCTCTTCTCTCCCCACTCGCTCCTTCAGTGAATTCATCCAGTTACGCGGTTTTAAATACCAGCTCCTTGTTGATGTTCCAGCCGATGTGTCCTGCTCAGACCTTTCCCTCAGTTTCCAGTCCCGCCTGTCACTGTTGCAGGGACATCCCCACTTGGGTGTCCAATTGGCATCTCGTACCGAACCGAGCTCCCTATCTCCCACCCTAAAGCCTGGTCCTCTCAGGAAATGACAACTTCCTCCGGGTCCTCAGACAAAACTTCAGAGCCACCCTCCCCTCCCCTCCCCCCTCTCTCTCCCCCTGCCCTATCCAGCAGGAAGTCCCATAGTTCTGGTTCCAAAATAATTCCAAAGATGGACCTTGGGACAAAAAAGGAGTGGGCAATACATCATAAATTCCTAAGCGGGCATCATGGTGGGCAGTCATGGCCCGGGCCTGCAACTTCTTCAGTGAAAGTATTTTATGCCAGTCCTGTCCATTGTTTTATTTTTTTTTTTTAATTATCTGAATTTTTTGGGATGACATTGGTTCCCAAAATCGTACAGGTTTCAAGTGTGCAGAGTCAATAAAACATCTGCACACTGCATCGTGCATCTCTCGCCCCATGCAGTCTCTTTCCGCCCCCATTTAGCCCTGCTTTGCCTCCCACCCCTCTGCCCAGCCCCGCCTCACTCCCCTCTGCCCATGGCCTGCTGTTGTCTGTGCCTCCGGGTTATGCAAAAACGTTCTTTGGCTCATCCCTTCCCCTTCTTTCATCCAGTTCCCCCCTTCCGTGTGACAGCTGGTGGTCTGTCCCACGTATCCGTGCCTCTGTTTCTGTTCTGCTCATTAGATTCCACATATAAGTGAGTGATATGGTACTTGTCTTTCTCTGACTGGTTTATTTCACTTAGCATGACCCTTCAGGTCCCTCCATGCTAAGATTTCCATTTTTATGGTCCCGTAGTGTTCCATGGTGCAAATGTACCACAGCTTTTTAATCCACTCATCTGCTGATGGGCACTTGGGCTGTTTTCAGATCTTGGCTGTTGTGAATAGTGCTGCAATGTTTTGGGTTTCTTAGGATATATTCCCAAAAGTGGCATACCCATAGCTGGTTCAAAAGGCAATTCCATTGTTTTATTTTTGTTAATCCTCACCTGAGGGATAGAGCCTGAAACTGAGGTACATGCCATTGACTAGAATCAAACCCCAGACCCTCCTATTTTTAATTTTCTGAGGAAACGCCATACCGTTCTCCACCGTGGCTGCACTGACCTGCATTCCCACCAGCAGTCCAGGAGGGTTCCCTTTCCTCCACAGCCTCACCAGCACTTGTTTGTTGATTTATTGATGACAGCCATTCTGACAGGTGGTACCTCATTGTGGTTTCGATTTGCATCTCTGATGGTTAGTGCCGCTGAGGATTTTTTCAGGTCCATTGGCCATCTGTATGTTCTCTTTGGAGAAGTGTCCATTCAGGTCCTTTGCCCACTTTAAATTTTTTTTATTGAGTGATTGATTTTAAAGAGAGGGGGGAAAGGAAGAGAGAGAGAAACATTGATTTGTTGTTCCACCTTTTTATGCATTCATTGGTTGGGTTTTTTTAAAATATATTTTATTGATTTTTTTACAGAGAGGAAGGGAGAGGGATTGAGAGCTAGAAACATCGATGAGAGAGAAACATCAATCAGCTGCCTCCCGAACACCCCCCACCGGGGATGTGCCCTTGGCTGGAATCTCAGTCCGCAGGCCAACACTCATCCACTGAGCCAAACCGGTTTTGGCCCAACTTGATTCTTACTCAAGATTGCTGAGGGGAGTGCACTTGGGTTAACAGGCCTTGGAAATGCCAAAAGAAATATCCCTCATAAAGAGATGATGGGTAAGCCAACAAAATGCCCCTGAGTGTGTGACTACACACAAGAGCACAAAATATTAACTCATCTGTACTGTAATCCAATCTCCACCTTGCTTTCTCCCACCTTCAAGTAACCCTCCTTAATTCAATATGCATTAAAGAAACTGCCAAGTGTTCATCTCTGGCACATTTGAAATCTTGTTCCCCAGCAGATGTCATCAATTTTGGCTCAAATAAACTCTTACAAAAATCCTCTATAGATGTGGACGTTTCTTATGCGACAGCCACCTTACAGGCCTCTGCTGGTGCCATGATTTCTGTCCACTGCAGAGCTGCCTAGGAGGTCTCCGGCCTTCCAGCCTTTCCTCACAGACTTTTCTTTTCTTCTTCTTTTTCTTTAATACATTCTATTGATTTTTTACAGAGAGGAAGAGAGACGGATAGAGTGTTAGAAACATCGATCAGCTGTCTCTTGCACACCTCCCACTGGGGATGTGCCCGCAACCAAGGTACATGTCCTTGACCGGAATCGAACCTGGGACCTTTCAGTCCGCAGGCTGACGCTCTATCCACTGAGCAAACCAGTTTTGGCCAGACCTTTCTTTTTGTTTTGTTCTGTTAATCCTCACCCAGGGGCATTTTTCCATTGATTTTTAGAGAATGGAAGGGAGGGGGAGAGACCGAGAGAGAGAGAGTAACAATGATGTGAGAGAGACACATTAATTGGTTGCCTCCCGCACACCCCGACATAGAGCCTGCAATCGGGGTATGTGCCCTTGACGGGAATCGAACCTGGGACCTTTGAGTTCGCATGGCCAACACTCTAGCCACTGAACCAAATCAGCTAGATCTACAGTCTATGCTTAATGTACTAGCCAGAGGGTCTCTGTTAAAAACAGAAATTATGCCACTTCTGCTGAAAACCTACAGACTTCCCATCTCATTCAGCTAAAATCCAAAGCTCTGAGATTGCTTTAAAGTCCTGGTCCGCTCTTTGTCCTGTGTTCCGGGGACAGAAGGTCCAAACCCTTGGAATTAACCAAAATTTAGGAGAGTCTTTGTTGTTCGTGGTAGACCACCACTCCTCCATCACACCTGGGTTTATACTAATTAAGTGGCTGGATGGAAGCTGGTCCTGCTGGGAATAGTGACTGGAGGGCTGGGTTGTGGGGCCACCGACATCAGCGTGACCTGCTGACCTCCAGGGAAAGGCAAGGAACTGAAAGACACTCAGATCTCTCCCTATGTCTGTCTTTGTTTCGTCGTAATAAAACTATAACTAACTAGGACACCTCCAGGATTCTGTTTCGTCGTATTATCAGATTTGAGGGGGCCATGAGAGGAACCCTTGAATTTGTAGCCAGTTGGTTAGGAGTGTGGGCGGCCTGGGGACTCCCCAACATGCAGCTGGCATCTGGAGTGGGGACAGTCTTGCTGGGGGCTGTGCCTTACACCGGTGGAGTCTGCACTCACCCCGGGGGGTAATGGGTGGATAGCATCAGGATTGTAGTGCTGCATGATAGCCCTTCATGATCTGTGTGCATGCGCATGCACCCACATACACACAACCACACACACACACCATATTTCTCTTACTTGTGTGAGAAATGGCTCACCTGTCCGAGTTTCACACGACGGGCTAGGGAACAGAAGCATGGCGAACATGAGCCTTCTAACAGCACTCCCACGAGTGGGCGCCCATTGTACAGGCACACACGTGGGGCAGGGGACAGGGCCTATTTATGTAACCCCTCCTCTGGTTCCTCATTGGCTGAGGACTATTTGGTCACCTGTTTCCTAATAGGTCTCCCAGGTCTTGCTGTCTCCCGTTGGGTTATTTAAAAAATGGGCGGGGCCTTTTCTAGTTGTCTCCACCTTCCTTTGTCTAGGCCGTAGGGGTGTCGAACTCAATCAGAGAAGGGGCCAAAATCTAAAATCCAGCCTAAATTGCGGGCCGAATGGTTTACTGAACAGTCATAAACTGACAATGTCATAAACTGACAGCGGAGTGCAGTGATGACAGCGCGGTGCGGGCCACATTGCAAGGCCTGGCGGGCTGGATTTGGCCCGCGGGCCTTGTGTTTGACACATGTGGTCTAGGGGGATCTTCCTAGAACGTGTGCTATCAGCCATACTTACAGCTCTCCCCGTCTCCTCACCCACCACCCACATCCTGTTTGCTCTGGGGAAATTCAGTAACAGCCTGGCCTCATGCTGTTTCTTTTCTGTGAAGATGAATCAGAGATGTGTTTCTTACACTTGTCCTCTTGCTCACTTTACTCCATTCCTATTGCATTTTCCTCAGACACCCAGGCATACTCCAACCTCAGTCCCTTTGCCTTTCTGCTCCCCCCTTCGTTTGTCTGCTCTCTGACCTTCTTTGGACCTTTGTCCCCACGCTCACCCGAGTCAACTCTTCCCTAACCACACTGCGGAAGACCACACCGCATTTCAGATTCCCTGTTGCTGTATCATCCTCCCTGGCGTGGACCAAAGGGCTAACCTGACAAGCTCAGGGGAGGCTTGCGTGGCAAAGCCTGCACGCTCAGAGGCCAAGTAGCCACAGAGGATGGGCTGAAATGAAAACCTTTCTAAACTAAAAAGCAGTTTATGGCAGGCAGTCGTGTCCTAGGCCAGTATCTTCCCTGACGAAGGTCAATCTTGACCTTAACTGAGTCTCGCTGTTGTCTTTCTGCATCTATGATAACATGTCTTTGGAATATCCAAGTAATTTCCTTTTTCTGGAACCCTTCAAAGCACAGGCCACTGCTCTTCGCAGACCACAATCCCCTCGTTGTGACTGAGTTAATGGTTGACTGTGAACTATCCTGCGCCCACCTCAGTAAAAGGAGTGTGTGTCTGACATTTTACTCTTTATTCCACACCCTCCTCCACCCCTCGCCGCTTTGCCTTCTCCCACCTCCTAATCTACCACCAGTGGAATTTATGTAACCAGCTTACATCTCCTCTTTTGATGTAATCCTATATAATAAAAGGCTAATTTGCAAATTGACCGAACCGTGGAACAACCCGTCGCTATAATGCGGGGGCAGATGCTCAATGTAGGAGCTGCCCCCGGTGGCCAGTGTGCTCCCACAGGGGGAACTCTGCTCAGCCACAAGCCGGGCTGACGGCTGGTGGGCCTAAGCCATCAGTCGGACATCCCCCGAGGACTCCTGGACTGCGAAAGTGTGCAGGCCGGGCTGAGGGACCTCCCCACCCCCACAACCCCCCACCCAGTGCACGAATGCCGTGCACCGGGCCACTAGTATGTAAAATAAGGTGCAAAACTGCTGTCCTCCGGAGCATCATCTCAACCCGACGAGAGACTCTGCTTCCCGACATTTACTGACAGTTTGGCTCAAATAAACTCACAAAAAGTCTTCGCAGGTTTGAATGTTTCTGATGTTGACAACAGCACAGAGCAACCCTCAACTTAACCATGCGTTTTACTACTAATTTATTTATTGTCTCTGTCTCGGGAGCCTTATAAGGTCCAGGAGGGTAAGAATATTTTCCTCCTGTTTCCTTCCTTGCTGTATCCTCAGCACATAAAAAAAAAAAATTAAAAAATTACCTGGTATCTTAAAAACAGCGGATGCATAAATAAGTGTTATGATTCCCAGAAGCTCTACCACTGTCCTCCTTTAGGGGGGTCCAGAGTGCCCCCTTCCCATTAAAACGGGCATCCTGAAAAGATGGGGGTCTGCTGCTCGAACCCCGCCTTTCGTGGGAGACAGGCCGAGGGAAACTCGCCCATCCGGCGCTTTCTCCGGCTGCCTTTTACATAACGCTGCCTCCACACGGGCTCAGCAGGCCCCGCAGACACGGCCTGCTTTCAGAGAGGCGGCTCCAAACCCATCTCGCTCACTTGTGTTTATCCAGCATGTAACGCAGCCCGGCGCTGGCACTCACTCCACAGCTGCTAAGTGAATGAATGAAAGCGCCAGACATTATTAAACTGGTTATTTCGCATGGATTGTCTCCCTGAATCCTCCACACCTACCATTACGGTCCATATTAGTAACCCCACATTACAGATGGAAATGTGGGAGCTGAGAGAAAGAACGTCATTTGCCTAATGTCATAAAGCTAGTCATTTGCAGTGCTAGGATGCAAATAGAGGCATACACGCTGTCTGTTGGCATCAAGGAGCCCGGTCCCAACTGCCATGCGGTACCGTCTAGATGGAAAGGTAAACAGAGATCAGAGGCTCCCTGTGAGCCTCGCTTGCTTCATCTATAAAATATGATCCAAGATGAGATGAACTAGAGTCTGTGAAGTGCTTAGCCAGAGTAAACGCTATGCAAGCAGCAGCCATGAGCAACAATGACGATGGTAAAGCGAAGGCAAGTTGCACTAGCTTCTTGGTGATCTGCACCATGGTTCTCTGCTCCCCTGAAGACACAACCGACAGGCCGAAACCGGTTTGGCTCAGTGGATAGAGCGTCGGCCTGCGGATTGGGGGGTCCCAGATTGGATTCCGGTCAAGGGCATGTACCTGGGTTGCGGGCACATCCCCAGTGGGGGGTGTGCAGGAGGCAGCTGATCGATGTTTCTCTCTCATTGATGTTTCTAACTCTCTATCCCTCTCTCTTCCTCTCTGTAAAAAAAAATCAATAGAATACAAAAGAAAAAGAAAAAAAAAAGAAACAACCGCCAGCCAACAGGCACAGACTGCCAGGAGCCCCAGCCCGCTGGGGAGCCCCGCAGCTGGCCCTGGTGGGGGAGCAGGTGAGGAGGAGAGCAGGCGAGGAGGCCTCAGCCGCCTCAGTCCTCCGCAGTCCGCACACTGTCTGCTCTGTTTCCTCCTCTGCCCGTTCACAGGGACCCAGGCAAGCAGACGCCTCCTCCGCAGCCCCTGACACTTAGCCGCGATGAGGTGCTCAGGGAGGGGAAGGCGATGAAGAGACGTGACCATGGCTGGGAGAAAGAGCGTTCATTTGGGGGACCCTGCCTTCCCAGAGCTGCACCTCGAGCTCCCCGAAACAATGAGTGTTCCCAGGCTTTATCCCCTGAAAGGGAGCAGCCAGGCAGAAAGACAAAGGCCATCGCTGACCCAGGCTGGGGTTAGGGGAAGGGAGAGGGATGGAAGGGGCCAAGCAGAGGGGAGGTAAACATGAGCAGGAATGGGGGAGGGGTGGCCTGGAGTCCAGGGTATTTCTTTTTCAATATTCTTCATTGATTTTTCAGAGAGAGAGGATTGTTGTTCCGCTTACTTACGCACTCATTGGTCAATTCTTGTATGTGCCCTGACCGGGACTGACATGGCCATGTGGCGTGCTGGGATGACGCTCTAGCCAGCTGAGCTACTGGCCAGGGCTGAAGGGTTCTTAAAGAGGAAAGGAGATGCCAGCTGGTCAAAGGTATCTTGCATTTGTTACCTTTCTTCTCGTTATGTTTTAAATACATTTTTATTGATGTCAGAGAGAAAGGGAGAGAAACATCAATGATGAAAGAGAATCACTGATCTGTTGCTGCTTGCACGCCCCCCATTGGGGATGGAGCCCACAACCTGGGCATATGCCCTGACCGGGAATGGAACTGTGACCTCCTGGTTCATAGGTTGATGCTCAACCACAGAGCCATGCCAGCTCTTCGTATTTTTTCATATAAATATTTACTTTTTTTAATTTTTAATCCTCACCGAGGATATGTTTTTATTTATTTATTATTTTTTTAATATATTTTATTGATTTTTTACAGAGATGAAGAGAGAGGGATTGAGAGTTAGAAACATCGATGAGCAAGAATCATCCATCAGCTGCCTCCTGCACACCCACTACTGGGGATGTGCCCGCAACCAATGTACATGCCCTTGACCGGAATCGAACCTGGGACCTTTCAGTCTGCAGGCCGACGCTCTATCCACTGAGCCAAACCGGTTTTGGAGAGGATATGTTTTTATTGATTTTAGAGAGGGAGGGAGGGAAAGAGAAAGACAAAGAGAGAGAGAGAAACATCTATGTGAGAGAGAAACATCGATTGGTTGTCTCCCACATGCACCTCGACTGTGGATTGAACCTGCAACCTACGTATGTGTCCTGAATGGGAATCAAAACCCCGGGACCTTTCAGTGGACGGGACGACAATCCAATCAACAGAGCCACCCGGCCAGTGCTACCTTTCTAACCGTTCCGGTGCTCTCCACCCACCCCTCTCCGCCCATTCCGCCTGCAGCTCCCCAGCGACCCCTCAGCCCAGCTCCTTGCAGCAGGTGTTGGAGTGGCCACGGTGATGAATAACCAGCCATCCTCACACAACACACAGTCACACACCACACCATCCTCACACAACACGCAATCACACACCACACCGAGGCCGTGCACAGCACAGCCAGAGTGCCTGGCCAGCCGCGCCCCCTGTGTGGACACCCGTCCTCCCTCCCGCAGAAGCGGAGAGAACGATGCACCCACCTCAGGTGCTGGGTGGCGATCCAACGAGCAACGTGTGCCGAACGGTGCCTGGCTCTTGGGAAGCACTCCGAGCACATTAGCTAGTGCTCTCTTCTCCGAGGTCTCCCTCACCTCACTCACCTCAGCGCTGTGAGGGAGCGGCTGGCCAAGGGAGGGGCTGGCATGCCTCTCACTGAGGGGCTCAGGACCAGCCACCCAAGACTGCTTCCTTCTGTTATGCAGATTGTTTTGAGCTGAAGGCAATTTTAGCCTCCAGCTCAAGAGGAACTTTGGCCCTTCCCTCTAACTACCTGGAAGGCCTAGTCACAGTAAGAGATTATCACTGATAACCTCTTTTGACCTATCTGTAGGGCAGGGCAAATTTCTATTTACGAAATGTCTGTCTTTGTCAGCCTTCCTTGAAGCTCTCAAGGCACCTTCGCTAATCCCTAGCTCAGAGGCTTATAACCTCAACCCCCCTTTCTATCTCTGAGCCTCTTGTGCACGTGGGGTCTCTGGCTCCCATGTCTGTGGGGTTCCCACAAAGGTATAGTAGTATGTGTTGTACCGAGATTCCATGATCCCCAAGGACCAGCAGGGAGCCGAGTCCGATGCAATGAACGAGAGCCTCTTCCACGTTAACATGGGCTCTGTCCCACTCACGCGACAGCATGGCGGACAAGAGTGCGAACTTCGCCAAGTCCAGGGGTTTTAAACGGGTGGTGATGTCACTGCTTTGGCTGACCCTGATTGGTTGGGTGAGGGCTAGGGTCCGGTTACACAAAATGGAGGATAGCTCCGCCCTGCCCTCTCATATGTGGTAAATTTGGTTATTTTCTCTTGTTCCCCCGTCTCGTTCTATTGGGTTAGACCAGCCTGGAGATCCTTGAGGGTGGAGGAAAGTTGTTCCTCCCCCACGTTACACATCACACTCGAGGCTCAGGTGGCAGAAAATTAGGTGGCAGCACAGCCAAGGATGCAGGTGCTCCTGGGCCCTGGGTAAGCATTTCTCCTGAATCTCCTGGCTTAGCGGCCTCCTCACCAAACAAGAGGTGGTTGAAAGACACAAGGATCACCCGCTCTTAGCTGGGACCCCCTCACCTGCATATTCACCTGGAAACCTTGTTCAGTTACCAGTTCTTTCCTACACCCTCTTGTCCCCCAACACACACATATACTCTCTTGGGGAAGGGTCATACCCCCCCTTGTCTGCTCACTGGGCACTGCAGCGAGCTCTCTGAGCTTTTGTGAAGGCTCTGAACTTTGTCCTGACCTCCTTCCCCAGGAAGTTCTGGAACAGACAGACCCACGTCTTAACCTCCTCCCCATCTCCGGCTCACCAACCCTTTCCCTTCCACTGCAACCAGGCCCACCTGCTGCCCACAATGATGAGAGCTAAAACTCACCTAGATCAGCCCAGGGCTGTGCAATGTGCAAAAAGCGTTTCCCCCAATTACTCCGGCTCACAGAGGACAGGCAAATTTGCTCACCCACAGGCAATCCTTAGTAGATAATGAAGGGGACATTGGAATCTGGTTCTTCTGAGGGAGGGTGACTTGAGACAGCCCAAGGAAGTGACCGGAAAGCACCCCCTCCCCCAGGGTGAGGTTCTAGAGGGGAGACGTGGTCTCAGCCAGCAGAAGAGCCCAGACCCCAGCGCCTGCCCAAGGTGTGTGTCTCCAGCAGAGACCCTGCAGCCTGCTGGCCCCCCTCAGCACTCCTGGCCCCTTCCTTATAACTGGAGCTTAGCACCCGCGGAGACACTGTTCCTACAGGGCCCGGACCCCTTCCTCCCCCGCTGCCCTTATCTCAACCCAATCAATTCCACCCTTGAACACTTTTCTACTCAATTCCCCTCCTGGACACTCAATTCCCCTCCTGCACACTCTTCTACTCAATTCCCCTCCTGGACACTTTTCTAAGTGAAATGCCTCCTCTTGTGAATTGTTGCTCCTTTGGTTCTAAGTGGAGCGCTCCCCTGGACAATTTCGATCCCAGCACCGCCCGGTGTAATGGCTGGTGTGAATGACACGGGGAACCGGGGCCCGCATGCGCAGAGGTGCAGGTGAGCGAGAGGCCTTGTCCATAGCCTCCCTATTAGCTGTCCCTCCCGCGGGCCTACGCACGACCCGTGCTTCTCTCTAGCTGACTGTCATCTCCATTTCCCTGTCTCCCTCAGGGGCCTGGCTTCATCCTCCGTGGTAACCCAACAGTCAGCAGAAGGCCTGGCACATAATAGCTGCTCAATACACTTTTGTTTTTTAATATTTTAATGTTTTTTATAGAGAGGAAGGGAGGGGGTAGAGAGCTAGAAACATTGATGAGAGAGAAACATCCATCAGCTGCCTCCTGCATCCCCCCACTGGGGATGTGCCCGCAACCAATGTACATGCCCTTGGCCAGAATCGAACCCGGGACCTCTCAGTCTGCAGGCTGACGCTCTATCCACTGAGCCAAACAGGTTTCCGCTCAATACACTTTTGTTGAATGACTGCCTAAAGTCTCTCTCCAGCCCACACCAAGCTGCTCTCTCTCCCCTGTTCTATTCCTACAGTTATCACCCTAACGCACAAAACTGATTCACATCACTTGCTGTTTAAAAACCCCCATCATACCCCTGCTGTTTATAATAAAATTCAAATTTTGTTTTATTAAACTCATATTTTAGATTTTGCTTTGGAGATGAAGCTCTTCGTTGTTTACAAGGTTATCTCTGAGTTGCCAAAACTCCATGTTTTCCCCCTGTATTCCTCCATTCGATCTTGGCCGCCACAATCAGACAGACAGAGAGCACAGACGAAGACCCTGTTTTCCTGCATCTGCAGTGGAGAAAGCTCTAAGCCTGGAGCTGGACGCCCAAGGCTCTTCCCAGCCAGATCCCTAACCTCCTCCCCCCTATCTCCTGCCACCACAGCCACACTTTAAAAAAAAATTACATATATATATATTACTTTTTTTTATTGATTTCAGAGAGGAAGGGAAAGGGAGAGACAGAAACATCAATGGTGAGAAAGAATCACTGATTGGCTGCCTCCTGCACACCCCACATGGGATCGAGCCCACAACCTGCATGTGCCCTGACCAGGAACCGAATCGTGACCTGATTCATAGGTTGACGTTCAACCACTGAGCCATGCCGGCCGGACCACAGCACACACTCTAGCCCTCTTTCTCTGAGTAGGTGAGACCTTTACTTAGCATTAAGTAAAGGAAATATCTGTTCCCACTTTCTAGAATGTTCTTCCTCTCCATCTCCACTTGGACAACGGCTGTGTGCTGTCAGACCAAGCTCCGTGGTGAGGCCCTCCTTCTCTCGGCGAAGCGAACTCCTTCCATATGAACTCCTTCCAGACCACAGAGAAGAGGGACCCAAACTTACAGGGAGCTGGCTCCGTGTTACCTCATCTAATTCTCCCTCACAGCATCCTCAGGAGCTAGACATCACACATCATTGTGCTAAACATGAGCTCAGGAAGGGCACAAAACTGTGAAAAGCTCGCCGAAACTGTTTTGGCTCAGTGGATACAGCGTCGGTCTGCGGACTGAAAGGTCCCAAGTTCCGTTCCGGTCAAGGGCATGTACATTGGCTGCGGGCACATCCCTGGTAGGGGGTGTGCAGGAGGCAGCTGGTCGATGTTTCTCTCTCATCGATGTTTCTAGCTCTCTATCCCTCTCTCTTCCTTTCTGTAAAAAATCAATAAAAAATATTTTTTGAAAAGTACAAAAAGCGCCAAAACTGGTTTGGCTCAGTGGAGAGAGCGTCGGCCTATGGACTGAAAGGTCCCGGGTTCGATTCCGGTCAAGGGCATGTACCTTGGTTTCGGGCACATCCCCAGTAGGGGGTGTGCAAGAGGCAGCTGATTGATGATTCTCTCTCATCGATGTTTCTAACTCTCTATCCCTCTCTCTTCCCCTCTGTAAAATATCAATAAAATAAAATAAATACAAAAAGCTAGAGTTAGATTTTGAATCCTGATCTGTCTGACTCTGAAGTCCCCGCCATCCCCTCTGTTTGATCCCTGCCTCTCCTACGGGGCCTCTTCGCTATGCTTTCCGGCATTGACTGGTGTTCATGTCTGTCCCCTGTTAGACGGACGGGTAGAGGTTGTTCTTACATACATCTCCATTCCCAGAGGCCACTCCAGGACCGGGCTCACAGAAGGCCCCCATAAACGAAGCTAACGGAGCAGACAAACGGGCGGTGAGCGGACGAGCTGAGGTTACATCACTCCCGCAGGCAGGAGCAGCGATGAAGGAACCGTCCGGAGGGAAAGCACCCCAGGGAGACCCGGCCTCGCGCTCCGAGCGGGAGAAGCCCCTGAGCACCGACTGCCTCCTCTCTTCGGAGCGCTGCTTGGAAGCAGACCCGCAGCCCTCCAGGAGATGGCCTGGTTGCCAAAAAACAAACATCAAACACATCCAAACAAACCAACAAACATAACAACAGCACCCGAGGCGACACTGCAGCTCCCCACAGAGAGCAGGACAGAGGCTCATCTGCCTTCGGGGCCCTCCCTCCGGGCCCCACAGCCCAGCACAGGCAGCCACACCCGGCCACTGGAAAGAGGCCCGGGAACAGGAGCCCGTGGACAGGCTGCACTTACATCACCGCCCGTTAGGAGATGTAGGAACAGGGAGGCCAGGGAGCACTGCACTCAGGCCCCGCTCCCCTGGACAGGGAGCGCGGGAGCAATCAGCGAGGTGGGGGAAAACCAGCCCAATGAACGGGCGGGGGGGCGTTCTCGGCCAAGGCGAGTGAGGGCACGCTCACCAAGCCTCGCCATCCTGCCTGCCAGGCCCGCACCCTGCTCGGCCACGTTCCCAAGCCCCGCAGCCTGCCCCGAACGGCTGTCTTCGCTGGCCAATGGGTGGGACGAGGGGCTAAGAAGGAAGTACATGGCACACGACGTGAGTCCAGCCACTTTACTGCTGGCCACTGGATACAGAAAAGTAAAGCGGGACTCAGCTACAGGGTCAGGAAAGCGAAGTCTATTTCCAACTGACTTTCCCAGGGCTCCTTTTATTAAAAAATTTTTTTTATTGATTTCAAGAGAAAGGGAGAGGGAGAGAGAGATAGAAACATCCTTGATGAGAATCATTGATCGGCTGCCTCCTGCATACCCCCCACTGGGGATCGAGCCTGTAACCTGGGCATGTGTCCTGACCAGGAATGGGACCGTGACCTCCTGGTTCATAGGTCAACGCTCAACCACTGAGCCATGCCAGCTGGGCACCAGGGCTCCTCGTCATGGACAATTCTTCTGCAAGCAAGGCGCGGGCACTGCCACCACCGGACAGGTGTTCATGATGCAAGACCAGGCAGCTGGGCCTGGGGACCGGCGGGGATGGCATGGCAGACGCTCCGTGTTAGAAGGGACCATGGTGATCCCTGTCCACCTTCCTTCTCATTCAGAAGTCCCAGATCCAACCGGCCCAGCCTGTGGCCATCCAGGCCTGTTTGAACCCCCAGGGCAGCGGGGCTCACAGAAGCAGCCCCCTCTCTTTATAAAGGATAATGTTCTTGTTGACATACTGATTGTCCTCTACCCACTCCCCCCACCTCAGCCAGCTCCTCTGGCTACTCAAGGGCACAGCCTCCTTCCCTAATGATAACTAACATTTTTTCTTTGTGTTTATTGTTGACACTATTACAATGTCCCCAATTCCCCATCCCCTTTGCCTGCCTCCACCCAGCCCAAACCCCCCACCCCCAACATCACCATGCTGTTGTCTGTGTCAATGGTCTGTGGATTATGCATACATGTTCTTTGTCTCTTCCCTTCATCACCTTTCACCCAGTCCTCCCTCCCCTCTCCCCCTCTGACAGCTGTCAGTCTGTCCCAGGTATCCATGTCTATGGTGTAATTTTTGTCATCAGTTTATTTTGTTCATTAGATTCCACATATAAGTGAGATCACGTAGTGTTTGTCTTTCTCTGGCTGGCTCATTCCACTGAGCATGCAGGGACTCTCCAGGTCCCTCCATGCTGCCTCAAAGACTAAGAGATCCTTTTTCACTGCTGCCTAGTATTCCGTGGTAGAAATGTACCAGGTCTTCTTTTATCCACTCCTCCACTGATGGGGATCTGGCCTGTCTCCAGACCGTGGCGACTGTCAACAGTGTGAAGCAGCCCTTCATACTGGCTGCACAGCTCTGGCTCTTCAGAAGCACTTCTTTCTAGTCTGTGGAGCTCTGCCTCTATGATGCCCACGGCCATTCACCCAGCCCAGGCCTCCGGAGCCAGGCCATGCTAATCGAGGACCCACCCCAGGCCTCCGGAGCCAGGCCATGCTTATCGAGGACGCACCACCGTTCTAGCTCTGAAGTTATCGCCGTGAGCAAGACAACGCCCCGTGAAGTGTTCCCGCCTACAAGGTTCTCCCCTTCCCCCAGACCCAACCGTGTTCGGTCTGCAGTTTGTGAATTCTCTGAGGCCAAGGTCAGGTGCCCCCACGGTACACCACGATCCCTTCTTAAAGAGGAAGAGAAGGTTTTAAAGGAACTGGAAGATGTCGACCTTCTTCGCGTCACCTGCGTTACGTTCCAGATCATCACACTGATCTCCGTGGCCCCGGCTGATGGCCTTCCTGTCCTCTACCCACGCCACCACCATGACCATCTCTCCCTGGCTCTGCCGAGACAGAGCCTCACCTGCCTCCTCATTGCTGCTCCCTAGGCTGAGAACAACGCCTGGCACAGAGTAGGGACTGAGCAAACAGCTGTTGAACCAATGGGGTCTCTCCAGAGACCCCTATCCCTCAGGCGTCATCACCTGCCCAACAAAGAAAGAGCTGGCTTCCTCCCGTCTGCCAAGCAGATGGGCAGCAGGCCGGAGGGGCGCCTCCCAGGGACGTCTGAGGGCACAGAGCCAGGCCCATCCTCACCCAGCGCCACCGAGCAGCTGGCGTGCTGGTCCTGCCTGGTGTCTGTCCCGCTGACACACATCCTGGGACTGTTTCTGGGTGAGGAGGTAGCCAGCCAGTCAGGCCCCCAGGCTCATCCCAGGCCTTAACCTGGGGCCCTCCGCTCTGGGCCTGGGCAGAGATGTGGGGAAGACAAGCAACACAGGCTCTGGAGAGCGTGTTTCTAGGACACTTGGGACAACGAGCCAACAGCTACTTAGGAGCCCAAAGTACGGCCACAAGAGCCGGTTCCACGTCCAAGAGCCACCGGAATCCTTCGAGCTCAGTCAGAGGATGCTTCCGGGAAAGGGGAGTCGCAAATCCGGTTTGAAAGGAGAGAGGGGTGCCCGGATGGCGCGGATCGGTGGTTGAGTGTCGACCTATGAACCAGGAGGTTGAGGTTCGATTCCTGGTTAAGGCGCATGCCCAGGTTGCGGGCTCGATCCCCAGTGTAGGCTATGGGGGAGGCAGCCGATCAATGGCTCTCTCTCATCGTTGATGTTTCTCTCTCTCTCTCTCCCTCTCCCTTCCTAAAAAAAAAATAGAAAATGGGGGGGGGGGGAGCGGTTTGATAGCTAACCTTTTCGAATAATATTCATTTATTAAACAGTTAAGTATTCTGGTAACCACTTTATAGACACCAATTCATTTAAGGCTCATACAGCCTAAAAGTAGATATAATTAACTCCTTTCACAGAAAAACAGAAACTCAGAGAGATTAAATAACTTGGCTAAGGTCAAGGCTAGTTAGTCACTGGCAGCACCAGGATTTGAACCCATGGTGTCAAGGACTCCAAATCTGAACTCACTGCTGAGCGTGGCATCAGTGGGTCCCCTGGCACCAGTATCATCATGGCCATGAGTAGCCCCAGCGCCCCTCTGGGATTTCTCTATTATAAGAAAGCCACGCCTCAGAAGCAGAGCTGAAACTGTACCATCCAAGTCCAAAGCTCTCAAGTTCACTACAGACCTGCCAGGCCCTCAGACACACAGGCCGTAGCCATGCCACAGCCCACTGGCCGTCACAGCCCGCACCCCGAGGCCTCCCTGCTGCTGACCTGCATTCATGGGGCAGCCTTCTCAGTGTTTCTCCTGCAGCCTGACTGCTCTCCATCCCAACTGCTTCAATCCCTAGAGCAGGGAACATGAGAGTCATCAGGGGGCCTCAGCATCCCCAACCCAATCCCTGGCCTTTCCAGTGGCGACATCAGCCCCTGCAGGCTAACCCAAGTCCCACCAGCCTCTGTGCTCAAGGGGATGACCGTCCTCTCTATGGAGCCACCTCCCTCACACGGGTTATACCTTGTCAGGGAGAACGGCATCATCTTTTGCTCCATGAAGGTCGGGCCTAGGCCCGGAGAGCTGCAGGCGCCCTCTCTGATTGAGTTTTCTGTGCCCGTTGTTATGGGCTGGACTGTGCCCTCTAACTCCCCAGCCCCAAATTTCATAGGCTGAAGGCCCAACTCCTGGTACCTTAGAATGTGACTGAATTTGAAAGTAGGGCATGTAAAGAGGTAATTAAATGAAAATAAGCCCTAGTTGGTTTGGCTCAGTGGCAAGAGCATCAGCCTGCCGACTGAAGGGTCCCAGATGTGATCCCAGTCAAGGGCACATGCCCGGGTTGTGGCCTCAATCCCCAGTGGGGGAGGCGTGCAGGAGGCAGCCCATCGATGATTCCCTGTCATCACTGATGTGTCCCTCTCTCTCCCCCCTCCCCTTTCCTCTCTGAAATCAATAAAAACACATTAAAAAAAAAAAAAGTAAAAGTAAAATGAGGTCATTAGGGTGGGCTCTGATCCATCTGGCTGGTCCAATGAGAAGAGGAGATCTGGACATGCGTAAGAGATGCCAACGGTGTGGCCCCAGAAGAAAGACCAGGAGAGGACAGAGAGGAGGCAGCCGTGTGCAAGCCAAGCAGAGAAGCTAACCCTGCCACCACTTTGGTCTTGGACAGCCAGCCTCCACAACGAGGAGGAAGCAAATTTTTGTTGGTGAGGCCACCCATTCTCTGGTACTTGGTTATGGAGGTCCGAGCAAACAAATACTGCCCTTCGCCGTTTGTAAACACAGGTTACCCAAAAGACTGCCTCCTGCTCCCTGAGCATGGCGTCTCCCATCATGCCCTGGTCTTAAAGGAGCCGGGCCTTTTCCATCCAGCACGGCTCCCTAAAACACCTCACTACCCGCCACTGCCCCGAACACCCACCCCCAGCTGACGAGTATACTCAGCACAGAACGTTTCCCAAAGCATCCACCTCCACGAATCCAACAGGAAAATAAAGTGGGAACACTGAATTATTAAGGAACAATTAAATTAAAACTTTGAAATAGCACGCTCTGATTCTGTGCTCCAGGGGGATGCCACTTGCATGGCAGTCCATGTCCCTCGGCTTGCAATGTCAATGCCCATGCTTCCCTCTACACCGGAGAGCAAGCCAACCAGCCACACACGTGCAGACTGTCCCAGCACCCCTTGGTCTTAACTGGTGGTTTGAGGCACGTATCTCTCCACACCTCAGTTCTCTGCAATTGTTGAGAATTGAGGGCGGACAGCACGTGCTGTCCACATATGGATCCACCCCTGGAAACATGTGTCCCCTTTGGCTCTGTAGTGCTGTGGGACTCTGTAGATTTCCAGGACTTTGGGGGCAGTAAACTGTCTTTTTAAGGGGCAAAGCCGTGTTCCTCCCAAATTACTGGCACTGCCGCTACCAGAATATAAACTGTGGCTAAGGTCACCCCAACGTCCAGGGACTGTGTTAGCCCCTCGGTCTCCCTCTAGCAGGGCCATGCCCGCCGCCTCATCAGAGCGGCTCTCTGAGCCCGGAGAGACTGCGGGCTGGTCACCAGTGCTAGGACCTTGGGGTCAGGAAGTCTTGGTTTGAATCCCAGCTCCGCCATCACCCCTCTGGTCCTTAACACCTCATGAGAAAAATCAGGTTAATAATCGAGCTCCATGAGAATTATGTTAAGTGGGTCAACAGTAAGCAGACTACCCAGGAGTGTGTCTAGTGCAGAGTACTCATCACCTGTTAATTCTTTCTCCGCGGTTTTCCTCCTTCCTCTGTACCTACCCTCCTGGTGAGAGTCAGGCCCTTCTCGTCTCCCTCCTGGCGGTACCTCTGCACCTCCCCTGATGGACGGAAGATGCCAGAGACGGGGGACAGCTCTGCAGTCCCCGCCGTCAGCGTCCACAGATGCGGCTGCACAGCACCGGGACCCCCTGCTCCGGGGGACGCACTGCCCAGGGCCCCCGTCCCCAGGGGGCTGTTGAGACAGGTTTCCTTCCAGATGCACAAAGAAACCAAGGGATGATACGTAATTGATCCTTTACAAGAGGCAGGGAGGGCGCCTGAACAGACTACCAAGCCGGAGGCACGGAGGTTGGCTCCTACAGGTCCTGCTTCAATCCCCAGATTCCAAGATACAACAAAAGAGGTGGAAAAGGAGGATACAAGCAAAACAAGACAATGACAAACACACACACACACACTAGTAAATGCTTGTTAGGAAGAAAATATAGAGTAGAAAGAATCTAAATGATGGCATTCCCTAGCAAGCCTCAATTTCTTTAATGAAAAAGAGGGGAGGGGAAACATTGTGTGATCTGCAGAAATAACTGAGTAGCCCTATGTTATTAAAAAAAACGCTTAGCCCTAACCAGTTTGGCTCAGTAGACAGAGCATCGGCCTGCAAACTGAAAGGTGCAGGTTTGATTCCAGTCAAGGGCATGTACTTTGGTTGCAGGCACATCCCCAGTAGGAGATGTGCAGGAGGCAGCTGATCGATGTTTCTCTCTCATTGATGTTTCTAACTCTCTATCCCTCTCCCTTCCTCTCTGAAAAAAAAAAAAAAAAAAATCAATAAAATATTTTTTTTAATAAAAATGCCTAGTCTAGCTGCCCAACTTGTGGGTCATCAATAAGGGCCTCCTATCCCTCAACCCCTACGGACTGGGTAAGTGACAATAGGACTAACACAGAATTTGCAAAACATAATAATCCTTTCTGTTTGATGAACAGCTTTAGAATTCATCAGTCACCGTCATATCCATCTCACATTTTAAACCACAAACCTCAGCTAATATGCAAATTGTCCCCCCGACCAGGAGTTCAACTAGCAGGCCGGCCAACCTCCCATGTCCCCTCCCACTGGCCAGGCTGGCTGGATCCCACCCATGCACAAATTCATGCACTGGGCCTCTAATATATATATTTTTAAAAAGACTAAGGACAACTAGGAAAAGGGTACTGTGTGTGTGTGTGTGTGTGTGTGTGTGTTGGGGGGTGTCTTACTCCTAAGGCAGACATGCCAGGAAGACCTTCCTGTTCCATACTCTACCCTCTGCATCCCATTCCTAAGGAAAAGAATTTTAAAAGTCTGCCTTCAATACACTTCTGACCCCAGAGGCAAAGAGACACGCTCCCCATTCCCTTACAGCTTATCACACATCAATCCAATTCCACACTCACTGGAGCCCCGATGCTGTGCCAGGCACAGGGGTGCTGGGAAGTCAGCCCTGCCCTCCCACCTGCCCCCACCGACACCGGCCTCACCCGCTGCTCAGGGCGGGCTTCTGCTCTGGCCACAGCCCAGCCTCCACCTCGGCCTCTCCCCGCCATCTCTAGACTCTAAGCGACTCCCTTCCCACGGCGAGAAAAATCCCTGCCTCGACTTTCCCATCCTGCCCTGGTTCCGGCACCCCCCACACCCCCAGCCACCATCACACACCGAACGTTTAACACTAGCTTTTCCCTGTCTTGTTCTCATTTGTCCTTTTTAAAACGATTCTTCCGGCTTCTGCCATCTCTCTCCCTCATCAATGGGAGCCCTCAAAATGGAGCTCTTTTTCCCTCGGCTCTTCCTACTCTGCCCACAGGGGGCGATCCGTGCGAGGAATTCAATGCCAGGCCACGAAGTGTTTCCAGATGTCGCCCAACCATTAGATTTGAGGAACATTTATTGAGTACCAACTGAATACCCACGGGGCTCAAGTATTCTCTTTTTTTTATTTTTTATTGATTTTTTACAGAGAGGAAGGGAGAAGAATAGAGAGTCAGAAACATCGATAAGGGAGAAATATCGACCAGCTGCCTCCTGCACACCCCCTATCGAGGATGTGCCCGCAACCAATGTACATGCCCTTGACCAGAATCGAACCTGGGACCTTTCGATCCGCAGGCTGACGCTCTATCCACTGAGCCACACCGGTTTCAGCTAGGGACTCAAGTATGGTGATTGACAAAAAGGATTGCCACTGAGATCCTGTGACGGGGCCTAGTCCCTTTCCATCCCCATCCCAGCCCCAAAAGACCAGGACACGGGGGCAACGCCACCATTCCCTGGGCTGTTCAGGGCAGTGTCTGTAACAAGAATGGAATCCTAACGGTGCAGCCTCGTGGGCAGGACTGTGTGTGTGTGTGTGTGTGTGTGTGTGTGCGCGCGCGCGCGCGCTGCAGAGACGGGGGAATGGGGGAAAAGGATAAAGAGAAAGAAACGGGCAAAGGAGCCGGAGGACACCGGTACAGGAAGCGGAGCCAGAAGCAAAGGGAAGCTTTCTCCTGGCTCTTCAAATCCGGGAAAAGTCCCACCGCGGGGCCGTTCCTGCCTTCAATTCCCTTCCGATCAGGGGGCCTGAGGCGCAGAGCCGGCTCGGTGATCAGATTGAGTTTAATTCGCTTGTGTAATACCCCTGCTCAGAATGATGTCTAATTAACGCTTTTGTCGGAGGGAATAAAACCTCCATAATCGTTAAGGAAAGGGGGAAGGAGCGGGAAGCCGCCCCGGCAGGGGCCTCGGATCCGCCACGCCGCTCGCCGGCTCCGTTCGCCGATGTCTTAATGAGACGTGTCTTATATCCGGATTATCCCTCGCCTCGAGCCTCGGACTGGGACGAGCAGATGGAGCTGAGATGTGACGACGGGGTGCTCAGTGCCATGAGACTCAGCACGCACGCACTCCGATGACTGGGGACCTCAATCCTGGTGCCCAATCCGGAGAGGGCACCTGGCTGGACAGGAGCAGGGGTCTTCAAACTACGGCCCGCAGGCCACATGCGGCCCGCAGAGGAGTCTGATCCGGCCCGCCAGGTTTTTTGGGCAGTGAGCGCAGCCGAGGTGTTATAGTAGGAATTAGTAGTTCATATAGTCCGGCCCTCCAGCTCTCTGAGGGACCGTGATCTGGCCCCCACTTTAAAAAGTTTGAGGACCCCTGGGGAGGACAGCCCTTCTCCCAGCCACTGGGTGAGGTTCCAAGGATGCGTTTCCTTCCTAGTTCCCTCACTCCCTCCGAGCTCTGCAGGGAGAAATCACAGCTCGGGTTTGTTTCTAACGTTGCAGTTTTGCAAAATGAATGTATACGAGTGCAGACAACTCGCTGGGGACAGAGAACACCGACTCCATCTAACAGGTGAGGGAGGGGAAGCTCAGAGGACTGAGGGGCCTGACCCGGTCACGAAGCTGAGACAGGCCACGGCCAGGAGCGGCGTCTGTCCTTCTGACTCCAGAGCCCGGGCTTCTGGGGGACCAGGCCCTGTCTGCAGGGCCCGGGGCACGTGCATTGCTCTCCACATAGCAAAACCTGCGGAGAACAAAAGGAAGGCCTTGGGGTGGGTTGGGCTTCTCATGGGAGAGAAACCATATAAAATTATACATGAGGGACTAGAGGGCATGAGGAAGTGTAGGGGGATCAGTAGCTTTCCCTGAGACTTTTTAAAAAGTGTCTATGGCTTCAAAATGGTACGATTCGGTAACCCGGAGTCCCACCTCTGACCAATACTGTACATTGTAGACTACAACAGGCTGGGTTATTATTACGGGAACCTGGCTTCTAACATTACTATTTTTAAAATATATATTTTTTTTTATTGATTTTTTTTTTACAGAGAGGAAGAGACAAGGATAGAGAGAAAGATCGATGAGAGAGAATCATCGATCAGCTGCCTCTTGCACACCCCCCACTGGGGATGTGCCCGCAACCAAGGTACATGCCCCTGACCGGAATTGAACCTGGGACCTTTTGGTCCGCAGGCCAACGCTCTATCCACTGAGCCAAACCGGTTTCGGCTAACCTTCCCATTGTAATCTGGGCGAGTTTAGGTAAATGGTTTCACCTCTCTGGGCTCCAGTTTCCACTCCTGAAAAACAGAGATAACTAACCCTGCCCTGCCTCTGACACAGATACTGTGTGGGACCAGAGCACAGAAGGGGAAGAGAAATGGTGGCCAGAGGCAGCTGTGGGAGAGATGGCACCACTCACCCTTCGGCATTGTTTGAATTCTGTGCTGTGTTCAAAGCTGAAAACACAACAGTAAACGCGGGACACAAATGCAGGCAGTCGTCAGGGTGTAGAACGCTTCGTACACACAACCTCCCCGAAGGCTCTCACAGCCCCTCGCGGCGAGGAGCGCGCCCCCGGCCGCACAGGAGGCGGCAGGGGGCTGGCAACCCGGCACACGCTGCCCGATGCTCCGACGGTGGCTCAGCAGCAGCAGGTCTAGCGTGAACACTCACATTTCTCCGATGTCAGAGTTGCTATTTGGATCTCTCTTCTTCTCTGATATGACAGGTGTTCACTCTATCTCATAAAAGCTCGGCATTAAGAGATAAACTTGACATTTGATGTATACTGGAGGAGAGTAAATTTTACGGTATTGCTGCCGGAGAGCTCAGAGTTTCCCTATCGCCATCTAAACACGGGACTCCCATCGCTGCTTGCCCAGTTGTACTGGCAGCCTGATGAAGAACACACACACACAAACACACACACACACACACACACACACACACGCACACATACACACATGCACGCACACATACACACACATGCACAGACACACACATGCTTTTGTTAGAGCCAGAGGAGGATTGGGATGGGCACCAGATGCCCTCCCCCGCTCGGCGGGCACTGTGGAGACCTGCCCCGGTGGCCTGGCAGGAGCCGCTCCTCCTGCCCCCTCCTGAGCACACTCACCCCGCCTGGCAGTCCCGGGCTCCCCGGCGGCTGATTCACGTGTGTTATTGTTTCCGTGCCGCCGCCTACATGCCCCGCGCAGATGATCCACGGCGGTGCTTTGGCTTGGGTTCCAGGCCCTGGAAGGCAGGGCCGGGCCATATGCGGCTCTTCATATTTCACCCATCCCGAGCCACACACAATTATGTGCTTAATAAAGATTGGAGCAGATGACCACAGAGATAAAGGTAATTTATTCCGACCGGCAGAGAAATGAAGCTGGAGGGGGAGGCATTTTTGCAGCCAGGGCTGCGCGGGGAAATACGTACTGAAGCCCGAGGGAGGGCCAGTCTGCACCCCGGCTCTCCCCGGCCCCGGAGCCAGAGTCATCCTCCTCCCTCAGGACCGGGGTGCCGGCCTGCAGGAGGGGGGTACGAATTCCTACGTCACGGGGCCGAGGCGAAGATTAAATGAAGGGACTGAGAAACGCTTAGCAAACGGGAGGGCGCTGAGGATCTGCTCCTTAGGAAAAGGGAAAGGAAAATAAACAAACACATAACTGAACCAGCCCCTCAGAGGCCACCACAGACGTCCTGTGCTCTCCAAAGGCTGCCTGCTCCGGGGTCTCCGGGGCCTGGCCCAGGGGCTGGCCCAGGGCAATGGGGAGAACACTCCCAAGGTCCTTGCAGAAGCGTGAGCACCTACAATGAAATTAGACTTCCACCCACGTCTGCAAGCAGCCAGAGAGAAAACACACAGCCCGAACTATCCCCAAAGTTCACGTAAGTTGCTTTAACCCACCTCCAGCCGTTCTGGAGGAGGCACAGCTACCCCTTCCCTAACGTGAGGGAGGGTTTGTTCCAGCAATAAAGCAACTGGTACACATGACCACACAGCTCACTGGGCGCCAGGCGGCCCGGGACCCTGCTCAGCACAGCACACACAGCCGGTTCCCGCAGGACCCAGGCTGGTTCTGAGGGGGTGGGGGGAGTACACGGCCCTCCAGTACTGGCTTCAAATACTCTCAGCCTGGAGACCGGCGAGTGAGCAGGCCTCACCTCAGACCTGCAGGAGCTGTGGGATGCTGGGGGAGGGGGGTGGAGGTGAGGGGGGTAGGATACATCAGTGTGGGGGTGCAGGGGGAGGTAGGAGTGCTGGTCCTTCTGCGGGGAGCTCTGTGCAGTGTTGTTCGTCCCCTGAGGTGCCCTGCTCTGTCCCTGAGACTGAACTCCTGCTCTCCATGCGACCAAGCCCCGCCTTCCCCCCTACCCCTGCCATCCCCCTCCCAGGGCCCCCTAAAGACAGGGCTCTGTCCTGGCTCTGAGCTCCATGGCGATGTCGCTCACACGGCAGTCTACCATCTGCTGCCTTGCTCTGGTGGCACAGACACTCTGAGGCCCTCCTATGAGCCACGCTCCTTCAGCGGATCTAATCCTCCCACGGCCCTGGCTCAGTGCACGGCCCCATTTCAGAGGAAGGCCTGGGCGTGGGGCGCTGAGCAGCGGGGTCCCCAGGCCAGCCTTTCCGATGGCGGTCCCCGCGGCCGGCCACACCTTCGCTGCCAGACTTTGGACAATCCGCTTAAGCTCTCTGTACCTCAGACTCCTCTTCTGTCGTAGGGGCGGGGAGGCAGGGGTGAGAAAACGGCAGCCGCACAGGCCCGCTGTGAGGATCGAACGCACCGTCCGCCCTCAGGGTGCCTGGCCCGGGGTCAGTGCGGCCGGGACTGTAACCGAGGATTGTAACGACCGACTTCGAAAGCCACGCTCTTTCCCCGTCCCCCCGGGTTCCGCTCCCCTGAGGACACGGCTCCTGTTCCGCACAGTCCCCGTGAGTGACAAACTGCTCCTGGCCGGGGGGCCTCTGCTCACCCCTCTGGCCTCCTCGCACCCAGAGCCTGAGGTCGGTCTGAGCGAGATGAGCGGGTGCAGGTGTCAGCGAGTAAAGTCAGGGTCCGTGTGACCCAGCGGCACGGGCACGGATGCGGGGAGGAGCAGGAGCAGCCTTGAGGCCGGAGGTTCAAATCCCCAGGGGGTTTGCTTTCCGTGATCTGAGATTTAAAAATATATTTGATTGATTTTTTACAGAGAGGAAGGGACACCGATGAGAGAGAGTCAGAGACACCGATGAGAGAGAAACATCGATCAGCTGCCTCCT
Source organism: Pipistrellus hanaki (assembly GCF_964339955.1). Classification (NCBI taxonomy): domain Eukaryota; kingdom Metazoa; phylum Chordata; class Mammalia; order Chiroptera; family Vespertilionidae; genus Pipistrellus; species Pipistrellus hanaki. The sequence continues at coordinate 35,229,253 of NC_140520.1, forward strand.
GCATACCCACCACGGGGGATGTGCCCACAACCAAGCCACATGCCCCCGACTGGAAGCGTCCGCAGGCCGACGCTCTATCCACTCAGCACACCGGCCAGGGCTGACCTGAGGTTTAAGGTGAAGCATTAGAGCTGGATGGACGGACTGGGCTGGGGAAAGGCCCAGGGAGGTGCTGGGGAGGCTACCCCTGCCTGCAGCACCTCCGCCCCTTCGCCCTCTCTTGTGGCCGCTGCTCTCCTATGACTTCCCCAGGAGGACAGTGCCAGTGTGCAGAGTGACAGGGGGTCCCCTACCCCAGCCCCCTCCAGGCTGGCAGGGCGCCCCACCCTGTGCGGGAGGCCTGGCTGATCAGGGAAAGGGCTCCTCCGCCTTCCAAGCTCAGCACTCCCACCTGCCCCTGCCCGGTGCACCCTGCTGTTTGCTTGGGGAGGGCATTTCTTCAGCCCTCCTGCCCTCCCCTACCCTCCTCCTGCCCTCCCCGTGCCCTCCACCCTCTCCTGCCCTCCTCCTGCCCTCCCCCTTCCTCCCCACCCTCCCCCTGCCCTCCGCCCTCTCCTGCCCTCCCCCTGCCCTCCCACTTCCTCCCCGCCCTCCTCCTGCCTCTCCTGCCCTCCCCTGCCCTCTCCTGCCCTCCCCTGCCCAGGAGGAAGGAGGCAGGATTAGCTGAGCTTCCCGGGAAGTGGGAGAGGATGGAGGCTCATTACACCACCCGTGCGCCCTCTCCTCTGCTCACCCTGGGTTCTGCCTGGTCTGCGACCTCCTCCTCCCTGTGCCCCTCCTGGTCCTCAGCCCCCTCCTCTCCTCCTCGCTCTCTCTTTTCCCGGTGAGATCTCTCCCTTCTCACCTCCATGGTGATCCTCCTCTGCCCGGCTTCTCTCTCTGGTTATTCACCCCTGCCTTTCCCCCAGCCTCCCCTATCCCCTTGGCTGAGCTCCCTCTCCTCCTCTCCCCTCCTGTTTCCGGTCCCAGCGGCCTGCGGGCCACCTGTCCGTCCCGGGGCAGTCTCAGCCCTGCTCTGGCCTCGCAGCCTCGTTTCCCCGCTGCTCTTGCTCTTCTGCTCCATCTCTTCCTTCTGCTCCTTCCTCCCTCCCCCCCACCCCGCCCCCTGACCCCAGCTCCTGTTTCTGGGTCCATCTTCCCGGTTCCTCTCTTCCTACTTTCCTTCCTGTGTCCCCTTCATTCGGTTCCTCTCCTTCCATCCTCCTCCCCTCTCCCACTCGGCACTTGCACCGCCCGGGAAGAAATGTGCGTTCGGAGTAATGTGTACACATTCCATTCCTTTCCCGGTGGGAGGAGGAGGCTGGGGGGCCGCGGGGGAGGGCGCTGCTGGCTTCTCTCATCCCAAGGGCCCATCTGGGCTCCAAATCCGCTCGTCAGTCCCGCACGGCAAGGCCAAGGAGAGAAGCACAGCGGCCGAGGCCTTCTCGGCGGCCGGAGGGGGCTGGGGCGGGAGGGGCCGGTGGCCTCCGTGGCACACCTGGGCCGCCCACAGCCGGGGCTGCGGGATCCTGAAGGGAGGACCTCTTTCTAAATCTGGTTTCCACAGCTGAGGGCAAGCCGCTCCGGCCTCCGAGAAATGACTGGCTCGGCTGGCCACACCGCCCTTCCTCCTTCTAAAAATGCAGCTGGTGGGAAGCTGCTCCGGCTGAGGTCAGGGCCAGCCTGCGCCGCTGGGCGGGGCGGGGGAGGGCGCACTCGCCTCACAGGGAAACCGCCCAAACATCTGGATCCCCTCTGCCAGGCCCGGTTCAAGTGCCCCACCACGAAGCACTCCGCCTTCAGGTACGACCGTCCACTCTGGGCCCCATGGCCTTCCGGCACGCATGCTCCAGGCGGACGGATTCCTACGCCGCTTGTTCACAACATCTGCTCCAAACCCTTGGCCTCCATTCTCTCCCCGCCCCACTCCTTCCCAGAAAGTAACTCCATGGTCCTTTCCCATCTTTAAAAACAATATGTCTATAGATTTTATTTCAGAGAAAGGAAGGGAGAGGGAGAGAGGGATAAAGAACGTCAACGATAAAAGAGAATCACTGATGGGCTGTCTCCCACACACACACCCTTCCTGGGGATGGAGCCCACAACTTGGGCACGTGTCCTGACCAGGAATCGAACCGTAACCTCCTGGTTTACAAGTGGACGATTACCAATGAGCCACACTGCCCAGGGCCCTTCCCATTTTTTAAACACTGACATTGCACTTCTTCCAGAAAGGCTTCCTAGATTGATTCCACCTTAGAGACAGAAGGGAACGAGGACCTTGTTGGCTGGCACCTCGATGTAGGGTTAGGACACTGAGTGCCAGAGTGATTCGTTGATTTGCCTGATGCAAGTGTTTAGCACATGGTAAGTGAGTGAATAGATCTAATTTCAAGACTCACTTTTAAGAATATTAATGGCAGCCCTAGCCGGTTTGGCTCAGTGGATAGAGCGTCGGCCTGCGGACTGAAGGGTCCCGGGCAAGGGCATGTACCTTCGTTGCGGGCACATCCCCAGAAGGGGGGGGGGCGGGTGTGTGCAAGAGGCAGCTGATTGATGATTCTCTCTCATGGATGTTTCTAACTCTCTATCTCTCTCTCTCTTCCTCTCTGTAAAAAATCAATAAAATATATATTTTTTTTAAAAGAATAGAAACATCAATGATGAGAGAAAATCATTGATCGGCTACCTCTTGCACATCCCTTAATGGGGATCAAGCCCAAAACCCAGGCATGTGCCCTTGACCGGAATCGAACCTGGTAACCTTCAGCCCGCAGGCTGATGCTCTATCCACTGAGCCAAACCATGCATGGTCTTCAATTTCTTAAGGATTAGACCACCGCTAAGAAGGTCCTTCCAGAACTGATGCCCCAGAACATAGCAAGTGTTTAGCACATGTAGCTGAGCGAACAGATCTAATTCCAAGACTCATTTTCTCCAGATATTTATAACGCTCTCACACTGCTCAGACCCCACTGGTCTCGTGTAGATAATGGTCCCTCAGTGTCCTGCTTGCATTTCGGCCTTCTCTAATTTCATAAGCCCAGGAGCCTGACTGTAGTCTCTCACACTTCATTCTGTTGGTCCACTTTCCAACAACCCACAATAGCTGGCTACTGAGAACCCGATGTATAATAACATTTTCATAGCTGCCCACCGAGACCCAAGACCCAACCGTTACCGCCCACACACCTGGAGGGCACTGCTTTTTTTTTTTTTTTTTTAATATATATCTTTATTGATTTCAGAGAGGAAGGGAGAGGGAGATAGAGAAAGAAACATCAATGATGAGCGAGAATCATCAATCAGCTGCCCCTGCATACCCCATACCGGGGATCAAGCCCACAACCCGAGCATGTGTCCTTGACTGGAATTGAACCTGGGACCCTCCAGACCGAAGGCCAGTGCTCTTATCTACTGAGCCAAAGCAGCTAGGGCGGGACTGTTTTCTTGCCTTCCCATCCATGCCATGTCGCCTCCTTCTGAGCCCTCTCCGGACTTAGCCCTTTAAGGAAGTCTGGCCACACAGCCACAGCGGTAACCACACTCGGCGTTCTTTCTTTCCCCTCAGCACTCGGCGCCGCAGGCTGCGCCGTATCCATCGGAGGTGGCCTGGCTGTGTGGTAAGCATGAGCATTCTTCAAAGTCAGCCTACGGGCTGAGCGGAGCCCCTTCACAGAGCCCGCCAGAGCTGCCACATCCACTCTCAGTCGTCCTCATCGATGTTTCTCTCTCGTCGATGTTTCTAACTCTCTATCCCTCCCCCTCCTTCTCTGTGAAAAATCAATAAAATATACCGGTCAGCTGCCTCCTGAACACCTTCTCCTGGGGATGTGCCCGCAGCCAACGTACATGGCTCTTGACCAGATTCGAACCCGGGAACCTTCAGTCCGCAGGCCGATGCTTTATCCACTGAGCCAAATGGATTAGGGCAATAAAATATATATTTTTAAAAATACAACAAAAATACAAACAAAAAACAGCTACACTCAGCCTCGGCTTTTACCTAACCAAACTCCACGTTGCGGATGATGGAGGACCAGCGAGATCAAGCATCTGCTCCGAGTCTCAGAGCTGACAGCGGTCAGGAAGGTGCTGGGAGGCGGACACCTCGCGGACGGAGCCCTCCCGCTGCCTGACTCCTGGGACGGGCCCTGCTGGCGGGTGCAGCCCGCAGTCCTTCCTGTGGAGGACCCGCACTCACGGGCAGTAAAGGGCCGTGCTGGCCACCGGAAGAGAGTCCTCGTAACCACAGGGGACACGAGCTCTGCGGAAGAACTGGAAAGGTTTTACGATCCCAAGAAAGAGCTTAACCGCCGGGGGCGACGCCCGGGATGCGGCGTTTTTTGCTGTGAATTTTTGAGGTTTTGGTGGAGCTGCTTCCCTGATTGCAGCCCTCGTGGACATTTTTAGGTTCTGAGGGTGGGGCCACAACAGCGTGTGCCCTAACAGAGAATTACAGCAGCGCAGCAGCTTCCTCCTCCTCCTCCCCCTCCTCCTCCTCCTCCTCTTTCCCCTCCTCCCCCTCCTCCAACTCAGTGAGTCCACCCAGCTGCCCAGGGCAGCCCCCCACCAGCCAGGATGGAAACATTCACACCTCAGTCATCCACGTCCCCCCTCCTCCCCAGGCAGAGCAGGGTTACAGATAACCCGAGGGCCACTTCCTTTTCGCTTCAGAAAGCATAAGGGTGAGCTTTCAGCAGGGGCTTGTCGTGTTCTGCGGAAGATGGCATGGAAAAGGTGTCTGCATCCTCTGAGCGCACGTTAGGGGGTAGAGCGAGGAGCAGACGTGGTTACTGGAAGAGGAACCAGACCCTAGATTGAACATTCACAATCGGGACCCAGCAAGTAGACAAACCAGAGTGAGGTAACCGCAGTAGTCATTCCACAGGCGTGTGTGGACTTACTGCGTGGCAGGAACTCTGCTATGTGCTGGGGAGAAGAGGTAAGAGAAGGAGGAAGTTAGTTGTAAATATGGGCAGGACTCCCTAGCCTCTGGACAGTGGTCGGCAAACTGCGGCTCGTGAGCCACGTGCGGCTCTTTGGCCCCTTGAGTGTGGCTCTTCCACAAAACAGCACAGCCTATGGCAGTGGTCGGCAAACTCATGAGTCAGCAGAGCCAAATATCAACAGCACAACGATTGAAATATCTTCCAAGAGCCCAATTTTTTTAAACTTAAACTTGTTCTAACTCCACTTCTTCCAAATAAACTCGCCCAGGCCGTGGTGTTTTGTGGAAGAGCCACACTCAAGGGGCCAAAGAGCCGCAGGTGGCTCTCGAGCCGCGGTTTGCCGACCACGGCTCCAGAGTATTACAGGTGGGTGGAGAGGCAGAGGTGCATGGCTCGCTGGGATTGAGACCAAGGGTGAGTATGTTGAAATTCAAGCAATTCTCTTTGGAAGCCAGCAGGGACAGCATTTTATTCTCTGTGGAGAGTGGAGAATTCTCTAAGAGAGAAGCATATTAAAGTGCATCTGAAAGGCAAGCCTGGGTTTCAAAGGGCAGATGAGGGGGACAGGAGGTCGTTTGGGCTGAAGGGGCAGAGGCGAGAAACACACAGGGCTGTTCAGGGAAGAGCGAGGCGACTGTGGACCAGCATCTGCTTTCACTCCCCACCCCCCAACTCCCCCCCCAGCGCCGGGAGGCAGCCCCACGGCTCCCCTCACAGCCAAAGGAAAACTGCACCCGAAACCCTGCTTGGTCACCATTTACTTCTACAAGACAGCTCTTGCTCAGCTTCTCCCCAAGCCAGTTCCTTCCCACTGGTTAGTCTTCAGAGCTTTAAAAAAAAAATTAAAAAAATCCCCTGGAAAATGCCCCAGTTCCAGCGCACAGCATGTTTGCAACCTCAACTTGCTCAACTAAGAGCCCATTTTTCGGGGATTCCCAGACCAGGGACTTGCTGGACAGTGGACCATCACTTTGGGGGGGGCCTGTCTCTGAGCTTCAGCCCCTCCAAACCCTTCTGGTTTGCTGCTGTTTTCGAGCTGCCAGGGGGGGGAAAGATGGAGAGGGGGCAGCCCTCTGCCTCTCTCCCTGGCTCTGTGGTTAAGCTCAACAATGATCCTACAGGCCTGGAATTTGAGGAATTTCCTGCCCTGTGCTCCCTGGAAGAGCTGAGAGACGCAGCAATTAGGCCTGGAGTTTCCACTCCGGCTCCCTCCACCCAGGCCAGCGCCGGAGTGAACGCCCGCCTGCCCGGAGTGGACGGCCTGCCTGAAGGGGGCTGTGGGGGGCTCAGCCGGGGGCGTGTCCGGGGCCTTAAAGCTGCATCGGAACATCACCCCCACTGCCACCCCGATCCAGCCTCCCAAAGGGTGTTTGCCAGAGCACTCACACCCTCCCCCTAGGCTGTGGAAATAATAATGACACAGGGCCTACAGAAAGTCAGATCCTTCCAGAATCCATCTTGTTCTTCCACAGTTATCTCAGGATAATTCCCGTGTTTTTTTCCTCTCTCCCTCCCCCCCACCCCCCGCCTCCTCCCACCCCCACAAGGCCAGCTCTTTACTCCTCCCCCTTCGATCTGTTCCTTCCTCTCTCTCTCTCTCTCTCTCTCTCTCTCTCTCTCTCTCTCTCTCTCTCTCTCTCTCTCTCTCGCCCTCTTCTCCCTTTTCCCACTCGTTATGCCCAGTGGCGCCCTGGCCCGGGTCTGTCTGCAGCTGAGGGTCTCAGGGCTGCTCCCGGCCGGCATGTCTGGCTCCTGGGCTTCTGGAGGGCAGGACTGGAAGCTCTCGGCTTCTCTTTCTTTGGTTCGAGCCAGAAGCACGGGGAACCGCTCCTCCGTGGTCAGAAGGACCCTGTGTCACTTCTTCTCTGCAGCAGCGAGGGCAGCAGAAGTAAATTCTCTTCTTAATTAGGTTTGGTTCGGACTAATATTAAAATTGGTTCATAGTCTCCTGTCACACATTAACCGGCGGCTGGATGCCAAGTGCGGGACAAAACCGGCCTGGGATTTAAAGACTTTCCACCCATAATTCTCAAGCGGGCTCATCCGCCATCAGCATGGCATTCTGGGAAGGTGGGCATGTACAGGGGTCTAATGGGTGATGGGTCCCAGGCCCCTCTTTGTCTCTGCCTCTTTATTCCAGTGTTCTCTTGTGTTTTCGTCCTCATTCTAGTTGTTTTTTTTTTTTTTAGTTGTTCCTTTTAAAATATATATATTATTGATTTCAGAGAGGAAGGAAGAGGAAGAGATAGAAACATCAATGATGAGAGAGAATCTTTGATTGCTTGCCTCCTGCACACCTCTTACTGGGGACCGAGACCGCAACCCGGGCTTGTGCCCTTGACTGGAATCGATCCCGGGACCCTTCAGCCCACAGGCCGATGCTCTACCCACTGAGCCAAACCAGCTGAGGCCTAGTAGTCCCACTTAGACACCCTTCAATAATGCCCCATGCTACTCTTTGCTTTCACTCTTTTCAAATCAAAGAACATTTCAGAATCTTCTTCTTCCCCAAGTCCCAGAGAAGTTCTGACCCTTTGCAACCTTATCCACCCCCGCCCCCTTCCCATCTCTGTCCACGTCACACACCCCTCTCCTGCTCCATTCCCCGCTCAGCACCCACCTCTCCCATCCCGACTCCATGGCAACAGCACCGGGCGGCCTCCCACTGCCCACAGGACCCTCCTAGGGTTTCACTATCCCTGCTTCACTGGCCACTGGGAACGGTTCCCAGGACTCTCCCATTGCACCTCGGCTCCGCTCACTTCCCTCTGCTCTCTCTCCGGGAGGGTGAGGGCGGGACCAGGGTGGCAGTGCTCTGGGCCCCGAGGCCGAGGCCGAGGCTGAGGCTCTGTGTATCATGATCCTGACTCCCTTCCGGACAACGCTAACCCCGGGGAACACCCACAAGCCAATTCCCTGCTCCCCTCGCCGCCCCATCCCCAGGCCTCCCACCCCAGGCCTCCGCAGAGCCCTCAGGCCTCCAAAGGAGAACACTCGGGTCAAAAAGGGAATCAAAGCTCTTCCAGCACTTCTGCAAGAACGCTCACTATCTCCAGACTCCCTCCGCGCTCCAGACATTTGCCTTTTGAGGCTGAGGATTGCTATGTGCCGGTCCCCTCCCCCTGCGCATTCCCTTCAAACAAAGCTTTTCTGTCAGGTTTCTGACCCTGATCAAGATTTTTAACTGGAATCTCCCCCCCCCCCCCCTTCCTCTCCGATTCTGAAGGATCTTTTGTCTTGGGAGCGGAAGAACTGAGAGGTGGAGAGGGCTGTGTTTTTTCCCCTCTTGAAAGTAATTGGGGAAGAGTTTCTTTAAAATAAAATAAAAAAGGATAGAAGACAGAGGAAAAAAAAAGAGAAAAGACTGGAAATGTGCAGGGAAAAGGTCCTTGGAAGAGAGGGAGAGGGAACGGAGACAGCGGGAGGTAAAGGCCTTGAGGGGGGAGAGGGAAGAGCTGGAGGAAGCAGGACCTTCAGAAATGTGTGCGGGGGGGGGGGGGGGGGAGAGGATGGGGGACACGGGACGAAGGACATGGGGATGGCTGAGCCCTAGGAAAAAAGGCCCATCACCTGTGCTGTTCATCCCCAGAACAGCTCGTCCCACCTATAGGGAAAGAGAAAGAGCCAGAATCCTGCCTTTGGGAAGTCAAGAGCACTCCCTCTGCATCCCCGACCACCCGGCAGTGCCTAGCAAACAGCAAGTGCTCAATCAATGCAGGGCCGCTCCAAACCAGGCTGCCAGGAGTTGTCTTCCTTTCCCCTCAGGACCAAGGGAAAGGCTGGCTGGAGACAATAGACAAGAAAAGGAAGGAAGGAAGGAAGGAAGGAAGGAAGGAAGGAAGGAAGGAAGGAAGGAAGGAAGGAAGGAAGGAAGGAAGGGAAGGAAAGGAAGGAAGGAAGGAAGGAAGGAAGGAAGGAAGGAAGGAAGGAAGGAAGGAAGGAAAGAAGGAAGGAAGGAAGGAAAGAAGGAAAAAAGAAAGAAAGAAAGAAAGAAAGAAAGAAAGAAAGAAAGAAAGAAAGAAAGACAGACGCACCTAGCCTGGTCAGGGTGGGGCTGTGCAGGGCTCACGCACACGGATCACGTGTCGGCCTCTTCTTGTCTTTTTTTTTTTAATTATTATTAATATATTTTATTGATTTTTTTTTTTTTTTTTTTTTTTACAGAGAGGAAGGGAGCGGGATAGAGAGCTAGAAACATCCACGAGAGAGAAACATTGATCAGCTGCCTCCTGCACACCCCCCCACCGGGGATGTGCCCGAAACCAAGGTACATGTCCTTGACCGGAATTGAACCTGGGACCCTTCAGTCCGCAGGCTGATGCTCTATCCACTGAGCCAAACCGGTTAGGGCAGCCTCTTCTTGTCTTACCCAGAGTTTCTTTCCCTGGGGTCCCGTTCTCTCCCTCCTTCGGCAGGCACAGCCCTGTGAGTGCTCAGTCCCTGGCACATGGATTCCTCACGGCGGGTGTTATCCACCGGAAACCTTACCCTCAGGCAGGCTGGCTCCCTTCGCCACGCAGCCGTCAGTCGAGGTGTGAGCAGGGCATTAGAAAGTCCTTCAAGCAAGGGTCCAACTCTAACAAGCAAGGCAGACCTGACTGCTACTATCGTTATCATCACAATGCATTCTGAAGTTTAAAAATATATATATATTAAAACAATCAGTGGCTGGGCATTATCCATGGGGTCGGGGTGGGGGGTCTGGGTTCACTGGGAGTTAACTATTTACAGATGGCCATAAATCCGGGGACTCAGCTTCCCAGAGCCCTGGCCAGTGTGGCTCGGTTGGTTTGAGAGGGCAGGGCAGGGCAAGGATGAGCTCCCAACTCCGCCCCGCAGGGCGGAGTTATCCCTAGCCCTCAAAACCCCTGGACTGGGAGAAATTCGCTCTCTTCCGCCATGCTGCCGGCGTGAGTGGGAGGAGCACATGCTAGCATGGTGAAGGCTCTTTTGTTTATTGCATCGGACTTGGCTCCCTGGTGGTCCTTGGGGATCACGAAGTCTGGGCATAACAGGTTGAAGGGTTGTGCCATGCAGCCGTGGGTGTCCGGTTCGATCCCAGGTGGGACACATGCCTACATTTCAGGTTCAGTCCCCAACGGGGGCGTGTGCGTGGGGGAAGGCGGCTGATCGATGTTTCTCTCTTGTATTGATCTCTCCCTCTTCTCCCCGCCCCCCCATCCCAATTTCCTTCTCTCTGGGGGAAAAAAAAAAAAAGTTTCCTACAGGCTCCGGTCCACCTTTCGGCCCCTCTGACAGGAAGATCAGAGACCCTTTGTATTACTTATTACTTAAAATAGCCGGCTTTCAGTAGCTGCTTGCTTACTGTTTGCCAGGCCCTAGCCTATCCACTTAATTAACTAATTCAGGGGTCTTCAAACTACGGCCCGCGGGCCACATGCGGCCCGCAGAGGAGTCTGATCCGGCCCGCCAGGTTTTTTGGGCAGTGAGCGCAGCCGAGGTGTTACAGTAGGAATTAGTAGTTCATATAGTCCGGCCCTCCAGCTCTCTGAGGGACCGTGATCTGGCCCCCACTTTAAAAAGTTTGAGGACCCCTGAACTAATTTGTCCCATAAGACTGGAGGTAGAAGGCAGAAGACACGTGTGGTCCATGACATAAACAATGAAGTGAAGGAGACTGTGGACATGGGGAGGGGGCGGTGTGATCACACCCCAGGGGAAGAGAACGCGGACAGGAGGAGTGGGCTGCGGTTGGGGTGACACCAAAGAGACGCCACGAGATCCTGAACACGATATCTCACCGGAGGTGCATGGCAAGCGCAGCCCTGAGCTTCCAAGCGGCCAGTGCAAAAAGAATCCCCGTCAGGAGCACAATGTACAGTGCCCGTAAAATAAACACCAACCAGTATCCTAGACAAAGTACCACTACAGCCCTGGCCGGTCTGGCACCGAGCATCGGCCTGTGGACTGAAGGGTCTAGGGTTCGATTCCAGCCAAGGGCACATGCCCAGGTTGCGGGCTCCATCCCCGGTTGGAGGCATGCAGGAGGCAGCTGATCAATGATTCTCTCTCACCATTGATGTTTCTGTCTCTCCCTCTCTCTCCCCTCCTCTCTGAAATCAATAACAAAATATATATATATTTTAAAGTACCACTACAGAACCTTCTCCCTCATGAAAGGACGCGGTGGGTGCTGAGCCAGGTGCCGGGCAGCATCCCTGCCATCCACACAATGAGGAGCTTCATCGGCTGCTGCTAGAACATTCTGGGCGGTGGCACAGTGCCCACTGCTCTGCTCAGGAAAAGCAGTTACTTCAGGGGCCGTTCGGCCTCCGTGTGCCGCTCTCGGACGGTCCGGCTCAACCTAAGGATAAAGTCCGGAGCAGAAGGAGGGGAGCTGCAGGTACAAGACGGGACTCCCGCTTCGGCCTCTCGCTCAGAGATGCACCCCGAGACCAGAGGGAGAAGAGAACACCAGCCTCCTGACAGTCACAGTCTCGGGTGGGCATCTGAAGGCAGGGGAGGTGGCGCTCAGAAGATGGCTCCCCTGGGGAAGGAGGCCGGGGCCAGCAGCGGTGGGGATGTCTCGGGTCAGAGTGAGATGACTGAGTGAGACAAATTGTACTTTGACATAAAAAAAAAAAAAAAAAAAAAAAAAAAAAAAAAAAAAAAAATTAGCCCTGGCTGGTTTGGACTCAAAGGGTCCCAGGTTCCATTCCAGTCCCCAGTAGGGTGCGTGCAGGAGGCAGCCAATCAATGATTCCCTCTCATCATTGATGTTTCTCTCTCTCTCTCCCTCTCCCTTCCTCTCTGACATCAATAAAAATATCTTTTTTTAAAAGATCAACCCCAATATGTCAGCTTTGCATGTGGCCATGATGAAGCTTGGGAAGACAGAGCCTCCTGGGAAAACCCTAAGGGGCCTTAAAAGAGGAAGTAAAAATAGCCTTAAGCAGGTGAAGTAGCCCCAGCAGGTGAGGTAGCCCCAGCAGGTGAGGTAGCCCCAGCAGGTGAGGTAGCCCCAGCAGGTGAAGTAGCCCCAGCAGGTGAGGTAGCCCCAGCAAAGCCCCCCAGACGGCAATGTGCCTGCCCCTCTGACGGAAGCACCGGGGTCCCTAGCCCACCGAGGTCAGCCTGGCAGGGACATCGGAATCCTTGACCCTGGAAGTCACCCTGGGGGGAAGAGAACCCACAGCTTAACTGCCCGCCCAGAAATTAATCCCGGGCCCCGAAGTCCCCCCGTTCGTCTGATCAAAGCCCTTTCTGTGGCTCTCCCTACAAAGACGGCATTTTCCCCGGCGGTCGGAGAGAGCGCCTCGCCGGGGCTGGCGGGCGGAGTGAGGAGGGCCGGCCCGGATGAAGGGAAGCGGGCTGGAGGGCGGCGGGCGCTCCCCCGGCTGCCACTCTGAAACCCTGGTCGCCCGCGGGGGCCGGCGGAGCGCGGAGAGGAGAGGCGAGCGGCTGGCATCCCGGGCCAAGTCCCCTGACAATGGGCAGGAGTCTGGAACCTGCAGCCTGTTAATCATCTCTCAATGGTTTTTGTTCCTGGCTTTAAACATTTACCCCTACTGGGCTTGCAGGCTTCACAAGCTATCTCCTTTTCTTTGCCGTTGCCATGGCGACGACTCCAGGCATACAACTGCTCTCTGATTTTTAAATAAAAGTTGAGGTTTTCTCTCTCTCTCTTCTTCCATCCTCCCCGCTCCCCCCTCCTTCTCTCTCAGGATAAATGAGGTTTCTCTCTCATCCCTTCTTTCCCTCCACCTCCCTCTCGCCCAGCCCTCCCCCACCCCAGCTCTGTCTCCTTATCTCTACGCCATGCGCTCATTTCCTCCTTCCACCTGCCTCCCCTCCCCGTCCCACATTTTTGGGCTTCCAGGCTGGCCCTAATCCCCTGGTTGCCATGACAGCAAGAGCAGACCCCCTGAGGGACGGGATGGGGGCAGAGGCCAAAGGATAAGGGCATGTGGGGGGGGGAGGGAGGGAAGGTGGGTACCTGCTTGGCAGTCTCAGGAGGAGTGTCCCCAATTATTCTTTGGGGACCACCACCTTCCTGTACCGGCCTCCATTCCTTAGCAGATCCTTATATCACCAGCACCCAGAGAGGACTTTTTGATCTGTGCCGCCGGCACGGCTGGGGGAGGCAGGGCAGGCCGTGGGGAGGCGGTGGCTCTCCGAGCTGATGAGAGGTGTGTGTGCGGGCAGGGAGCGGGCCGGTCAACGAGGCACTGCCCGGTCCACTGTCTGCTTCGGGGCAGGGAGTCCCACACCCTCCGGAGTCTCGGTTTTCACTGGTAACGTTCGGGGTTGGATTAAATCTTCCATTTTAAAGAATCCTAGACCATCTGAGAAGTGTCAGCAGCCAGAGCTGGTGGGGTGGGGAGTGGAGGGAGAGGTGGGAAAGGGGTGCAAGAGGCATCTGGGACCCAAAACGGTGAGTCCTATTGTCTGGCGCCACAGGGGTCCATTTGTATGGCCTTCAAGCAGAGATGTGCTCGACTTTCCGGAAATCCTTATCAGCAGGACGTTAGATGTTTCTAGAGGAACTCAGGGCCTCCATCCACCCCCAGCCCCCCGCCCGACCCACCCCGTGGTTTGCTCACCGCCGGCTTCTTCCCCAGCCCCAGCTTTGGAGAGAGGTAAGTCATGGCTTTGGTGGAAACCTAATCATTTTTGAAATGGGCTGCAAGGTAAAATATTTTACTTTCTGCTCAACAACATAAACTCTTAATGTTATGGGAGACGGCCGAGGTTAAATATTTGGGTGAAGGGAGGAATGGACAGCCATGTGGTATTTCACAAAGTGATCCCGATGGGCGTTGGAAGACTGACTTTCTCGGTCTAGTTCTTCCTCTGCTCAGCTCACAGTTCTCCTCATCGAGGGGTTTCCCTCCGGGGGATCTTCGGAAATGCCAGAGACGTTTCTATGGTCCCCCCTGTGGGCAGGAGGTGCCACCGGCTTCCAGGGAGCCAGGCCAGCCTCCATGGCGCCCTCCAGTCCACAGACCGGCCTCCGTGACGAAGGGTTCACTAACCCATCTGAGCAGATCCTTGTCCCATCCAGAGCCTGTTTCTTCGCTCACAGATTGTTACCTAATAGATCCTCCCTTCCTCTAGTTGATGGACAGACGTCAAGCCCACCTGTGGCCAGACATGCCTAAGCACTGAACCACCAATCAGCACCTGCCAAACACCCTAAGCCCCACCCCCTCCCCGATTCCTCCTAAGTCCCAGGGGATCATTTCTCTCTGGCCACCTTCTCTATTTAATCTATCCGTCCCTTGTACTCAGTCACTCATAGAACACACATTTTCAGAGTGTCTGTGCCAGACACAGGGCACGGGGGATGCGCGAGTAAACTCGAGACCAACACAGCTGCGATCCTTGTCCCCAAGGACTTGACGTTAACTTCTATTCACAGCCCCACGTGACCTTGTACCGGGTCACACACCGTCAGGAGGGAAGCTGGGACCCGAACCCAGGCCTCCCGGCTGCAAAGCCAGGGCTTTTGTCATTGTCGTCGTTGTTGTTGTGTTGTCACTCTTCACCACAGACTGTTAGGATTCGTCTACAATAAGCGCCACCACCTACTGCCCATCACAGCACCTCGGACCCGTGCCAGGCATGCTCCACGGATTACCGGATGTGACCCTCACCCCCACCCTGTGAACCAGATGCTGCTTTTCTTCCACAAAAAGGCGGAAGGGGGGGAATGCGACGGAGAAAGGACTTGCACGCTGGTGGGAGGCAGTAGGTCCTGGGTTCAACCTAGAGAAGTCTGTGCTCCAGACGCGGCTCTATCCCCAGGCGGAAGAGCACATCTGGCTGGTTATGATCAGTGAGCTCCTTCCTTCTCCTTCCTGATCAGCAAGCTCCTTCCTGACCTTCTAGCTGAGTCAACGGAGGCCCTGAGAAGACGCGAGACTTGCCCCAGGAGAAACAGCCCAGGAAGAGCCAAGAGGAAAACCCCGGTCATCTGACCCCCAGGCCAAAATCAGCTGTCACACACCCTCAGGCTCTCCGTGTTTGTCACCTCACCGGCACAGGGAGGGGGGTGTACACTATCAGCAACCAAGTCCAGCCCCTAGCCGGTTTGGCTCAGTGGACAGAGTGGCCCGAGGACTGAAGGGTCCTGGGTCCGATTCTGGTCAAGGGCAGTTACCTCGGTTGCAGGCTCAATCCTCGGCCTTGGTCAGGGCATGTGCAGAGACACCAATCAGTGCTCCTCCCAACCTCCCCCTCCCTTCCAGTCTCCCTAAAAATCAATGGGGAAATGTCTTGGGATGGGAATTAACATGCATACATCCATAAATAAATATTTTAAAAAGACGCAAATGCTCAGGAGTCGAAGTCTGAGGAGTGGGTGGGGAGTGGGAGAAGCAGCTGGTGGTCGGAGTGAAAAGAGCGGCCTTCCGATGGAGAAGGAGAAACAGAGACGGCGGAGCTGGGCGGGGTGCGGGCCTGGGGTGGGAGCTCAGGAGGAAGAAAGAGGCTCCGGAGGAGACGCCCGGGCCTGGAAGAAGGGACCTGTGGGCGTGGGTGCTAGCCACCCCCCATCTTCCCCGCGCCTCCCGCCTCTCCCGGGTCACCCAGGTTCTGCTTCCTCCTGGTCTGGCCACGCAGAGCCCAGCCCTGTCACCTCAGGCTGAGTCCCCGACTCCTTCCCTCACCTTAACCCCACCCTGGCCCTGGCTCCGTTGGTTGGAGAGTCGCCCCATATACACCAAGAGGTTACAGGTTCGATCCCCAGTCCGGGCATGTACGAGGCAACCGATGGATGTTCCTCTCTCACATCGATGTTTCCCTCTCTCCCCTCCTCTATGTCTAAAATTAGTGGGGACAGTCCTTGGCTCAGGATAAAAAAAAAAAAAAGTAAGACCCTGTCCCCCGGGTGAGGACCCCTCACCTCCACACCAGAGCCCGCCCGCCCGCCCAGGGCTTCTCCTGCCACCTTTCCTGACAGCCAGCCCCGCCCCCCTGAGGGAGGGGGCAGGGAGCCTGCCCCTGACGGCCCTTTAGGCCACCCTGCCGTCCCCACATAAAGCACAGAGCAGAGCGGGCCCTGGGACCAGCCAAGCCCTCCTTCCCACCTCCCCCAACCCCCATCCTCTGGACTGGAGCCTCTTGCAGGGTCTGCTCCTCTCCTCAGATCCCTTTAAAAGGGAGGAACACGGGCCCAGAAGCCCCTCTGGGGCCCGGACCGCCCGAGAAGGCCCAGGCGTCGCTTACAAGACACCGGGGTTTGCCGTTGCGACTGGGGTTTTGTTTTTAACAAAACAGAATCCAGGGCTTTGGGAACTTGCGATCTGGGAGAACACTGAAAGGTCAGAGCCTCCGAGGGAGCCAGAGGAATGAGATGAGGGGCGGGGACGTCAGGAAAGGCCTGGGGGGGGGGGGGTGCCCTCTGGGCCGGGGATGGGGAGGGAGGTGGAGGCAGCGATGGAGAAGGGAGAGGAGCCACAGCCGGATTCCTGAGCGGCGGCCGGTGGCCGGCTCTGGTTTTCATTCCCGCCCCTCCCCCACCGCGCGGCCGGCTAGGCCTCCGAGATGATTAAAACCAAAAGAATTTTAAATGTCTGGAATTCACTTTTCACCACCGATGGCGTTTGCCTATTTTCTCTCTCCCCCTCCCTCCCTCCCTCCCGATCATTTCTCCTCTGGAGAGGGCCCTTCGCTTCAGCCCTTCCTCCCGGCCCAGTGTGCTCCCAGCCGGCGCCCAGTCCCCACCAGCTCACTTTGTTTTCATGCTGGGGAGGAGAGGCGAGGGGGGATGGGTGCCCCGGGAAGAGGGGAGGGAGGGAGGCAGGAGGGTGGAGGAGGCCTGATCTGGCTGCTGAGATTTCCCAGAAAAAAAAAAAAGAGGGAAGAAATAGCTTTCAGGGAGAGGAACCTGCCAAATAGTTAGGTTCCCACAAGGCTCTGCTGAGCCTTTTCATGGGCCGAGGAGGGAAAGCCAGAGCTGGTGTCTCCGGGGAGAGACCCTTCCCCACAGGCACCCACACCCTGGTCAGAACCCCCCACCCCCACCCACCCAGACTGTTCCCAAGACAGCAGGGGAGGGGGGGGTGCAGGGCCCCTGCGCCTCTTACCCAAGTCCAGGCCGGAGCTGAAGTGTGTAACACCTGTGCTCCCATCCGGGTGCCCCAGCAGACGTGCTGACCCCGGGTACCCTGCTCCAGCCCCCCGGAACCAGCCCCTCCGCCGTGCAAACCCAGTCAGCGCCCCCCGGGCCTCGCTCAGGGGGAGCCGGTCCCTTTGTGAACGCCCACAGGAGGGCAGAGAGAGGGAAACGAATCTCCGCATTTTCTGTTCAGGAAACAGGTCAGAAGGCCAGCGTGGCTCCGGGGCTGAGCATCGACCTATGAACCAGGAGGTCACGGTTCGATCCCAGGTCGGGGCCTGTGCCTGGGTGGTGGGCTCGATCCCCAGTGGAGGTGGTGCAGGAGGCAGCTGATCAATGATTCACTCTCATCACTAATGTTTCTCTCTCTCCCTCCCTCTTCCTCCTCTCTGAAATCAATAAAACATATATTAAAAAAAAACAGGTCGATCACTGCATAAAGTCACCCCATTAGAGGCACCAACAGGGCTCAAATCCATAGCTGGGCTCCCGCCACAGTGCTCTTCCTGCGCTGCCCCCGTTGGAAGGCCCAGGAACCCGGGCTGAGCTGAAGCCGAGAGCCACGCGCGATGGCACAGTGACCACGGGCTCGGCGGCAGCGGCAGCGGCAGGCGCAGGGGCAGTCCGGGCCCGCGGGGCAGCCAGGGGAGAATCCTCGCCGCCTGGAGCTGCTGCCAACAGGCTGTGCCCTGGAAGCAGCCCTGGCTCGAGCAGACGACGTATTTGTAGAAAGAAAAACTGGGACAGAGGGGCCTGGGCTTTGCTCAACAGCATGCCCCGGAGTGCGGGGCGGACAGCGGGGCCCTCCTTTCCGGGGAAGCGGAGCTCAGGGCCCGCCCTCCCTCCCCAGCTTTCTCCTAATTAACTTGTGGGATATGGTTTCTGCCGGGTTAGCCAGGGCCGTGGTCGGCAAACGCATTAGCCAACAGAGCCAAACATCAACAGGACATCGACTGACATTTCTTTGGAGAGCCGAAAACCGACTTCTGCGCACGGGCCACGAAGTCTCGATCGCACTGCGCGTGGTGTTTTGTGGAAGAGCCACACTCAAGGGGCCAAAGAGCGGCATGTGGCTCTCGAGCCGCAGTTTGCCGACCCCACAGGGCTGGGGGCTCTCCTGGGTAGGGGTAACCCCACAGCGGTGACAGCAGTAAGAGCGACTATTGTCAAACGCCAGGAACTCTGCTTTACACACCTTCTCAAGCTTTCCATGTGCCAACAGAGAAACGAAGACGCAGGTTCCATCCATCACAAGGTCAAGGTTGTGCAGCTAGTGAAAGGCAAATAGGTAGTCGGGTCCAACATATTTCCTTCTGAAGACCGAGCACCTTGGGCTGGGTATGAAAGAAAAGCCAACCAGGAGAGAGAGAGAAGCAAGCGGTCCCCATTCCCCAGCCCCTCCTCGGGACTGGCCGGAGCCCCAGCCACAGAGACACAGTGATACACAGGAGTGATACACCGGAGCCCGGCCACAGGGACACAGTAACTGATACACAGGAGTGATACACAGGAGCCCGGCCACAGTGACACAGTGACTGATACACAGGAGTGATCCACAGGAGCCCGGCCACAGGGACACAGTGATCCACAGGAGTGATCCACAGGAGCCCGGCCACAGGGACACAGTGATCCACAGGAGTGATACACAGGAGCCCGGCCACAGAGACACAGTGATTGATCCACAGGAGTGATACACAGGAGCCCGGCCACAGGGACACAGTGACTGATACACAGGAGTGATACACAGGAGCCCGGCCACAGAGACACAGTGATCCACAGGAGTGATCCACAGGAGCCCGGCCACAGGGACACAGTGATCCACAGGAGTGATCCACAGGAGCCCGGCCACAGGGACACAGTGATACACAGGAGTGATCCACAGGAGCCCGGCCACAGGGACACAGTAACTGATACACAGGAGTGATCCACAGGAGCCCGGCCACAGGGACACAGTGACTGATACACAGGAGTGATACACAGGAGCCCGGCCACAGGGACACAGTGATCCACAGGAGTGATCCACAGGAGCCCGGCCACAGGGACACAGTGATACACAGGAGTGATCCACAGGAGCCCGGCCACAGAGACACAGTGATCCACAGGAGTGATCCACAGGAGCCCGGCCACAGGGACACAGTGATTGATATACACGGGAGTGATACACAGGAGCCCGGCCACAGGGACACAGTGATACACAGGAGTGATACACAGGAGCCCGGCCACAGAGACACAGTGATCCACAGGAGTGATCCACAGGAGCCCGGCCACAGGGACACAGTGATCCACAGGAGTGATACACAGGAGCCCGGCCACAGAGACACAGTGATCCACAGGAGTGATCCACAGGAGCCCGGCCACAGGGACACAGTGATTGATATACACAGGAGTGATACACAGGAGCCCGGCCACAGGGACACAGTGATCCACAGGAGTGATACACAGGAGCCCGGCCACAGGGACACAGTGATACACAGGAGTGATACACAGGAGCCCGGCCACAGGGACACAGTGATCCACAGGAGTGATACACAGGAGCCCGGCCACAGGGACACAGTGATTGATACACAGGAGTGATACACAGGAGCCCGGCCACAGGGACACAGTGATCCACAGGAGTGATACACAGGAGCCCGGCCACAGGGACACAGTGATCCACAGGAGTGATACACAGGAGCCCGGCCACAGGGACACAGTGATCCACAGGAGTGATCCACAGGAGCCCGACCACAGGGACACAGTGATCCACAGGAGTGATCCACAGGAGCCCGGCCACAGGGACACAGTGATTGATCCACAGGAGTGATACACAGGAGCCCGGCCACAGAGACACAGTGATCCACAGGAGTGATCCACAGGAGCCCGGCCACAGGGACACAGTGATTGATATACACAGGAGTGATACACAGGAGCCCGGCCACAGGGACACAGTGATCCACAGGAGTGATACACAGGAGCCCGGCCACAGGGACACAGTGATACACAGGAGTGATACACAGGAGCCCGGCCACAGGGACACAGTGATCCACAGGAGTGATACACAGGAGCCCGGCCACAGGGACACAGTGATTGATACACAGGAGTGATACACAGGAGCCCGGCCACAGGGACACAGTGATCCACAGGAGTGATACACAGGAGCCCGGCCACAGGGACACAGTGATCCACAGGAGTGATACACAGGAGCCCGGCCACAGGGACACAGTGATCCACAGGAGTGATCCACAGGAGCCCGGCCACAGGGACACAGTGATCCACAGGAGTGATCCACAGGAGCCCGGCCACAGGGACACAGTGATCCACAGGAGTGATACACAGGAGCCCAGCCACAGAGACACAGTGATCCACAGGAGTGATCCACAGGAGCCCGGCCACAGGGACACAGTGATTGATATACACAGGAGTGATACACAGGAGCCCGGCCACAGGGACACAGTGATCCACAGGAGTGATACACAGGAGCCCGGCCACAGGGACACAGTGATACACAGGAGTGATACACAGGAGCCCGGCCACAGGGACACAGTGATCCACAGGAGTGATACACAGGAGCCCGGCCACAGGGACACAGTGATTGATACACAGGAGTGATACACAGGAGCCCGGCCACAGGGACACAGTGATCCACAGGAGTGATACACAGGAGCCCGGCCACAGGGACACAGTGATCCACAGGAGTGATACACAGGAGCCCGGCCACAGGGACACAGTGATCCACAGGAGTGATCCACAGGAGCCCGGCCACAGGGACACAGTGATCCACAGGAGTGATCCACAGGAGCCCGGCCACAGGGACACAGTGATCCACAGGAGTGATACACAGGAGCCCAGCCACAGAGACACAGTGATCCACAGGAGTGATCCACAGGAGCCCGGCCACAGGGACACAGTGATTGATATACACAGGAGTGATACACAGGAGCCCGGCCACAGGGACACAGTGATCCACAGGAGTGATACACAGGAGCCCGGCCACAGGGACACAGTGATACACAGGAGTGATACACAGGAGCCCGGCCACAGGGACACAGTGATCCACAGGAGTGATACACAGGAGCCCGGCCACAGGGACACAGTGATTGATACACAGGAGTGATACACAGGAGCCCGGCCACAGGGACACAGTGATCCACAGGAGTGATACACAGGAGCCCGGCCACAGGGACACAGTGATCCACAGGAGTGATACACAGGAGCCCGGCCACAGGGACACAGTGATCCACAGGAGTGATCCACAGGAGCCCGGCCACAGGGACACAGTGATCCACAGGAGTGATCCACAGGAGCCCGGCCACAGAGACACAGTGATTGATCCACAGGAGTGATCCACAGGAGCCCGGCCACAGGGACACAGTGATACACAGGAGTGAGGGGCAGACCCGGAGTCCACGCCAGAGCCCATTCTCATCCAGCCGGCGCCTAACTCTCTGGTCCTAACTCCCCGGGCCCCTCTGGTGTCTCCTGAACCTCTCCCATCCACCGGACACCTGTCCTCTCCCCTTCTCCCTGGGCTGGGGGCGCAGGCAGAGCCCCAGTCCCTGAGGGGATGGCAGACCTGGAGTCCCGGGTCCGAGGGGGAGGCCCGGCAGGCACAGCCTCTCCCCGTTCTCTCCGCAGCTCCTCGCCCCACGCCTTCGCTCCTCTCTGAGGGGGGTGTGAGCATCTCGTGAAAACGTGGTGTAGCGCCCGCTGACGTAGGTGTGAGCCGCTGCCAGGTCTTTGCCTCTCCGTTCGATCACGTGACTAAGGCCATCTCCATGGGTTTCAGACCCAGAGCGGGCGCCTTGCTCGGCTCCGAACAGAAACATCCCCAGGCCGAGCTCCGGGTCCCGACAGGACGGTGGCCCTGCCCTTCCTGTCCGCATCCCCTTCGCCGGCCTCCCGGCCCGGCACCTGGGCAAATGAGCTTCACGTGGGATGGTCTCCTGCTCAGCCGCACCCACCCCACAGGCCACGGGCCCCAGGGACGGGCCCCAGCTGTGCCAGAGCGGGGACCAGGTGGGCCTTCCGGGGACCAGGTGGGCCTTCCGGGGACCAGGTGGGCCTTCCAGGGACCAGGTGGGCCTTCCGGGGAGGAGGGAGCACGGGGCCTCCCTGCCCCCCTGGACGGGCCTCCGTGGGCCTGCCGGGCGGACCAGGGGTTCCGCTCACCACTCCACGTGTCCCCTCGCTTCTTCTCCTCCTCCGGTCTCTCCCACCTGCCCCCCGCTGCCCCCACCTTCCGTCCGCATCTCTCTCCCCACTCCGCCGCCCCACCCCTCCTTCCTCCCCATCCCCACCCCCTGCCAGCCTGGAACAGGAGGTTATGAAAATGAGCTTTGTATCCAGGAGACTGTAATTATCTGCTAAGTGTGAAAGCCAGAGTGATTAATTAAGAGATAATAAAAAGAAAAGGAGGGCTGGGAGGAGGGGGCTGCGCCAGCAGCTCTGCTTTGATGATAGAACCTGAGGTGAGCCAAGCAATTAGGGGAATCTTTATCGGGAGTTAGCTCTAATCCACAAATTATCGGGCACCCAGCGCTCAGCAGAAGACACACTTCACTCCGGCGAGTGGCAGGCAGGCCGGGCGCCCCCAGCTGCGGGCAGAGCCGCCGGGAGTCCTGGGACGCGGGGCGGCTCTGCTGGTGGGGGCCAGCCCCAGGGTGCTGCCCCCGGGCCACGCCAGGCGACCTGCGTCCAGGCTTCCAGGGCCCCGGCCGCAGCTGCCCGGGCAAAGGCAGCTGGAAGGAGCCTCCTGGGGAGGACAGAGGGCAGGACGAGTGCCTCCCTCCCCAGACCCAGCACTCCTCCCCCCGGAGGACTCTCCTCCCCCCAGGGCTCTCCTCCCCCCGGAGGACTCTCCTCCCCCCAGGGCTCTCCTCCCCCCGAGGGCTCTCCTCCCCCCGGAGGACTCTCCTCCCCCCAGGGCTCTCCTCCCCCCGGAGGGCTCTCCTCCCCCCGGAGGGCTCTCCTCCCCCCGGAGGACTCTCCTCCCCCCGGAGGACTCTCCTCCCCCCCGGAGGACTCTCCTCCCCCCGGAGGACTCTCCTCCCCCCGGAGGGCTCTCCCCCCGGAGGGCTCTCCTCCCCCCGGAGGGCTCTCCTCCCCCCGGAGGACTCTCCTCCCCCCGGAGGACTCTCCTCCCCCCGGAGGGCTCTCCTCCCCCCGGAGGACTCTCCTCCCCCCGGAGGGCTCTCCTCCCCCCGGAGGGCTCTCCTCCCCCCGGAGGACTCTCCTCCCCCCAGGGCTCTCCTCCCCCCGGAGGGCTCTCCTCCCCCCGGAGGGCTCTCCTCCCCCCGGAGGACTCTCCTCCCCCCAGGGCTCTCCTCCCCCCGGAGGGCTCTCCTCCCCCCGGAGGGCTCTCCTCCCCCCGGAGGGCTCTCCTCCCCCCGGAGGACTCTCCTCCCCCCGGAGGGCTCTCCCCCCGGAGGGCTCTCCTCCCCCCGGAGGGCTCTCCTCCCCCCGGAGGACTCTCCTCCCCCCGGAGGACTCTCCTCCCCCCAGGGCTCTCCTCCCCCCGGAGGGCTCTCCTCCCCCCGGAGGGCTCTCCTCCCCCCGGAGGACTCTCCTCCCCCCAGGGCTCTCCTCCCCCCGAGGGCTCTCCTCCCCCCGGAGGGCTCTCCTCCCCCCGGAGGGCTCTCCTCCCCCCGGAGGGCTCTCCTCCCCCCGGAGGACTCTCCTCCCCCCGGAGGGCTCTCCCCCCGGAGGGCTCTCCTCCCCCCGGAGGGCTCTCCTCCCCCCGGAGGACTCTCCTCCCCCCAGGGCTCTCCTCCCCCCGGAGGGCTCTCCTCCCCCCGGAGGGCTCTCCTCCCCGGAGGACTCTCCTCCCCCCGGAGGACTCTCCTCCCCCCCAGGGCTCTCCTCCCCCCGGAGGGCTCTCCTCCCCCCAGGGCTCTCCTCCCCCCGGAGGGCTCTCCTCCCCCCGGAGGACTCTCCTCCCCCCGGAGGGCTCTCCTCCCCGGAGGGCTCTCCTCCCCCCGGAGGACTCTCCTCCCCCCAGGGCTCTCCTCCCCCCGGAGGACTCTCCTCCCCCCGGAGGGCTCTCCTCCCCCCGAGGGCTCTCCTCCCCCCGGAGGACTCTCCTCCCCCCGGAGGACTCTCCTCCCCCCGAGGGCTCTCCTCCCCCCGGAGGGCTCTCCTCCCCGGAGGACTCTCCTCCCCCCGGAGGACTCTCCTCCCCCCGAGGGCTCTCCTCCCCCCGGAGGGCTCTCCTCCCCGGAGGACTCTCCTCCCCCCGGAGGACTCTCCTCCCCCCGAGGGCTCTCCTCCCCCCGGAGGGCTCTCCTCCCCGGAGGACTCTCCTCCCCCCGGAGGACTCTCCTCCCCCCCAGGGCTCTCCTCCCCACGAGGGCTCTCCTCCCCCCGGAGGACTCTCCTCCCCTCTGGAGGACTCTCCCCCTCCCTGGAGGACTCACATTCCCGGCATGAAGGGAGCCGAGCTGCTTCTCACATTCCTCCCCATGCCCGGTGCCGCGGGGAGGGTGTCACAAGGCCGCCTCGGGGAATGCTGCGGGGCTGCGTCTTGACAGGCGACACTGAAGCTCTTAGCAGCCGGAGCCCCAGCCCACACAGCCCCGGCGGCCCCTGCCCTCCATCCGCCGGCCCTCCTCTCCGCCAGGCCTCGCTGCCTTCTGTCTCCGGGGGTCCTGCCCGGACAGTCCTGCCTCCCCCGCCCAGGGCTCCCTCCGGCCTTCCCCGGAAGCTTCCCGCACTGCCCCCCCCGGCTCCAGGACCTCTTTCCGCCTTCGATGAAGAGGCACCACGGAGTTGGAAACGCCCTCCCTCCGTTGAGATGACCTTGGTCTGTGTGCCGACCCTGGGATCACGGGGAAACCGATCCCCCTCGGACCATTAGCTACCCGGTAGCGGGGACCAAGTCTCTTCCCTCACGTTCAAGTGCAGAGCGAAGAGTCTGCACTGACCTCGAATGACCCAGCATCCCAGGAAGATGCCCCACTCCTTCATCGCCCCAGGAGGCGTCCAAAAGCAGGCGCCCCACTCCAGTATCCCCTCCCCTCCGTCACTTGGGGTCCCCCCCACACACAGATGTCACTTGGGGTCCCCCCCCAAGTCCACCTCAGCAAGGCTGGCAGGGGGCATTCCGGGCGATTCCGAGAGAAGATTCTTGCTCTGAAGCAGCTCGATGAGTCCTGTCTGCGGGGAGCTCCGGGCCATCTCCCCACCACGCCCCCTTTTCTACAGGCTCCTGGCTCAGCAGAGACGCCAGGCCGCTCGGCTGGGCCCATGGCGGGAGGAGGAGGGGCTCATCAGTCGGAGAAGATGTGAAGGACGTCAGAGCCCTCCAGGCCCAGCTGCTCTGAGGAGAGGACACCAGATAAGCAAGGGCACGGTGACTCAGCCAGGCTCCCGGGACCTGTCCTCCGGCCTGGCTGGGACCCTGGGAGGACAGCCTGGGTGGCTTCCTGGACACAGTCCGACCCCGAGGAGACCCTGGCTCACCTGGGGCCTCAGAGCCCGGCTCCCCTAGCACCCGCCTCCGTGCGCTTCTCCGCGGGAAGGAATTTTGCCTTGAAGTGAGAGGAAAATTAATCCACTGGGGGAAGTGTTATTTACCCAGATCCTGAGAATACTGGAGGCTCGTTCAGTTACAGCCCCTAATCAGACAGGGTTTCTTCTCACGCAAGAGAAGGAGGCGTCAGGTGAGACACAAAAGAACTTCCTGCTTTGCCAGGGATTAGGAAATATGAAAGTGAGCAGGGAGAGCTAATAAGATTCCTTTCTCTCCGGGAAAAGGACAAACACGGACGTGTCAAGGTTGATTCAAATTTAGCCTTGCCTAAAGGAGGTACCCTGAATGCCTGAAGATGGTGTGGTTCTCTTTTTTTTTTTTTTAATTGATTGATGATGGTATCACATAATTGTCCTCATCCCCCCATTCCCATCCCAAACCCCTCCCCACATATACCCCCCCTCCCCCACCCCCACCCCCCCCCCGTTGTCCATGGCCACTGGTCAGGCTTCCGTGCATGCGCACAATCAGCTCCCCATTCCCATGCCCGAGCCCAGGTCCTAGGCTCCAGGAAGCTAAGTGGATGGACCCCACCTACTCCCTTCACTCGGAAACCTCTCTGGATTGTGTGTGCAGTCTGCGTGGGGCCCCATGTGCACGTGCCGATGGCAGAATGTGTCTGTTTTCTGGGGGGAGAGAAGGCGGAGGGCGATTCACCGGAGATCCCGTCACCCCCAGCGGACAAGATCCCCCGGATGTAAGGACCACACTTCCCCTACTGAGTCAGAACCCCGGGGGCGGGGCTCTCTCTCTCTCTGGCCTGTGAATCCCCTCTGCACGCACACAGGGGAGGGAGGGGGAGCCTGAGCTCGCCGTCACCTTGGCCGAACCACCACAAACTCCACGCGAGTGTGAGAAAGGGGCCTGCCCGGAGATGGTCCTCCCCGGCCCCCCCGAACCCCGCTCCCGGGGAAGCCTGGGAACCACGTTCCGTCCCCGATCACACCGTCTGCTCATGACCCAGTTTCCACGCCGCAGCCCCGGCCGGCCGCTCGTGAAAAATAAAACCGATGCAGATGACCAACGAGCTCAGGCACGGAGGGGGTTCCGTCCGCACGCCGGCCGGTGCTGTTCCCGGCTCCTGGCGGGAGTGCACACTGAATGCGGCGGGTCCGGGTCCGGGGGAGGCTGAGGGCCTGCAGGTGGCAGGGAGGAGGCAGGGCAGGTTCATCTTGGGGTCAGAGACGGGCCGGGTGGCAAGCACGGTCCCTGCTCCGGCCCCACAACCGCACAGATGCTCCTGAAGCAATGACCCCCGGAGCTGTTAGATAACTGAGCTGTAAAGAGTGAATTCCGCCCGGGAGCCCTCTTCTCCTGCCTCCCATGCAAATGCTGAGACGTCTCCCTGGAGGACCGCTCCCGCTCACACTTCCGAGCGTGGGCCTGGGACCAGCCGCATCAGCAGCATCGGCAGCCGGGAGCTCAGTGCTGATGCAGAACTCCACCGGACGCTCTGATTCGGAGCGTGCACTTGAGCGAGATCCCCGGTGTCTCATCGCGGCGGGAGTTAGAGACACCATTCTGACACGGCGGGTGCAGCCTTCTGGGGCTTAGGGATGGCCGCGCTTACCCTGCACATCCTGGGCTGCTTTTCCAGGGCTTTCCTTCTCTTCTCCCTCCCTTCCTTCCACCTCCTCTCCCTTCGTTCCTTCCTTCCTTCCTTCCCTCCTTCCCTACTTCCTCCATCCTTCCTTCCTTCCTTCCCTCCTTCCCTACTTCCTCCTTCCTTCCTTCCCCCCTTCCTTTCTCCCTCCTTTCCTTCCTTCCCCCCTTCCTTCCTTCCTTCCTTCCTCCCTTCCCTTCCCTTCCTTTCTCCTTTAAGGCGGAGGGGGTGGCTGCTGTCACTCCAGTTCACAGGTGAGGAAACTGAGGCTCACAGAGGTGAAGGGGCCGATCTTCAGAGCCAGGACTCAGACCCGGCTCCACCCACAGCGCTTCCCACTCTGCGGTGCCCGCCTCCGAGCGCCCACTGCCCGGCCAGCCGGAGGCCTCACGCCCAGGGCTCCCGCAGCGCTGGCCCTGCCCTCGGCACGGGTAACAGGCATCTCTGTGGCCGGGCTGTTTGTGCTTCCCTCATCCTGTCTTCTGCCTCCCTCAGACCCCTCTCATCCTGGGGGCTGTGAAAAGCAGGCCCTGTGCAATAGGAATGGCTGCGATTTACTGAACGTTTACTGTGTTACAGACTCTGTTTCCTAACATAGATCCCTTCATTCAGTCCGCACAGCGCCTCTCTGGGGTAGGTGTCCCTGCGTCCATTGTACAGGTGAGAAAACTGAGGCCCCGTACGGCGGCTCGGTCCCGGGGGCAGAGGAGGCGCCCCTGCTGGAAAGGAGGCTGGTTCGCCCTCAGGCCCTCTGGCCAGGGCGCCCTCCGCACTGGGTTACCCGACTCCGGGCTGTGCGAGGCCCGTCCTATGATGTCACCAGGTCCAGACCAAAGGCAGAGCACGCCCTCCAGCCCAGGGGCAGCCTCACAGGCCCTCTCCGCGGTCTGCACGAAGGGACAGCAGCAGGGCTCAGCGACCCAGAAGCCATTCACCTCGCTCTGCAATGTATTCCCCTTCCTTCCTTCTTTCCTTCCTTCCCTTCCCTTCCCTCCCGTCCTTCCATTTTCCTTCCTTCCTTCCTTCCTTCCTTCCTCCCTCCTTCCTTCCTTCCTTCCTTCCTTCCTCCTTCCTTCCTTCCTTCCTTCCTCCTTCCTTCCTTCCTTCCTTCCTTCCTTCCTCCTTCCTTCCTTCCTTCCTTCCTTTCTTCTTCCTTCCTTCCTTCCTTCCTTCCTTCCTTCCTTCCTTCCTTCCCTCTTTCCAAAGCCAGCCTTTTCTTTCTAGTTACATTCAGTTCAAACCGCCATTCAAATGCATTTAGATTCTCACTCACCCACTGCCGGCGAGGGGCGGCCCCCCAGGCGTGTGCACCAGAGCTGGCACCTCAGACCGGGACCGAGCGTCAGGCACCCGGCGCTGACCAGGAACGGCCCACGGGCAGCCGCAGCCCCAGCCAGGATGTACGAGGGAGAGGCAGGCAAAGGGGTGTCCCCCACCCCATCCCACCCCATCCCACCCCATCCCACCCCATCCCACCCCATCCCACCCCATCCCACCCCATCCCACCCCACCCCATCCCATCCCACCCCATCCCATCCCACCCCATCCCACCCCATCCCACCCCATCCCATCCCATCCCACCCCACCCCATCCCATCCCACCCCACCCCATCCCACCCCACCCCATCCCATCCCACCCCATCCCACCCCATCCCACCCCATCCCACCCCATCCCATCCCATCCCACCCCACCCCATCCCATCCCACCCCATCCCATCCCATCCCACCCCACCCCACCCCACCCCACCCCACCCCACCCCATCCCACCCCATCCCACAGTGAGGTCAAGCTGGCAGGTTTCCGAGGAGGCTGGGCGTGAGGCACAGAGCAGCAAGTCAGATGCTCGGGGTTTGGGATTGAAACCCAGGAGCCCTGCTGTCTGTCCGGAGGCCAGACCTGGGAGACTCGGGAATCCAGATGAAGGAAGCCCTGCCCCTGGCCCCCTCCCCCCACTCCCCGCCAGCCAGCTTCTCCCCGGCTCTCTGCTCCTCTGAATCCATCTTCCGCCCTCCCTTTCTCTCTCCTCTGCCCACACCTACCCTTCCAGTCCCTGCCTCTGCACCCTCTCCCAGCTGGGAAACACCGGGAAGGCTGGGCCGCACTGGGTGATGGAGCAAGCAGGGCCCCAGGCGGATCTGCCCAGCCTTCGGGAAGGAGAGAGGAGGAACTCAGCTAAACTGATGACAAAGACCGAGCCAATTCAGAAATCAGCTCAGTGGAGAGCGGAGGGCCGGAGGGGGGG